>NC_091753.1:20961460-21261460 GCF_043380555.1 Nothobranchius furzeri | reverse complement strand
CTGACAAACATACACACACGTATACACACACACACACACACACACACACACACACACACACAAACACATATTATCTGACTGAGCTTGAGCTCGCTGATTTTCATACACAGCCTTCGGAGATGCACTGAGCCATACCTGGGGCACATGAGGAAGTCTTGGCGTGGGCAAATCACATTCAAATTCTGCCCTCAAAATTTGCCTGCGTCCCAGCCGACACAGGCTTAATATCAACTCTTTCATGTTAGCAGTATGCAAACCAGCCTGTCGTTCTGTCCTGCAGGACCGTGTGTGTGTCCTGCAGGACCGTGTGTGTGTCCTGCAGGATGTCTGCACACAGGTCACCGCCACTTTGCACGAATCTCTTTCTGCTTTGTTCTGGTGAGGATCATTAGGGCTTCTGCAGCCTGATCCAGTGACCAACCCAACCTTTTAATAATGGTCTCAACTTGTTGTCCCCCAGAAATAACAGGAAGCCAGAGTGAATGAGACTTTGAGGGCCACTGTTAAGTTTGTTCTGTCTGAACTCTAAAAGCTCATTTTTAGTTAAGAATCTATCAATTAGTCCAACATTCTTACATACGGTTTAATGCTGGATATTCCTATTTGGCTCATTAGCACCACTAGTGTTTGGACTTGGAATTGCATCTACCTGATTATCACCAAAGGACAGATGAGTGACAGGACAAGAGCACTTCAGAGGGCCAATCAGATTTCAGCAAGGGGCCAATGCCTCTGTGGCCTCGTCCCTAGAACCAACAGTGCCTAAGGGATTAATAAAGTCAGTCTGAGTCTGAAGTTATGAAGATTCAATTCAATTTTATTTATACAGCGCCAAATCACGACAAGAGTCATCTCAAGGCACTTCACATAATAAACACACCGCAAGATGAAAAGAGATCGTGTAGACAACAGGTTTAGAAAGAATAAAAAAAACATATCTCAGTTAATAAAGTCATATGGTGTAGAACAGGGGTATTCAGTTCCGGTCCTGGAGGTCTGGTAACCAGCACGTTTTAGTTTTAACTGTGTTTCAACACACCTGATTTCAATCAGTAGGTGGTTAACAGGCTTCTACAGAGCCTGACGAGCTGCTGCACAGGCGATTCAAGTGTGTTGAATCAGAGAAACCACCAAAACGTGCTGGATACTGGACCTCCAGGACTGGAATGGAATACCCCTGATGTAGAAGGAACCATAACCGTGATCCAAGCATTGAAACTTGAACATTTCCTCCAGAATATTGTGACATTCTGGCTGCTGGGTTTACGTCTATATGCTAAAATCCAACTGACTTAAAATTGAATGAATCTGAATTGTTGTGTCTTCCTAACAGGGAGGATCTACCACCCCACCTTCATTTGTTCAGATGCCAGGTGAGTTTCAGAAGAACAAAGACTCATTATTGTTAAAACACGTTTAAATCCAAACTGGTTTTGTCATTGGTTACACTTTGTTAAATTTCTCTGTTGAAAAGTTGCATCATGGTTTTAAAATCTTAGCTTTGGTATTTGGACTGAATTGAAACAGGTCACACTAAAGCCAGAAAATCAGATATTTACATTTTTTACAACTTCTAAAAAAGAACCCGATCTTTAAAAGGTTGAGGACACGCTGAAGGAGCATGGATGAAGTGAAAATGTAGGTTGTCAGTAATCCTTACTGTCTCATGTTATCCAACAGGAACACACGTGCTACCCAGCTACTACAGCATGAGACGTTCCTTCTTATCCGACACAGACTTCTGCCCGTCCACTAAGCAGTTCCCCCCTGATGTTTATTCTTCCACTCTTGGAGGGAAACCTCTGGGCTGTGAATCTTCTGCCATGACTAGCTACTCCTCCCTCATCGACAGCTACTACCCAGAAACCTTTGGGGATTACCGCAGCGCCGCCACCTTTTCCAGCTCTGGAAGTTCATTTCTGCCCTCGTCGGCCATATCGTCCCTGTTGCCACCTTTCAGTGGAGAATCATCACATTTATATCTGGTAGGGCTCAAGAAAACTCCCTTTAAAGCCTGAAAAATATATATATT
Organism: Nothobranchius furzeri; assembly: GCF_043380555.1. Lineage (NCBI taxonomy): Eukaryota > Metazoa > Chordata > Actinopteri > Cyprinodontiformes > Nothobranchiidae > Nothobranchius > Nothobranchius furzeri. Next base: position 21,259,428 of record NC_091753.1, on the reverse strand, counting down.
TTAAAATCTAGTAACCTTTAGCATCTGGTGTTTATGTATTGGCTAAGTGAATGTGTTTTATTTTACTATATAGTTAAAAAACATAAATAAAATTGGCCATTTCCACTTGTAGAACCCCACCAGAGGGCAGTGGACATGTACTAGATGTGGCAGGTTTCTGATGAAGACACTAATCCTGATACTTCGTGTGAATCCTTTAAGGCTTGATGTGGTCTAATGTGGATTTAGAACAAAGAGTTAAATAATGAAAATCTTGCAGAAGTGAGTTAAGTACAGAGGTCAGAGGTCATGATACTCAGTGTGGGCTCTAAGGCTGCTCAACCTTCTGCCTGAGGAAAGGGGCACGAATAGAGTAGAGTCCATTATTAAGTTCCTTGTTCTAGTTCTGCTTGTGTAAGAGGCCGTCAGACCAGCTCACACACCAGACTGTAATGTTCGGACACTCTCCACCCCGCACTAGTAAAAAGAAATGAACACAGCAGCAGTGAGTCCTGCTTCACTCAACTTCACTGTCAAATAGACTAATTGGTGGAACGTGTCAGTCGTATACACACTGCATGGCCAAAAGAAAACTCACCAAATAAAAGTTCACATACTCTCATATTTTTACAATTTCTAATATTTTATTAATATGAACCAACCATCTTTACCTTTGATTACACACACATTCTCTGTGGCGTTGTTTCGATAAGCTTCTGCAATGTCACCAGACTTATCTCCATCCAGTGTTGCATTAATGTTCCACCAAGATCTTGCATTGATGATGGTGGAGTCTGACCGCCGCACAAAGCCTTCTCCAGCACATCCCAAAGATTCTCAATGGGGTTAAGGTCTGTACTCTGTGGTGGCCAATCCATGTGTGAAAATGACGTCTCATGCTCCCTGAACCACTCTTTCACTGTCTGAGCTCGATGAATCCTGACATTGTCATCTTAGAATATGGCCGTTCCATCAGAGAAGATGGAATAACCTGGTCATTCAGTGTATTCAGGTAGTCAGCTGACCTCATTCTTGGAGCACATCCTGTTGCTGAACCAAATGCAGCAAGCCCAGATCATAGTACTGCCCCCACAGGCTTGTACAGTAGGCACTAGGCATGATGGGTGCATCACTTCATCTGCCTCTCTTCTTACCCTGATGCTCCCATTAATCTGGAACAGGGTCCATCTGGACTCATTAGACCAGTTTTTAATAATGCGTTGGACAGTTCTTAACCCAGTTTTAGTCGTTTCTGCATCTCCTTAGATGTTTTCTCTGCTTGATACATGCCAATGATCTGACCCTTCTGAAACAGACTAACATCTTTTCCACGACCACCAGATGTGTCTTTCCACATAGTTGTTTAAGAAATGAGAAGCAGCTCATTGCACCAGCTGGGTTAAATAACAGCTGAAATTAACTAATTATCCAATATGACGCGTGTACCTAATTGCTTAGTTAAATCTAGGTGGAGACTTTTACTGGGCTGGGCAGTGTGTGTGTGTGTGTGTGTGTGTGTGTGTGTGTGTGTGTGTGTGTGTGTGTGTGTGTGTGTGTGCGTGTGTGTGTGTGTGTGTGTGTGTGTGTGTGTGTGTGTGTGTGTGTGTGGCTAAAAGAACAAGATAAAATAAGTAAAATATAACTTGATAAAAATTAGCTAAATTGTCTAAAAATATGGCTAGCTCATATGCTGAGCCCCCCGCCACTGTATAGAAGTGAGTCTTCTTCCGACTCTTAAACACCAGCAGTGAGGGTGCTTGTTTGGCCATTCCATAGCTTGGGGGCCAAAACTGAGAAAGCCCATCCTCCTCTAGTCGAGCATTTTACTCTTGGAACAAATAGTAAGTTTTGCTGTGATGACCTAAGCACACGAGATGGTTTGTATCGGGTGAGTAAGTCAGACAGATAACTTGGAGTACAGTACTGCAGAGACTTAAAAACAAAAACAAGTATCTTGAACTGAACTCTGAACTATAATGGAAGCCAGTGCAGATTGGCCAATGCAGGTGTGATGTGTTCCCTGTTTCTGGTGCTGATCAGGAATCTAGCAGCAGCGTTTTGTGCAAGCTGAAGCCGAGCAAGTGCAGCCTTGCTAACTCCAGAGTAAAGGGAGTTGCAATAGTCTAGAAGATAAGTAATAAAAGCATGGACTACGGTCTCCAGATGAGCTTGTGACACTAACGGCTTGATCTTTGATTTGCGGCGAAGATGGAAAAAGCAAGAGCACACTACTTCATTTATATCAGTCTAGCTTTAGAGATCCAACGATCTTTACACACAGATCAGTGACTGGCTCCTTTTTAAATGGGGGGACAAAGAGAAGTCAACATCCTGATTAGAAGCATAACTTGCGCTTGGACTTAAAACAATTACCTCTGTTTGGCCCTCATTAAAAAGTAAGAAGATGGAGGCCATCCATGATCTAACTTCATCTAGGCGATCCAGTAGTGACTTGATTCTGGCTGTAGAACAGTGTCTCAAGGGAAGCCAGGACACAAGGTCAGAGGGGAGTTAACATCAACTCCCCATACAGAGATTGAGTACAAAGCACCAATAAGTGAAACTCTGAATGAGGCAGCAACTGACCTGAGAGATAGAATAATGGCGCGAATAACCACCAAGCAACCCCGACGCCAACTACAATTGCTGAGTGATGTACCATCATCCTTTGTGGATGGTGTCACGGCCCTGTTCTGATCTCCTCAATTCTCGCCCACCTCAGTCCCAATCCAGCCTCATAACTCCAATTCCAGCCTTCATTCCCCTCACTCCACCTTCCAGACTCCAGTTCCCACCATGTACATCCCCGGACTTCTGGTCCACTTAACATTTCCCGGGCTTTTTCAGGAAGTCTAAATCACTAATCAGGGCTCAGTCATTGTTTCTTCCTGGAACCTTGTCCGGATTTATCTGACCACATCTGTTTCCTGACCAGACCAACTGAATCATTCAGCCTGTCTACTTCCTGTAAGTCTGTTCCTTTATTCTGGAACCGCAGCACGCTCTCGTCTCCTTTCAAGCTGCGCGCCACGATTACTATATTCACACCCAGTGCCATTCACTCTGCGCTTGGGTCATAACACCACTCCATATCCAAACTCACGCTACTGTCTGCTCAGTCCTAGCCAGATCCTGACGAAGCACTGAGAATGATTACTAACCAGACCCGGCGCCAAGGACTTCACCTGGAGGGGCAGTGGGTTTTTCTGGGGGGGGCCCAGTAATAAACCGTGTTTTTTTCAACCCCTTTGCATGTTTATAATCTGTCTGGTGGACATTACATACATATACTTCCGGGTCAAATCCGTCATTTTGTGTCACCAACTTGTTCTACATAACTAACTGAAAAGCTAAGATTCTTCATTGTTTTATTCCGATTATGTATGCCAATCAAAGATGCAATCAAAACTTAAGACAAAGTAACCAATTTTACTGAACCAATACTTGCAACTCACCGTTCTTAGCTGCGCCTGCGCACCACAGTCACCATCTCAAAACAATCCTAATGTCCAGTTAATGTTCTCCAATAACGTACTTAGTCCAAATGTCTTCTTCCAAATCCTGCCCTGCAGCTTGATACCTTAGTAAATTCTTTTTTTTGCACGTATTTCTCATAATGTTTACATCACAAATACTAGTTAGCATCAGGTTAGCATGCTACTTCTTGGCTGCGTGCTTCTTCTTCTGGGTAAACATTGACTTGGTGCGTTACTGCTACCAGCTGGTAAGAAGTGTAACCTAGGTCTTCTAAACAATATTTAGAAAATCTAGTGTTTTCTTTCTAAAAAAGAGAACAGACAACCCTGTATTTAAGATGGTTCAAAAACAGTTTCAACTTTAATATGCGTTTTAAAACATTTGAATAAAAAGGACAGCAGACACCTCTGAATTCAAAATGGTAACAAAGAGTTTGATGAGGAATGAGAACTAAACTGTCTGCAGGGGAAACAGTATGCTGCATCTGTTTTCACTGAATACTCCAACCATGTTCTATTTTGGTACCATGATGAAGAAAAACTGCATTTTTTCCCAGAGAAAAGTCGAACTGGATAATTTTCCAGGCGCACCTGATTAGGCTTATCCACCCCGAGGTCATCTGAACAGCGATTTATGTTGGTGCTGCTGCCACTCGGTGGCGCAATTGCCTGCTGAGACTGTGCTGGAGGCACGGAGAGAGGAGGAACAGAAGTGCTTGTAGCTGCAACTTCTGACTGCACTGGCCTTTTTGATGATGCGTCATCCCTGCTTGTGCTAGCATTGTTTATCTGTTTGCTAAACCAAGCTCTGATATCCATTTTAGCAAGCTACTGTACCAAAGCGTCTTCTTCTACTGCATCTAAAACTGTCGATTAGTAACCTAGAGCGCCCTCTGTTGATCGTCTCGAGCCAATACATTTGCATGCGGTGCTGTAATCTGTCCTGGGCGGGCCAGATCGGCAAATGGGCGGGCTGGGCCCACCCAGGCCCGGCCTTGACGCCGGGCCTGATTACTACAACCACCACTCCTCCTCTGTTTAATTCTGCACAGAGAAAGAGTCTGGTAATTCTCCTATTCAAATAACTCCACCCCCTGAGAATTCTAACCGAGCCAATCAGCACCATGCGCAGAGTACATTTGGTTACTCAAAGGCAGAGAGGCACTTGAGGGGCAGGACTAGCCAGCTCAAAAATAACCAGTCAGAAAAAAGACGGAAATGCCGACTGTATCGTGCAACGCTGTATTTTTTAGCTGTAGTCAAAAATGGCATCTGGCGACAGCGCAAACATCTTTCTTTAGAAGAAAAGCTTTTAGCGCTTCTACTTGTTGTGGTTTTAAAAACATGTTCAAGTCACTTAGAACAAAGGAAAGATCCGCAGCGAACTCCACTTCAGTCGCCATGTTTAAGAGAAACTCAGTGTTGTGGTGTGTGACGTACTCTACTCAGCGCTGATTGGTTCAGCTAGAATTCTCAGGGGGTGGGGCTTTTTGAATAGGAGAGTTCCCAGACCCTTTCTCTGTGCAGAATTAAACAGAGGAGGAGTCTGGCAATAAGCTAGAAACACATACCCCAGATTTTAAGACATGGAAGCTCCTAACCATGCATGGAGGGTTCCATCCCAAGTCCAGCACCCTAAGCGTAAGGAAGGAGGCTGAGGACTAGTGATTGTGAGAGCCACTGTCTAAGATTAAACATCAAAGATCCATAAGTACATCAAGGATAATTGTCCATCAGATGAAATGCTTAGTGAATGTCTCAGACAACGGCCAACAGAGGAGGAGGTGCTGGATATACCATCGTGGGAAGACAAACCCCTACATGGGACGTACCACCGACATATAACTGAAGTGGCTGATATCAAGGAATCCTACCAATGGCTAGAAAGAGCTGGGGTCTCATTAATCAAACATTGCATAGAATCTTTACTAAAACCCTACTTAAGCTCAGCAAAAAAAAATTACTTACTCCAGGTAGGTTTGTGATCTATCAAACAGGGAGTACGCACAGCTGCACGCAATCTCTGCTTCATAAATCAGAGACGAACGAGAATGTTTCTCAGCTGCTTTTTAGTCACATCCCGCCCTCACCACGCCCACTTACTGCCATAAATGGTCAATGCAAACTGCCTTGTAGATCTCATGCATATTCATAAGCCAGCTCCTTGCAGCATTTCGGTCACGACCGCAGATCAAGGAAGCGCTATTTCAAAAGCAGAAGTTGAGGTACTTGTGGGTGAGGTGGAGAAATTAAAGGAAGTGCTTTTGCAACACAAATAAGAGAAAATCCGGAGGGGCACAGCGTTGCTGAAGCCGTCAATGCTGAGTTCTTCAGAGATCTGTGGCGGATATTAAAAAAATGGTCCAATCGGGATTCAATCCCCAGACTCCCAGATGAAAGTCAGGCGCGCTAACCAGTCAGCCAAACGGAGATCTCCCTGGTCCAAGTAGGCAGGGCGCATGATCAATTGGGTCAAAGTGACAGGACACACACTGTCACATGACAGTCTGTCTCAATCTGTCCCCCTGCTGATATTCTGCATTCCGTATTCTGCGCTTCAGGCTGTGTGAGTGTGCGTGTGTGTGCGTGTGTGTGTGCATGTGGGGGGTCTTGTTTTGTGTGAAAATGAAGCGGTACAAGTGATAATGCTGCAGGATTTCACAATTGTATCCTTCTCAGCTGCAGCACTGCAGGTACTCTCCATGTCCAGCATGTGCGTAAGTCAACTTAAAGTTGCGCACATTTTTCCGCACATTTTTCTGCTACTTTTTTTTCATAAATCCCAAAGTTTGCGTGGAAAGTTGCTCACGCAGTTTTCCGACCCCGTTTTGTGCGTAAGCAAACTTGATAAATGAGGCCCCTGGTTTGAAGGACAGCACAGAGGCGCTCATCATGGCAGCACAGGAACAGGCCCTGGACACCAGAGCAACAGAGGCCAAGATCTACCACACCAGACAAGGGCCAAGGTGTAGGCTATGCAGAGAGGCCCCTGAGACAATCCATCACATAACTGCAAGGTGTAGCAACCAAGTGGCTGGCACCGTGTACAGAAACATCTATGGACTGGAAGCCACAAGGTCAAAGTGGGTAACACCCCGAGGTGGTTGAGAACGAGGGAGCCAAGCTTCTGTGGGACTTCCAGATCCAGACCAACCAAATGGTGATGGCGAACCAAGCGGACATTGTGGTGGTGAACAAACAACAGAGAAAAGCTGTTGTGGTTGATGTGGCAATACCAAGTGATAAAACATAGAGAAAAGGGAACACGAGAAACTAGAGTCTCAAAGAAGAACTTGAGAAATCCTGGAGAGTGAAGACATCAGTGGTGCCCGTGGACACTGGGGCACTTGGGGCAGTAACCCTGAAACTGGAGGAGTGGCTAAAACAGATCCCAGGAAAAACATCAGACATCTCAGTCCAGAATTATGCAGCTCTAGGAACAGCTAAGAAACCGCAGAACCCTCAAGCTCCCAGGCCTCTAGCAGAGGACTCGAGCTTGGAAAGATGAGACCGCCCGTGGATGGTGAGATGGGATTTTTTTTTTATTATATATAGAGAGAGATACAGATATGGATATAGATAGATATATTGTTGACAGGTACTTCCCATTATTTCCTAGAAACAGCACATCAACAGACTAACTCTGTGTTGACAATCGTGCTCACCTTTATGAACAAGGACACTGTTTGTGTGTGTGTGTGTGTGTGTGTGTGTGTGTGTGTGTGTGTGTGTGTGTGAGTGAGTGTGTGTGTGTGTGTGTGTGTGTGTGTGTGTGTGTGTGTGTGTGTGTGTGTGTGTGTGTGAGTGAGTGTGTGTGTGTGTGTGTGTGTGTGTGTGTGTGTGTGTGTGTGTGTGTGTGTGTGTGTGCGAGTGCGAGTGTGAGAGCGTGTGCGAGTGCGAGTGTGTGTGTGTGTGTGTGTGTGTGTGTGTGTGTGTGTGTGCGAGTGCGAGTGTGAGAGCGTGTGCGAGTGCGAGTGTGTGTGTGTGTGTGTGTGTGTGTGTGTGTGTGTGTGCGAGTGCGAGTGTGAGAGCGTGTGCGAGTGCGAGTGCGAGTGTGTGTGTGTGTGTGTGTGTGTGTGTGTGTGTGTGTGTGTGTGTGTGTGTGTTTGTTTAAAAAGCCTAACTAAAACATGGAATGTTTGTGTGCAGCAATTGAGAGATAGAGCAGATCGTCTCTATGTGGACTGAAACTGTCAGTGTGAGCTGCTGCTGTTGCACTCAGAGACTCAGGACTCATCCTGCATCAGACTGTTTTATATGTAATCTATGTGTGAAAACAATGAATAAAGACTATTACAAATTATTTTCCAGAAAACAATTTTATTTAGGTTCTTTTACATTTCAACTGCTGTACTGTCCTTACGAGTTTATAAAACTGAATAATCACAGATACCTTTTGTTTTTGCCTCCATTGATACGAGCTGAAGTGAAAGATCTCTGACTGCTTCTATGTGCTCAAAAGGCCTCTTTCTCTCAAATGTTGTTTACAGTCTGGGTTAATCAGAACCCCCTCACTGAGATAATCCACCAAGATGCTGATTAGACAGAATGACCGTACATGTCCTAGACTGGTCGTAATATTAAGTCATTCTTAGTTGTGCTGGTTTGCTGATGTGGGGTTATGGTATGTGCAGGATGCATTTTACACAAAAACATTTTGAATGCACAGAAATAGAATAGAATAGAATAGAATAGAATAGAATAGAATAGAATAGACTTTACTAATCCCACAGTGGGGAAATTCACTTGTTACAGCAGCACTTACACAAAAGGAAGAGATAAATAATAATAAGTTTATAGGTAAACACACACTAAACTATTAATGTAACCTTCAACCCCTAAAAACAACACATAAAAAAGGAAACTTGGGTTTCCAGAACTTCGCGACATACTGTAAGGGACACAGACATACTAATATGCACCTGGTACTGTACAAGTATTGAACACAGACATAAAATTGCATGTTAGTATGTAACAGGATAATGCCAGTACTAGTTAAACTGTGAAGTTATACATTCTTAATGCAGAGGGGAGGAAATGACCTACGAAAGCATTGTTTTACATCTCGAAAGTGTCGCTCTGCAGCTAATGGAGCTGTCCGTGGCCTCCGCAGTGATCCTGAGACTCATTGTTGTGCCATTCATCCACAACCATCACCCCATGTTGCAGCAGGATAATGCACAGCTCCATATTGTAAGGATCTGTACCCAGTTCCTGGAAACATCCCAGCTCTTGCATGGCCAGCCTACACACTGGTCATGTTACCCTTTGAGCATGTTTGAGAAGTTCAGGGTCGGCATATGTACGACAGCGTGTTCATAACCAGCAACCACCATCAATAACCTGACCGTGTCTGATCTAAGGATGTGTGATGCTCGGTGTGAGGCAAATGGTGAACACAACCAGATACCCACTGTTCTTGAGCCACACAAACACAGCAAAGATGATAAACAGAGTCTCAGCAGTTCAGTGGGTAAATGCAAACAGACATGTCTGTCTTCTGTGGAAAAGTTCATAATAACTAGACAGAATGCCCATAAAACTGCACGCTGTGAAAACCAGACATGCATCATAAAAGTAAATAATCTGGTCATAAAAGATCTCCTGTGGGTGAGTGTTGTGTCATCTAATGAGGAAACGAACAAGTGAATAATGTTTCCTCTCTGCTCATTTTTTTCTGCTTCAGAGGGACTCGTGGGAGCAGTCTGGTCCTGAGCCAGTGTCCCAGGTTGAAGCTCTTTGTCCAGAAGGCCTGGCCCCTGTCAGCGTCCCCCCCTCGATGCCCAGCCCGGAACCCCCAGGCAGCCCCTCCCAGTACCCCTCACCCAGCCGTGGTTCCTCCATGGTCCCCTCAGCCAGCAGCCAGTCCTACACTCTTCACCCCCTGGAGGATGTCCACTACCACCCTCTAACCTCCAGCAGCCCCTACTCTGTGCCTTCCTCCTCCTTCCCCTGCCCCCCCTACATGAGCAGTCCTGTCAGTGACCTGGTGTCCAAGATGGTGGCGGAGGAGGTGTCCGAAGGCCACGGCAGCCTCCCTACCAGCACCGAGGCCCACTCGTCCTGGGGCAAGGAGGACGGAGTGAGCGCATGGTCACCCTATGAGATCCGGAGGGCTTACTGACTGCTTCAAACGACAGAGAAGAGAAAACTTCACAGACATTAAAACAAAGGCAGCACACACCCGCTCTCTGAGAGGCCCTTTGGTGGACAAAGCTTTGCTTTTTTCCTCATGAGTCTATTCTTTGGTGTGTTGATAAAACAGCATCACCAGCTGACCAACACCACCAGCTGGTGATAGAGCAAAGACACGGAGATGAGTCGGTTTTGAAAGACACGGACACCGTGGCGCTGAAACACAACCAAAAGTACTCAAGATTGAATAAAAGACTGAAACTAAAACAAAAATATTAAAGAATGAAGTAAACAATCCACTATTATCGTGTCTGAACTGAGGGTTAAAGGTCATGTGACTATGCTGCCTTTTGAAGACAAACTCTATTTTATATCTGCTTTTTATTGTAACACATAGACAGAAATCTGATACTGAATAGAGTTTTTGGTCTCTCGTTTTTAAAATCTCACTTTATCCGTGACCTACAGACAGATCCTGTAACAGATTCTCCAGAATCAGGACAAAATGCTGTTAGTGTTTAGAAAAACGGAATAAAACAGATTTTATCCTTTATACTGGAACTGCAGGTCAGCATTTTGTTGTGGACACGATTAAAGGGGAACGGGAGAAGTTTGATCATTCGTTTGGTTTTAAATTATAAAAAGTTAAAGAAAATGACTTTAATATTCTAATTTAACCTCTAATAACATCAATAACCCCTTTGGTGGTTTAACACATTAAGCATTTAGATCTCAGACCTCCACAGCTCTTAACTATACGCTGATATTTATTTAAAGATTTGTGTGTTCTCTGAGTTCTTGTGCATTTATATTGTGTGGAGTTTCTTTTCCCTTCTTTATATCAAGTTGTCACCTAAATATTTGAGGCATGTTTCTTTGATCAAAGTCTGTTTTGTCTGGTCTCTGCAGCATAACGGGTTTAAACATCACAACAAACGCTGCATGTCTTAACAATGTTAGACAGGGGCAAACGTCCAAAGTCTGGTCTTATGTAGAGCGGTCTGTTGATCCCTGGTACTCGTGCATTACCATGTTTTAATCTCATTGTTTATTGGATTTCATTTTTTAAATAAAATAAGTAAAACACATTTTAACCTGGAACTTTAATTGACCAAGTAAAGCCTCTTTTGGGTAAAATCAGCTTCAGAATCCAGGAGATGTTTTTGTCCAGCAGATGGCGCCGCTGAGCTGCCAGAGGAGCCTGCGCCCAGGAGGAGCAGCCGCGAGTCGGGAAAACTTCGGGAGGACAGGAGACAAAGAAACATATACATGGAATAATCTGAATCAAACGTAATAAGCTAGTCGTGTGCAAAAATATAATAACATGGCAGGAATAAACACAAATATATAAAAAAATGTTCTTTTGCTGAGTGGAAAAAATAATAAACAACTAATAGTTCTTTAATAACGTTTATTAAAATGTTTTAATTAATAAGTGGGAGTTAATTCTGCATTTCGGGTTACAAGAAGACTTTAAGATGACTCGGTGACATAAGAGTTAAACATAAATCACACGTTTAGTTTATTCACATTATTATTTCATCAGATTTTATTTATATCATTAAAAATATTCTCTAAAGGGGTCAATACAAAGTTATTCATTATAAATAACTATTATTTAAAAAAGTTAGAACCAAATCTAAAGGAATTAATAATCTGATTAAAAAAATATAAATAGCTAAATTCATAAAGCACAGCTGAATGTTCTCAGTGGTGAGGATGAGAAATTATTAATTATTATTTTCCTTTTAAACAACTTTAAAGCTTTATTCCTGCGCTGTGCTACTGATTTACCTGCAGCCTGCTGCAGCAGGTGAGAGCACCTGGGACCTGCTGAAGGCCTGCAAAGATGGCCGCCGATCTTTGCCACGCCCCCTTCTAACCCACTTTAATGCGTTTTATCCGTTTTTAAAAGTTACTATATATTATAGCCTGAATGGTTAATGTCTATACTTTACCCATAACCGTCTAATAGTAGATTTAGGGTGAAAATCGCTCCTAAAGCTGCGTAAACGACGCATCCGGAGCTGCAGGGTTTATTATGGGCTGTGATGCTGTGATGTGGCAAAAGGAGGATAAAACTGATAAAAGTGTGATTTTTTAAGGGCAAACTATAAAATACTAACATATATCATTAAAGTAGGGCTTATACAATGTCTATGCGTAGTAAATTTTACAAAAAAATTGATTTGTGAGAGTTGCTTCTGAATATTCAAATTGTAAGTAACGCGCAATCAAATCATTGTCAAATCATTGAGTTCTAGGGGTTTTAAATAGTAGGGATGGAGGAAGAAAATCTCAAACTAATATGTCCCCAGCTATTTTACAATATTGTTGGAGACTCTGACCCCACTGAAACACATTTGTGTTGAAGTTTTTGGAGACTTTTGCTCAAATTTCATTCTTGGCCATTTTGCTGAGGCAGAAAAGAACGTTGTGAGTTCCAGAAGTCCTCTTCAGGGATCTTCTTCTCTTCTTAGCCAACATGTCTGGTAAGTTTAATCCCGGATTTTCTTCAGATAATATTTTTTGACATTTTTGTCCTGTTAAACAGAGAGAGAAAAAAGAAAAGTATTATAAATATAATGTTTGGAGATTGTGACTAGACTTGCTGGAGTCAGCATGGACGTGCTGGGTCTATTTCCCTTCAGATGCCCGCTTGTCTTGCACTTTTAAAACATTTATAGAATCACTTACGGATTTCTTATAAGCTTTTTATTTAAACTAAAACTATTTTTATTTATTTATAATCTTTTCCTGCTGATAGGAGCCTCTGGCCACTCGGGTTTGTGGAACTTTCTTGTTGAGATTTACTGACTATTACTGGGTTTACAGTACGTTTAGTTCTTATGAACTGACGCACCTCAGGACTTGTAGATGTTCGTTTCGCAGACATTTTTTGATCAGGTGTTTTGCCACTGGTGGTAAGATTTAAGACTTAGGCGCTCTGCCCGGACTGCTTGTGCGTAACAGGGCGTTTGAGTGGGATGTGTCTGTTTGGGATTTTAGCCCACCATTCTCCACATTTAACACAAACTACACTGAAGCATTTAACTATATGAATATTTATCAGATAAGGCTTTCAGAGCCGAGCCTTCTCCTCTAATCAAATCGTATTTTCCACTCCTGAGTCCACACTAATTTACGCCTTTAGGCCCAAATTACGCGCACCAATGCGGAGCGCTCTTGTGGACTCTTTAACAGTTTCATGAATAAAAACCCACCTAATTGTTTTCCGAATAATTTCGCTGCTCTGATGACTGTCGCTCATTTAAAGATCGGGGCAGGGTGATTTGGTTAGATTGACAGAAGAGAATAGTTTGGGGCTTTGACTGTAAATAATCCAGACATGAAACAATGGCAACAACTTTTGATCACTAATCTGATGTTTTTAAAGTCGGATCTGGTGCTAAAATAATAAATAAATAAAAACGTACGCTGCTCTGCCCAAACTTCACTGACGGTAAAACCCAACACCTCTGCAGGTTTGACTTCTTTTTATGAGCCCATCTTAGTTCTGAATGACGGAAGCCTTCAGATAATGTGTTAGTGAGATTTACGCGGCTGCAGGGGGATAATCCAGCTCCACCAAACAACCCTAGACGCGTTTAAACTCGTCATCGTTAAAAACGTTCCGCGCACGTTTGTGATCAGAAGTATACTTACTGTCGCGCATTTCTCTTATTCCTTGTCGCCCTGACCTGGATTCGGGAGATCGTTGGAGCGAAAGAAAGCAGATGTGTGGAAGGAATCGCGGAGCTCTGTGATGCCGCTCGTAAACGCGGTCAGGAAATAGCCGCAGTGCGCAAGGAGCGCCGGAGAGCCTTTACGCACGGCGGGCTCTGAACGCTCCGTGCAGTTTCTGAACATTTCATGATGAAATAACTTTTTCGTAGCTAATTTCTTTTACTGGATGACGAGATTTATTCCCATAACATCAAATATGTGTGATTTTCGGGGTGTGGTGCAGCCGGGACCTTTGTTCTCTGGGTGTTTGGTGAACGGAACAGGAATTCTCCTGTCTATGCAGAAAAACCAAGAGTGTACCAGGGCGTCCGAGTGAAGACCACGGTCAAAGAGCTACTGCAGAGGCACCGAGCCCGGGAGGCAAGCAGCAAGAAACTCCAAACGGTAACCAGTCCCCCCACTTTTACCCTGTTGACGCAAACTGTTTCACTGCCCTTGTAAAAATAACAAATCAAATCATAACCAGCTTTATTCTCTGATCCATCCTCAGGTTTATCTGGAGCTCAAGGAGCTTTGCGCGTCCACTTTTTCCAGTAAGTCCAGCCTCATTATCACCAGAATATCCGCATCTCCAGCCAGTCTGACCTAAGCAAATCACACGCGGCTGCATGTCTGCGATGCACGATTTGCAAACACCATTTCAGAATTTGCATGACCCATTCACCGATCCAAATTAAAGCTGCAGTCATCTCCAACAACCAATTCACCCAAAACCAAGCAGAGCCCTGCTGAAACGCATCCCAGCGAGGAGACAGGCTGCAACCTGCCCTGACCTCTGCAACAAGATCCCATCGCGACAACAGAAAGAAAGGCTCCAGGAATGCAGCCGTGGTTTCTCATTAACAGCTCCGAGCCAAAACACATTCTCACACCAACCCAGAGCTCACTAACTACCTGTTTGTCCCAAACCGGAAGAAATCTGCTTATCTCTGTCATTTACTCAAATCTGCAATAATATTTTAAATCTCTTCCTGCCAGGTCGGAACGAGGACCCCTCTTTCACCGTGACCCCCACCAGCACGTGCAGCGGAGGCTCACGACCCCCCTTCCAAACTCCTGACGTCTCGTGCAGCCTTCAGATGCAGGTTGACACGTTTAACGACGTGCAGCAGCAGTTCGGGGACGTGGTGTGTCCCAGTTACAATCCCAGCTACAACACCTCCCTGCCTTCGCTCCCCACGTCCTCCCCGCTGCCCTGGAGCCAAGGGCTCTCCTCAGATGCAGACTTCTACGGACACGGCATGGTAGGTTCCAGCTCCACTGTAAAAATGTCCTTTAATTTAATTTAATTTAATTTAATTTAATTTTATTTTATTTTATTTTATTTTATTTTATTTTATTTTATTTTATTTTATTTACCTATGTATTTTATTTATTTATTTATTTATTTTGTTAAGAAAGTGGACGAATGTGGTCCCTTGGTGCAACTTTTATATTAACTAAAATTCCTCCAAACTTCCATTTATTTTCCTGTCAAAAAATAAAATATTACTTTACTGATTTAAATGATTAGAGAACAAAAAAAATCTTGACTTGATTGCATAAATTTGAAAATCTGTATTAAAATAACATTTTGTCTTTTTTCTTTATTATTGAACCCAACCAGAGGCTACAACCACTCATAGAACAACACAGAAACATCAAAGAGCTCTATTTTGCTGATAGGACATCTGCAGACATGTCCTTTTAATTACTCTTCTTCCTCCAGGCTGTCTGCTCCTCATCGGAGTCTCTGACTCTCTGCAACCCCATGGATCCCAACAGCTACTCTCCACAGGACTCGTTCTCCTCCTCCTCTTCCTCGTGCTACGACTCACCCACCAGGATGGAGTCCAGCTACCACAGCTTCCCCTCAGACCCCTACCACCACCACCAGCAGCTCTACAACCCCCATCAGAACTATATGTCCAGCTGCCAGCAGGAGAGCCTCTCTGGCCCTGAATACACACCTTACTACAACACCTCGGACTATCCCAGCGCCTACCCTGTGATGGAGAGCTATAGGAAGGATTTCCCAGGGAGCCCTGAGATGTGTTATAATGTGCTATGATACACAATATTACAGCTGCAGTATTACGTTGTGTCCTGACTGTAAATATGATTTTGCAGCATTTCCTAAGGTCTGCTTGGCATTTCAGTTTGTGCTCTGACTGACTTCTGCTGATTTTGAGGACCTCGTTGTTGTTTCAGGAATGCACAGAAAAGTATTTTTGTATGATTTTTTACAACCTAGATTTATTTTCATATCAATGTTTGCTGATGTTCAAAACAAAAGTGTGTGATTAAAAGCACAGGCAGGTAAAAGTTTGTGTTTCTGTCTGTGTGGTGGAAATATTAATAAATGAATCGACTCCTGCATGTCCAGGGTGACAAGTGCCAGGCGTCCTCATGGAGATGCCTTCCTCCCATTCTGTCTGAAAAGGTAAACAAATGAAAATACTTCATCACCTTCACTCTTTAACTGCTTCAGGAAGCATAAAATACCAAGATTAAGGCTGTATTTAGTCTAATAATAGACTCACTTTGCTTTTTGAACAAACCCCTAAGCTCCAAGAAAAGAAAAATAAAACATTCCTTTGGCATGTTTATTTATTTTTTTGTTCAGTTTCAACAAATGTCGCGTTATAATGCAGGGCAATCATAATGTAAAAATAATTAACTTAATATTAAAGTTAATACAATTATATGCAAATCATGTTGAGCCTTTTTTGAAACAGCTCCATATTTTATAGACATTTTTAATTAAATCATTGCATGCTTTGATGAGACATTGGGACTCTACCGGGCGCTGTATAAAAACCATGTTTTCTTATCTACCAGGTGTGTGTTTTCTTGTTCTGTCTTGTCTTAAAAACCTTAAAGGATACCAAACTGATATTTTAACAGTTGGCGTTGACCTGCACAGATAAAACAGGAGCTGGTAAAACAAAAAGTGGTGGCATCTGTGGAAATAGTTTTATCATTAGTTCCCTCACGGTCATGTTCCCAGACTCTGATGGACATAAAGTTCCCTCTCACTGAACACTGATGCCTTACTTTAGGTTTTGTTTGAGGGAGCTCAGCTGAACTTTTGGGTTGATTCATAGAAACACGATCAAACCCGGATTTGTTGAACCTAGAAAAAAGTCAGAATGAAGAAATAATCAAAGCCTGATGTTTGACTAAAAAGTTTAAGAGAATGTTTATGTGATTTAGACCTGTTTCAATATTTTGTTAGTTTTATTCTCAGCTTTCTTTATGAAACTGTCATAAAATTCTGACTTTTAAGATTTCTTTATTACATTTATTTTTGCTCCTAAAGTTTCCGGAATGTTAAAAATGCGCGGAAACATTCCATTTTCATTCCTCATTGTTTCATTTAAAAGCCAAATGTTGGATCAGCTGCTCTGGAGGATTCAATTCGAAGCGTTTCAACATGGTTGAGAACAGATCACCTGACAGCAGCGGCGACGGCTCAGGTGAAAGACGCCAAGGGCTCTCAACACGATCAGATCATGTCTGTACTTGAGCTGTTTAATAAAATGAAACAAGGCACTGGAGATTAATGCTGAAAGGACTTAAATGAAAATAATAATTAGCAGTTTACACAGCTGGAACGGTCTCTTTCTGAAGAAATAACACAATCATGGTGTTCAGTCTCAGACATGGATTAAACTGTCAACACCATGATCACTAAACGAAATTTTGCTTTGAATGTTGATTCAAAACGATGAAACCGCCACAGGCTAAATGATAGTGCTTATGTTTTTAAGCCTAAACTAACGGAGAGGTATTGTGGGGGGTCAAACCTGCAACCAAACAGAGTGGGATCATCAGAAAGGTCAGGACTCTCAGGAGCTTGAGAGCAAGGCCTTCTAGCCAGCAGCTACTATCATACTGTCATGACTTGCGGGAGGCGTCTAACCCAAGACAAGCATAATCAACACGGGACTCAGGAGGTAAGTAAAAATAAAGTATTTTATTTGGAGAACGGGAACTAAAGGTGCACTGAACGTCCAGCGAGTAGGATGCCGTGAGGCGTTAGTCCGGAGTTTGAGCTCAGCGAGCAGCGGGGCAGGTGATGAGCTGAGGTGAGCGAGGGCGGGGGTCCAGCGGAGCGGGGATGGTGAGGAAGCGGAGAGGAGAGGAGCATGAGCCGTGGAGGAGGATGGGACGTGGTCCTGAAGATCCGGGGTTCTCGGCGGAGTAGGTGAAGGAGATGATGGTAATCCTAAACAGGGCAAGCAGACAGGGGTTCAGAGGGCAATCCAAAGTCGTAATCCAAGAAAACAGTCCGAGGTCAAAAATCCAATAATCCAAACACGAGAAGTCAAACAAGTGAACAAGCAAAGTGGCTGGAGCTAACCAAAACGGTAGCAATCATCCGGCGTCGAGTGGTGTCTCCATCCTCCTTTTATACCAGAGCCTCTGATTACGAATGCAGCACCGCTGGTGTCCCCTCCGCTCCTCACCTGTGGAAAAGAACCTCAAAGATGGTTCAGTGAGGAGGAGCACTCACCTCGGCTTGTGGATCATGACACATACAGGCCCAAGTCGGATCCTAACCTGCTGGTTCCGCATCCTTCTCCGCTCATTTACCTTCCAGAAATGAGCTATTTGGTTATGCTGATAACCCTCTGAGTAGAAGACATGCAGACACTTTTCCATGTTTGAATACACAGAAAAGAAAGATCACATTAATGTAAAGAGGTGTGACCAAGTCACTGCTTTGCAAGTCACAAGTAAGTCACAAGTCTTTCCAATTAAGTCTTGAGTCTAGTCCAAGTCAAAAACAACCAAGTCCAGGTCGATTCCAAAGTCAATGATGTGGAAGTCCAAGTCAAGTCCAAGTCCTTAACTTTGAATTTTCAAGTCATAATCAAGTCATCTGTCCAACTTCAATTTAATGACAATGATAATAAATAAATTCCAGAAATAAAGCTTCTTAAAGCTTCATTTATTTGCTCCAACAAGCAGAAAGAGCAACTGAAACTGATTATAAACAAAGTGCTGCTGCATTTAGCAGCACAAGATCAAACCCAGAACCAAGAATGATTTATGATTTTTGTCCATGTCGGGTCACTTTTGTGCTAAAATATCAAATATGCTCAAGTCATCATCAAGTCAGCAGATGCAAGTAGATTCAAGTTGCAAGTCATTGGCATTCAAGTCCGAGTCAAGTCGTAAGTCTTTATAGATTTTCCATGTTGTCTTTCTTTTTTAAAACACAGAAACGGTTTTGTTACCTGTTGACGCTACGTTTCGCCGACGGCTGCCGGCTTCTTCAGGCTGACGCTGATGGTGGTCAGAGGACCTCTGCTGCCCGCAGATAAACGGAGAAGGAAGGGACGCGCCGCCATCAGCGTCAGCCTGAAGAAGACGGCAGCCGTCGGTGAAACGTAGCGTCAACAGGTAACAAAACCGTTTCTGTGTTTTAAAAAAGAACGACACAGCAAGAACACACCTAAGATCTTTATAGATTTTATCAAGTCAAGTCAGAAGTCATTAAAATAATGACTCAAGTCTGACTCGAGTCCAAGTCACGTGACTCGAGTCCACACCTCTATTCATGTGTAACTAAGCACATTGGCCCAATGGGATCACTGTTGGTCCTGTAGTTGTGGGGACCGTTAGGATCTGTGCCTCCAGTTTCTTCTCCCTGATGCCGTAGATGATGGTTACACTTTTAAAAGCTGGAGCAACCAATCGTTATTACTGTTATTGCAACAATTATTCCTCAGCTTCCCTGGAGAGGTGTACTTCATGCACTGGAGAAGCGGAGGGTCCAGTCGATAGATGCATCTCAGATTGAGGAGGAGTTCCCCAGCCAGGGGCCAGAAGGCGGTTTTTGCCCTGGCTGAACCGTGGATCAGCCGTTCTCTTGTTAGGGTGCTGGAGGGGTGGTGAGAGTACATACAGCCAGTCAATTTTACAAAAGAGTTTTTCGTTTAAATACACGTTTAGTCAGAAAAAAGCAGAATCTTGGATATTTATAAGGAGTAAAGTGCAGAAAAGATCATATTGGTTGTAATCTTTTGCTCCACACAGAGCAGTTTGGTTTTGCTAGTTCTGTTTACAGCTTCATATGGATCGATGCTCATACTGAAACGGAAAAGCGGGAACAGCTGAGACCGAAACATCGTTCTTGTTTTATAAGAACAAGTTGCATCTCGTTTGGAAAACGGACACCTTAAACAGTTTTTTAATGGTGTGACTGACCCTGGGTGTCAGGTTGGCTGATCTTTATAAGTAAGTGTGAGGGAAACAAATGTACAAAGGTCAAACACATGCTGTGATGTTGGGCATTGCGCTTGAATAATGAGCATGTGTACAGAAAATCCTGTTGGCATCCATCCCACAGGTACCAGTTAAGCCAGAATTTGTGGAAATCCCCCACTGGAGGCTCAGGCAGAAGAAAGTCCCACACCAGGGAGAACAAAGCGCCTGAATCAGCTTTTATTTCCTGGTTGGGACATTTTCAGTGGGCCGCCCAACACATGTTTAATGGGTCGTTTTTTATCGACCTGCATTTGAAAAAAAGAGAAAAAACATCCCCATAAAAACTGCTAATTCATTTACAGGAACAGTCCAACAGACCTTTGTTCGCTGAGTTATTGACCTGCGGTCTGTGAGAGCTGGATTTGTAAGGCAGCTGACTGCATGCTTGTTAGATGTGTTAAAAGTGTGTGTGATTGTGAGAATTGTTCAAAACGTTTTCAGAAGAACCAAACTATGAGTGGATTGTGATTTTCTTTTCTCATCTTTCTAGCAGACCACAGAAAAAAAAGAACAAATATTAACAAACTATTTCTTCTGTATTAGCTCTGGGTGGTGCATCTTTAGATTCATCTTTGATTCAACGTTATGGTTAAATAGTTTCTGCTCCTTTTGGCATCCGAGCAAAACCACAAACCAAACTTCACCAACTTGTTTTTGCACTTTCAAAAGAAAATCTACAGGAGGCACAGAACTGAAGTAATCATAAAGTTATGTGACTCATCCTCTGCCAATGTGGGAGTAATGGAGTCTGTGCAACAAAAAAGTGAATAATTAAACAGAATTTAGTGGCATTTTCTGAGTAGCCTTGTTGGACCTTCACGTGTCCTCTACTGACTGTTTTGACGTATCAGAATAAATGATTCATTCATTTATTTACTCGTTCAACCAGGTTTGCTGCATCGGATGTTGCAGAAGGGGGATTTTTTTATTTTCATGGAGTTAATTGATTCTGACGTAATCTGTTGTTAGCACATAAAACCACGTTATTGTTTTCTGACCAAAAAGAAAACATACAAAAATAAAAGCCCTATAACTTCTTACTAGTGGTCTCCAGTTCTTTTTGGCCCACCAAGGCCTCTCGCTAAGCCGTTACAGTGTTTTTGCTCCTGGTTTCCCAACCGAAGGAACATGGGATCAATTTATAAATGGTTCATATTCTGGAACATCAGCTCTTATCTGTAATTGATGCAAAAACAGCACGAAAAGTTTTGTTTGTTTTAAGTTCAAACTGTGAAAGTGAAAGATTCAATGATTTTTATCTTGAGAGGCGCTACAGAAAAGAATTCTTCTTCTTCTTCTTCTTCTTCTTCTTCTTCTTCTTCTTCTTCTTCATTTGTCTTATCCTGTATTTCCATAGATCCTGGTGTTACATTTGTCCGCATCCTAATGGATGGGTCTCACACACACACACACACACACACACACACACACACACACACACACACACACACACACACACACACACACACACACACACACACACACACACACACACACACACACACACACACACACACACACACACACACACACAATCAGCAGTGAAAGCGTTAGGCAGATAAAACCTGTTGGAGTCACCATGGTAACCAGCCATTCAAAATGATGATGAATTTGTGACACTTGCAGAGAAAAAAATGAAAATGTGAAAAAGGCTGATCTTTTGTCCTATAAGACGATCACTGACACATTCATGAATCACTTTTCATTTTGCTGCAACATTTATTTTAAATTTTAAAACAATTTCACATACAAGTGTGAACATGCTAAATAGTCACCGGTTATCAGAAGATGGCAAAACATCCCCCCTCTCGCTGCTCGACTGTGTGAAGAGCCAGACACTGTTATCTTTATTACAGTTTATTTATGATTGTTTACACACTAAAATCAAATGATCACAAGATCAGCAACACTCCACAACACGGAGCAAACCAAATCTGCAGACTTGCATATTACTCAGATTGTCTGCTTTACACTTTTTACAGAATAAAACACGCCTTTTTTACACTTTCATCAACGATTAGGATTGTGATGTTTCCTGAAACCACAGCACTCAGGTGCACCTTCCACCATACCCCCCCAAGAAGCTGTTATATTAGCTTTGGAAACAAACAAGACTAAAACTTTTAAACAACGTTCTAACATTTAGCTATAAATATATTGTGGAGATAAAATAAATTAAAAAGTGAATAAGGTGGTTGTTGCTGCTACCATTTCAACTTTAGGACAAACTATCAGAGTCCAAAAAAGAAAAACACCATTAAAAGTCACAGACAGATTTGTTCATATTTGCAGGGGGGGGGTTGCATTTGATTGTAATCGTCTAGTGTTGGTGAACTGGGAGCTGTGAATATTGGATGGGGGGGGGGGGGGGGGGGGGGGTTAAAAATGTAAATTTTGTTTGTGTAATTGAGGATAAAACATGTTATAAGAAAATGGCAATGACACTCAGTGTAGGGAAAATATATATATTTTTGTTTTATCTTTCTTGAAATTTGATCGGGGGGGGGGGGGGGGGGGGGGGTTATATAAGCTACCAGAGCTTCTTTCCCTTCCTATTGAACATGTTCTACACACACACACACACACACACACACACACACACACACACACACACACACACACACACACATATATATATATATATATATATATATATATATATATATATGCACATACATATGTATAGGTTTCTTTTTGAATACTTTTAGAATACTTTAAATTGTCTATTGATTTGCATGTTCAATAAAAGAGTAACAAATATTTTTAAATGTGGGGTCATTATTTTCAGGCTACGTGGCACAGTTGGTAGCACTGTTGCCTTGCAGCAAGAAGGTTGCAGGTTTGAATCCCAGCTCCAGCCTTTTTGCTTGGAGATAATGTGTTCTCTACTGGTTCTCCAGCTTCCTCCCACAGACAAAAGCATGCACAGCTGGTTAACTGAAAACTAAATGGTCTAAAGGTGACTGGTGGTTTATCTCTGTGATGAACTGGAGAACTGTCCGGGGTGTCCCCACCTCTCGCCTGCTGTCTGTTGGAGTTAGGCACCAGTGACTGCGTGTCTTTGTTTCTCAGTAGTAAAATTTTTGTAATCCAGGCAGAAATCATTGCATAAACTGGAGAGGATTAACCAATAGAATGGCGAGGAAACAGGTTCGAGGAACAAGCATCAAGGAACAACGTTTCTAAGAATCAGAAGACAGAAGAAGATAGAAAGAACGTTGTCAGAGGTAAAAGTAAAGATTACAGAAATGCTCTTTAAGTTTAAAGGAAAGGAACCTTTTTTTGTTGTAATCACTCTCTCTGCCAGAGGGGAGAGACAAAGTTTCACACTGATGCATTTACTCTGTTACATTTCTGTCCTGCAGGCAAACGCTGGTTCATTACTTACTGGTATTTAGGTTTGATCACAATCAACGACTTGTGCAGGTCTTTAAGGTCTTGAGAAAAACTGGAGAGTGAAGACATGAGTGGTCATCGGGGCAGTAGCCCCCAAACTGGAGGAGTGGCTGAAGCAGATGCCAGAAAAACATCAGACATCTCAGTCCAGAAAAGTGCAGCTCAGGGAACAGCTATGATACTGCAGAACCATCAAGCTCCCAGGCCTCCGGTGGAGGACCGAGCTTGGATGAATGAGACCACCAGTGGAGGGTGAGATGGGTATTTTATATATAATGTGTCTGAGAAAATAAACCAGTAAACTCTGGCAGTTCAGTTCCTCTAGTTTATCGCAGCTTGTTATTCACATGGAGGAACAAGCATCACATTTTCACCAGAAGAGCTGCTGGATGAGCTTTGTTGTCTGCTGACTTCATGGTGAGTTCATTGGTGTCTGATGCATTTAATCAGGTCTAAGTGTTGCTGAATCATAGCTTTTTTTGAAGTCAGTTTTCAAGATGCTTTAGCAGCAAATACACCAACTTCCTGGTCACTATGGGCCCTGAGCGCAGCCACAGCTGCAGCTCCCCACTCCCCACAGGGATGGGTCAAACAGGGAGATGTAATTTCACCAGTGTTGGATGGTGACTGACGAGACTTTAACTATTTATGGTGAACCAAAATAATATTATGGATAACTGATTAATGTACCTTACAAGCCAACACGTTTCAGAATATTCATAGTTTGTAGGCAGGTCTTGATGATTATAGTATCTTCTGGGTAATTTTACTAGACCTTCACGGCATACACGTAACTAAAGTTCACCGGACTGGCCCGAGAGAACCCTTTTTTTGGTCCATTTCAGGGACCAACCTGAAATGAGATATGAGGTATGTACTCGTAAACAGCCCAGTAGAGTCGTTGTGCGGGACTTGCGGTCCTGATTGGTTGTAACAGAGAAAACTATTTTGGTAGATGTCACCAAAACTACCACCATTTGTGAAATTAGAAGAGCTGCTGCCGAAGACGAAGGGAAGGAAAAGAAAATAAGCAGCTTTAACCCTCCCACTGTCTTTATGGATGACCCCGCGAGGAAAGCTGACCATTGAGCAGGATTGATGGTTTATCCCTTGAGGTCCACGTGGCAGGGCTGAAGAGTGAGCACCACCTCACCCCTGCCACATGGACCCAGGGGAAAAACCATCAACCCTGCTCAATGGTCAACTTTTCTCACGGGGTCACACCCATTAGGACAGTGGGAGGGTTAAAGCTCTCACTACCCAAAAGTGAGGCGGTTCATAACAGATTCACCTATTCATGCACTATGAGCTACATCGTAGCCACAGCAGCCCTTGGGTGCACTGACAGACGCAAGGCTGCTCTGACCACCACCATTCACAACTTCTTCTTCCGGCTCTTGGAGAATTCAGATGCTTTTTTCCTCCTCTCCTCCCTATCTTATCCCAAGGCTCTTTGTCTGTCTTTGGGTGTACAGCGCTTCTGCATTTTTTCTGGAAACCGGAAATTATTCAAATGGACCTGGTTAGTTGGTTTCTCAACGACAACATTTTTTCAACAATGAGAACGGGAGAAGGGGCTCCCGGATGCCCCTCTGGGACAGAACCAGCTGGGTATATCATGGACTCCTGGAAACAGTGGAACCTGATCTGCCTCTCTCAACTGTCTGTAGAGGATTCTGAAGACATCTGGATATTCGTGGTGTTGGTGTCAGGTTTTGTGCTGTCTGGCCTGAGCTGTTACCTGGCTTACCGGAAAATTAATGAGCTGTCGAGGAATATTGGCTCAATCCCGGAGCTCAGGGATGGGTTACACCGCGCTGTGAATGCACAAACTCATATAATTGTCGAGATGATTTGTAAGCTTGGAATTTTGGCTGAGATTCAGGTTCTGGCACAGAAGATTGATGCCATCAAGGATAGAGTTGACGGATCAGCACGGATTGGGATAGATTAATTATGCCATTATTGGATGCAGAAGGGTTGGAGATCAACAGAACTTTAAGACAGAGAGGAAATTATCTCTGTCTGGCCCCAAAACAAGTTCTTATCTGAATCTGGTGCCCTTGAACCTGTGAGGCTGAAGTGATTACTCCCCCTCAGAAGAAATGTGGAATGCTGCTGTCGCTATGGTAACTCTGTCTCCTTATCCCAGCCTGGGTGGGACTGCGACCGGTGAAGGCCATTGAATCATTTCTAGGAGTCACTGTGCTCTCTAACCCAAATACCTCCCTCCCCTGTCCAAACGGAGGTGACGAGCGCTGCTTATCGCGGCTGCATGCACTGATGCGAGGATAGTCCACAATCCTACCTCCCCACCTAGTGGACACTTATGTTGTGTAATGTCTGAAGTCTGTTGCATTTCTGTCTGAGGTGTTTTTTGCATAGAAAAGCTGCCCTCCCTGTGGGGAGTAACTCTGAAGTGCCTGTTTTTCTCCACCAGACCCAATCCTCATATAAACCCTCTTATCTCTATTAAGGTAGCGCGACTCGGGTTGCGAATGACCGCAGTCACCATTTCTTGTCATGTGTCCTTGCCTATGTGTGTATGTCTGATCTCAGAATTGTGTGTGCTGAAACTCTAATTTCCCTCTGGCATTAATAAAGTATCTTTGAATTGAATTGAATTATGTGAAGTGTCTTGTCCAGTGAACTTTAGACCACATCTTTGGATCTTCAGACAAAATAACACTGAGAACAATACGTCTACTTAAAGCTCCAACAAAGAAAACAATAGAAATCCATTCATGGTGTTGCTGTCAGATGCTGGACATAGTCACGAAACTCATTGAAGTTTTGAAAAAAAGGTTTTATCTATCATGTCGTTTGTGTCTAGAGTCTAGAGGCAGCTTACGTTTGTACTTGTTAATATTTTAACCAACGCCTTTTCAAACGTTCCAGAAATATTGACAGGCTGCATCAACAATATTGCAGTTGTTGAATAAAGCAGAGATAAAAACACGTTTCATATCTGGGTGAAGTTTCCTTACACTGTACTTTGATGTAACGTTATCACAATTTCAGAAAAGTTGACTTGAGCAATGCAACAACTGATAAGCGAGGTCTTCAGTTGAGTGAATGTAGGCTTTGTGTTTTTATTGCATCAATAAAAGGAACGTTTACTCATTTTCAGCACATAACCCCAACACACAATCAGTCCTGATAAGAACAGGGGAGCTTGCAGGTCACACACCATGTGAATCTACCGAGAAAGTGACAGGAAACCTTGTATACATACCAAACACAAGATGGGTAAGGGTAAGACACCTCTGATGCTAATGATGCTGTCAGTTTTGTGTGTGTGTGTGTGTGTGTGTGTGTGTGTGTGTGTGTGTGTGTGTGTGTGTGTGTGTGTGTGTGTGTGTGTGTGTGTGTGTGTGTGCAAGAAAGAGATCCTGAAATCATTATTGACATAAAGACATCCTTATGTGATGTTTTATTGTTACCTGTAGTTCCCAAAATGTACGTGAATCAGGGTGAGTTGTCATTGTCCCAGTTTTGTCTACAGCCTTCCTGGGATTGTAACTTTACCTGCTTCACCCCAATTAGATAGCTGTAGAGATATGACAGAAAAATATGACAGAAATTATTAAAAAAAGGACATTTTTGTTCCCTTGAAACACTTGAACTTCAGTTTGCTATCTTGATCTGTTCTGTCTTCTACTGTTTGGGGATAAACTTGAATTTTTTTTTCCTGGGAGCTGAAGGAACAGGCCTCAGCTTGACACAACTCGTTCCAGCACCACTCCTGCTGCTGATGTTTCTTCTCCTGCACAGATCAGTTTTATTATTTCCTTTTCAAGTTTATGATCAAATTCTAGGCATCAAATGCATAAAGGAAGGCCTTTGGGTGAAAAGGCTGAAATGTTTTTGCATAATTTCAATTCTGTTTAATGACAGCGTATTGAATGAATATACCAACCTTACCTGTGACTTTACATATGCCACTACAGGTGCTCGTCATAAAATTAGAATATCATGACAAAGTTGGTTTATTTCAGTAATTCAATTCAAAACGTGGCATTCATTTGGAATAAAGTATTTTAAAAAGTAAATTTCTTTTAATGTTGATTTTTATGACTACTCATGAACGTCCCAAATTCAGTATTTCTGAAGATTAGAATTAAGACTAATGCAAAAAATTATTTCTAAATGTTGGCAAATGTAGTAAGGGGTGCCTTAAGGACAAATGCATGTCTTGAACAGAAGTCCAGCTGTAAAACAAAACCCTGATTTGGGTCTGAGAAGCTGTTCCCCTTATTCCAGCTAATGTGTTCTTTACGCCATTAAAGCAGCATTAAACAGTTTGCTGCTTCTCCATCCTACTGGTTGAAAAATGAATTACTGTCGCTAACAAACCTGCCACAGCCTGCTGTAGCTAGCACCATCGATGAGCTACAAGCTAACTGATACTAAATAAGCTACAAAGTAAAAACACCACTGTAAAAAAACAGCTTTTACTTAGAATCCCTGTATTAACAAAGCCAGGTCACCATCAGTTTTTGCTTTCATAGCATCCTTCATCTCCTTCAAACTGTAAAGTGTAGGTTGCACTGATGTTCACTCTGCATTTAGGTCTTTGCTTTACCTCTAAAGACACGACTCTCTTACATTTACTTCCATGATGCCAACAAATAACAAAATTTCTATTTTTTTTCTTGTGCTTTTTTATTGTCTGCAAACTGAAAAAGCTAATTGCTAGCCTTTATATGAACTACTGACAGAGTAAATACCCGTAAAGCAGACAGCTCTCTCTAGTGAACCTACCTCTTCCAGAAAACTGTTACGTGCAGCTTCTGGTCAGCAGAGGGCTGCTGAGTGCTGTCGAAGGTGAAGTTGGTAAAGTTTCTGCCCACAGAATCATCAAAACTCACTTTTAAAGGAATAGCTTCAAGTGAATTAAACTTATTGTTGCTATAAAGTTCCCCTGTAGAATGACGGAGTCCAAGGATTGTCACATTATTGCTCCCCTGTATCTTGGGTTTTTCCTTAATTGTGTCCACCTGCCTCTTGTTACCTGATTACCCATCCCAGTGTGTACATAAGCCTCGTGTGTTGCTTGTGGTTTTGTCGGTTCGTACTCGTTACATGTCAGTTTGTGTTCACATCTGTCTACCCTGTCGCGTCTGCACTCCTGACCATTAAAGAGGAACCAAATGTCTGCTGCTGTCTGGCCTGGGTTGATTTACCTGTCTGAAGGATACGCTCTTCCTCCCTCACCTTCCCTCCACACCGTGACACAGATCAATCAGCCAATCAATTGTTTGTTGATAAAGCACTTCCCAGCCACCAGCCACGTATACCCAAAGGGATGCACAAAGATAAAAACAAATAGAGCACAAATATGTACGTATTTTAGAACCATTGTAAGAAGCAAAATGAAAAATCTTTCAGAACACAACAGATGGACAGATGGGATTCACCTGACCAAATCTGGACTGAAACTTTTTATTTCAAACCTTTTACATATCCTGTGTCGTTCTTCTACCTGCCTCACCAAGGACGCCGATAGATAAGAGGAGCCAAATCTGCAAATCACAACAAAATAAGCAGGACAACTAAAGCTGGTTTTCCAGGAGCACTACTCAGCCTGGTACAGCGTAGTTTGAGTCAGTCCATCTGAGTGTAGTTTTGATTCCATGCCAGCTCCACGACAGTAAGTGGGTGCGCCCCCCATAGGTCTAGGGCAGGGGCTGGCAACCCAAAATGTTGAAAGAGCCATATTGGACCAAAAAAACAAAAAAACAAATATGTCTGGAGCCACAAATAATTTAAAGCCTTATATAAGCCTTATAATGAAGGTAACACATGCTGTATGTATCTATATTGGCCTACTATCAAAATGACTAAGTTGGCTACAAATACAAAATGGGCCTTCATGAATAAATGTTTATCTTCCCTGTAGCGCATCCTGTAGAGAATGACGCACCACGTGACTACTCTGTTGTACGATGCCGCCTCAAGTTTAACTTCATTACAATATTAATGAATCATGTTTCATTGCTTTGATGAAATTAAAGAAATGCAATAAAGACATCCGATTTTTGATGTCATTTTCATTTTTAGGATTCCAAAAAACAACAAAATGGAACGTGCATAACGTGCTCCTCATCGGGGCAACAAACAGTTCAATAAAACGCAGCCTGCATTTATAAAAACGACTCCTTCATGTAGACACCATCTGTGAACAGTTTTCCACGCTTTATTATCTCCCGGGTTGCAACAAAACTTGCAGCAGTAGTGGAGTTTGGAGATGCAATCCACTTCTTAAATCTATTTTTGCGCTCCTGTAATTTCTCCAGAAGTAATGCAATCGCACTTTTTCTCTTACTCCCAACTGGATACTCGGCTGCAAATGTAGCGTGCCTTCCCTGGAAATGTCTTTCCACATTACTCTTTTTGTTATTTGACAACTTCTCGTTACAGAGCAAACATTCAGGCAATCCTTCCGCATTGGCAATGAATGCAAATAATTCGGTCCAAGAAACGTTG
This sequence comes from Nothobranchius furzeri, assembly GCF_043380555.1. NCBI lineage: Eukaryota > Metazoa > Chordata > Actinopteri > Cyprinodontiformes > Nothobranchiidae > Nothobranchius > Nothobranchius furzeri. The sequence continues at coordinate 21,229,948 of NC_091753.1, read as the reverse complement.
AATCCTCTGTTCTCCTCAGTTATTTTTCTCTTTTTCCCTTTGGGATCCATGGCCCATTACACAGCTGCCGATTTGTTTACAACAGCCACCTGCCTGGCATCCCACCCGGCTGATAGAAACGTGTGTCGCAGGCTATGACGCAAATCTTCGTTGACAGAAATGTTGAAATTTAATATTTTTCTACACATTTTTACAGCACTGAAAAACGTTAAGAATGTTTGTGTCATGTTTGTCCTCCTACAGAAACTATATTAAAACAAAAAATTTATTTCCTTCCGCCATCTTTTTCCATGTTCAAACCTTTTTGAAAAAGCTCCAGGGAGCCACTAGAGAGCACTAAAGAGCCGCATGCGGCTCTAGAGCCGCGGGGTGCCGACCCCCATAGGTCTAGGGGGAAGGGAGAAGGGGTCCCGCGGCAGTTGTGAGAGTGGGGGGCGGACGATTTTTACTCACGACAAAATAACATGATGTGAACAGTGTAAGGTAACTTGTATGCTCCACAGAAACATCTCAGCTGAAAAACGGTAGTGCTGCTGGACATTTTGTTCAGTTTTATGCCTTTTTGTCGGACCCTGAACCAGGAAATGGCTGCAGGCAGTGAAGCAGAAGGCAAAAAATTCTGGAGCAACCAGTGTCTCCGCCCCCTAGCCAATCAGCGGCCAGAATCACGATGCCAGCCCAACTCAGCCATGTCATGTACTTCAACATAGAGGAGAAAGTAGAGAGAAAATATCGAACCGTGCCCTTGGGAACAGTGGTCCGGCTGAGCTGCATCGGTTTGAGTTACTCTGAGTAGTGTTCTGGAAAAGCACCTCAAGTCAAATGAGTTAATGAGGGTCAGAAACTGGTGAAGCCATCATCTTCCTCACACAGTGCATTACATGTCCTCAGCATGGACATGATTAGGTTGTTGATTGTGCCCTGTTGAACGCTGATCCACTCAACAGTAGGACCTGCTCAGCTCTCATGCAGTGATGGACGGGACATACCATCTGGCCAGCCACATGCATGGACAGAGATCACACCCCCTAGTGAGAGGCAGAAGGTGGTAATATTTCCAGAGACCATAACATTTTGGTGGGGCAAATGACATGCAGAGAAGCTTGTGGTATCCTCCTTTAATTAGTAAACAAAGGCGGCCGTGAGCATCGCTGCTTTTGGAGACTCTGACATGAAGCGCACAGCTTCCTGCTCTCTCACTGAGCAGCGGGAGCAGCGCTGCTGCTCCCCTCACAGCAGTCTCTCATCAGGCAGGTCCAAGCAGCTGCCAGAGAGTTCAGATGGTGCTCGCGCGGGTGCACGCAGTGAGCTGCTCGTCCTCTTCGCGTACTGGAACCTTGCGTTTTACTGGCTTTTATGATGGCTTTTATGCACTTTTGTTGTTTCTGATGCTTTTTCTGAATGGTGTGGCTTCTTTGGTGACTTATGATTGAGCTGCGCTGCTGAGGCTTCGTCCTCCTATTGATGTAGCGGGCCCTGCGTGCTGGGAACCTAATGGATGGCATTGCTGTTTGGACTGCCCGTGCCCCCCCCCCCCCCCCGGCCGTGATGTGTTGGCCTTCTGTCCGCCCCAGCTTGAGAAGGAAGCATCGTAGAAGACAGGGAAAGCAAGGTAGCCGGCACGGGAGACGTCGGGCTGGACTTCCTGGATCCCTGAAGAAGCGACTGGTCCGATTCGGCCCAGCTTGTGACCCGGGGGCTCAGAGACGTCTGATGGATTACTCTACACCCTGCCTTGTGAACTTGGCCAGCTCTGAGGGTGAGCTGGCACCACGCCACGGCCATTCAGCTTGAGGACCTCACCAGAGTGGGGTTTGCTGGGAGAATCTGCGCTTGGTTATGGGCTCTGAGTTGGAGGAGATGGTGCCCGTGCGCGATCCCGGAGCTACGGCCCTGCCGCAGACCCGGTTTGGTCTGGTCAGTGCCAGGTCCCAACAAAACTTTTATTTTTCGGGATTTTTTATTCAACATGGTTTGAGTTTTTTGTGCATCTGTGAGTCCTGGATCCCGTTTGGTGACTCAAGCGCCCTGCTGGAGCTGGTACCACCTGGCTGCTCCTGTTTTAATATCCCTAGATCGGGCAGAGGTGGTGGCTGGTTGTTGTGTTAAAATCCAGCTTTCCTTGTAAACAGCTTACACCCACCATGTCATTTTCTTCCTTTGAAATGTGCCTGTTTGAACTCTGCATCTCCCCCCGCCTGCTCGTCGTGCTGATTTATCGCCCTCCAAACACAGACTAACTTCCTTAATGATTTATGTGATCTTGTGGCAGACTGTATCCTAAAATATGACTATGTCCTATTTTTTGGTGATTTTAACATCCATATCTACTGTCCTGACAATGTGCTTGCTAAAGGTTTTCTGAATTTGCTAGATTTATTCAAATTAACTCAATGGGTATCGTCCTAAACTCGTGCCAGGGGTCACACCCTGGACCTGGGTTTTCTCTTTTGGTCTCCCTGTCATGAACTTTGAGACTTTGCCTCCTGTGTTCTCTGACCACTCTCCTATACTCTGTGATGTTACGTTGCCATGTCCTGTCCCTGTACGTGAAGCTCCAGCTACTAGGCTCAGAGCCCTGGATGCAGAAACTGTTGCAAAGTTCGTGGACTGTATGTCTGTAAATCAAGCCTATGCTGTCAATAGCCCACCTGGAGCAGGTACTCCATGCTTTTGTAATTTCTAGGCTTGATTACTGCAACTCCAGATGGTATCAGCGCATGGGTGGTCAGGTCCTGCGCGGACCAACTGTGTGAGGTAATCGGGCACCTTTTCAACCTGACCCTGAGGCTGGGAAGATTCCCAAAGCTCTGGAAAACATCTTGTGTAGTTCCGGTGCCAAAGACTTCACGCCCCAAGGATTTTAACAGCTACAGGCTGGTGGCTCTAACATCCCATCTGATGAAGACTCTGGAGCGGTTGGTTCTGGTTTGACTTCGGCGCCTAGTGGGCTCTTCACTGGACCCGCTTCAGTTTGCCTATCAAACTGGCATTGGTGCTGATGATGCGGTCATCCACCTCCTGCATCGCTCGCTCGCTCACCTGGAGACTGTTGGGAGTACTGTGAGGATCATGTTTTTTGACTTCTCCAGTGGCTTCAATACCATTCTTCCCTCGGTTCTGAAGGACAAACTGGTGAACGCTGGAGTGGATCATCACTTCGCTACCTGGATTCTGGACTACCTTTCTGACTGACCACAGTATGTGAGGACTCAGGGCTGTGTGTCAGATAGTGTCACCTGCAGCACGGGGGCCCCCCAGGGAACGGTTCTGGCTCCGTTCCTTTTTACCATCTATACTGCGGACTTCTCCTATAACTCTACTCAGTGCTTCTTGCAGAAGATCTCGGATGACTCTGCGATTGTAGGTCTTATCAAGGATAGGGATGACAAGGAGTACAGGAGACTGACTCAGGATTTTGTGGACTGGTGCCAGTTGAACTATCTACAGATTAATGCCAGCAAAACTAAGGAGCTGGTGGTAGACTTTCGTAGGCATGAGCTTTCCTCGCTTCAACCATTGAGCATACAGGGCATGGACATTGAGACTGTGGACAGTTACAGGTACCTTGGGGTCGATCTGAACAATAAACTGGACTGGACTCATAATTCAGATGCCCTGTATAGAAAAGGGCAGAGTAGGCTGTACCTACTACGGAGACTGAGGTCATTTGGAGTTGTGGGCCCTCTCCTGAAGACCTTTTATGACTCTGTGGTGGCCTCGGCCATCTTTCATGGTGTGGTCTGCTGGGGCAGCAGCATCTCTGCGGGGGATAGGAAGAGACTGAACAGACTGATCCGCAGGGCCAGTTCTGTTCTAGGATGCCCCCTGGACCCTGTGGAGGTGGTGAGTGACAGGAGAATGACAGCTAAACTGTCATCCATGTTGGATAATATCTCCCATCCCATGCAGGTGACTTTGACAGCTATGAGCAGCTCCTTTAGTGGGAGACTGTGGCACCCAATGTCAAGAACAGAGTTCAGAAGACCCGTGAAGACGCCAACACAGTAAAAATATATATTAAAAAGTCTTTATTGAAAGCAGAGGTACCTGGAGGGCAAGGCTGAGGCAGGTTCAGAGGCAGGCTAAGGTCAAAGTGGCAGGCAGAGAGTAAGGCAGGGGTCAGGCAAAAAACAAGCTCCAGAGGCAAAGATCAGGCAGGGTGGATGGCTGGAGAACTACTGGCAAGGCTGTAATAATCTGGCCTCTGTTGACTGGATGGCTGGTTCTTTTATAGCAGGGGAAGCAGGTGAATGGGATGAGGCTGATTACAGGAGCAGGTGGAATGAATGGAGCTGATTGAAGCTGACAGGTTGCTGGGGAAAGCAGGGCTTGGCTGGAGCTTGGTGAGAGGAACCAGGTGAGCTGAATGAAGGTATAATGAGGAAGTGGAGGAGGGTGAAGGATGGGAGTCATGACAGAACCCCCCCCCCCTCAAGGGCGGATACCAGACGCCCACAGGAAACCAGAGCAGGGTGGGAGGAGGGGGACCAGGAAGGAGGGCCAGAGAAGGGCGGGAGGAGGGGGACCAGGAAAGAGGGCCGGAAGGGTCTGGGGGACCGGCGACGGGGAACCAGGAGCCGGGACTGTGGGAGTGTGGTGACAGAGGACACTGGACCAAGACTAAGACTAAGACTACGAGGGGACACTGGACCACGACTAAGACTACGAGGGGACACTGGACCACGACTAAGACTACGAGGGGACACTGGACCACGACTAAGACTACGAGGGGACACTGGACCACGACTAAGACTACGAGGGCACACAGACTCTGGGACTTGAGGGGACACAGACTCTGGGACTTGAGGGGACACAGACTGGGGAACTTGAGACTGGGGAACTTGAGACTGGAGAACTTGAGACTGGGGAACTTGAGAGCAGGAGGGGTCCTCTTCAGAGCAGGAGGGGTCCTCTTCAGAGCAGGGGCAGGAGAGGTCCTCTTCAGAGCAGGGGCAGGAGATGTCCTCTTCAGAGCAGGGGCAGGAGAGGTCCTCTTCAGTGCAGGGGCAGGAGAGGTCCTCTTCAGAGCAGGGGCAGGAGAGGTCCTCTTCAGAGCAGGGGCAGGAGAGGTCCTCTTCAGAGCAGGGGCAGGAGAGGTCCTCTTCAGAGCCTGGAGGTGTCGACCCTTGGACTGGAGGCGCGTGGAAAGGTTTCACCGGAGCCCCTTGGACAGGCTGGGCCGGAGCCCCTTGGACAGGCTGGGCCGGGGCCTCTTGGACCTCATCCGTCGAAGCAAGATGCGATATGTCCTCCCGGACCACCGCCAGAGCAGGATGAGATGCGTCCTCCCGGACCACCGCCAGAGCAGGATGCGATGCGTCCTCCCGGACCACCGCCAGAGCAGGATGCGATGCGTCCTCCCGGACCACCGCCAGAGAGGATGCGATGCGTCCTCCCGGACCACCGCCAGGGCAGGATGCGATGCGTCCTCCGAGACCACCGCCAGGGCAGGATGCGATGCGTCCTCCGAGACCACCGCCAGGGCAGGATGCGATGCGTCCTCCGAGACCACCGCCAGGGCAGGATGCGATGCATCCTCCGAGACCACCGCCAGAGCAGGGTGCGATGCGTCCTCCGAGACCACCGCCAGAGCAGGGTGCGATGCGTCCTCCCGGACCACCGCCAGAGCAGGGTGCGATGCGTCCTCCCGGACCACCGCCAGAGCAGGGTGCGATGCGTCCTCAAGGACCACCGCCAGAGCAGGGTGCGATGCGTCCTCCCTGACCACCGCCAGAGCAGGGTGCGATGCGTCCTCCCGGACCACCGCCAGAGCAGGGTGCGATGCGTCCTCCCGGACCACCGCCAGAGAAGGGTGCGATGCGTCCTCCCGGACCACCGCCAGAGCAGGGTGCGATGCGTCCTCCCGGACCACCGCCAGAGCAGGGTGCGATGCATCCTCAGAGATCACCGCCAGAGCAGGGTGCGATGCGTCCTCAGAGACCACCGCCAGAGCAGGGTGCGATGCGTCCACCGGGACCACCGCCGGAGCAGGGTGCGATGCGTCCACCGGGACCACCGCTGGAGCAGGATGCGATGCGTCCACCGGGACCACCGCCGGAGCAGGATGCGACACGTTGGAGGGTTCTGGGGAAGGTGACCACCTCTCACAGCAGGTCAGACCCTCCATGGCGACATCCTTCAGTGCAGACCCATATACCCTCCGGACATAAAGGTAGTAATTACCAAGTGCTGGGACCGCTATCAACTCTGGATGGGTGGAGAAGATGACATTTAACCTATCAGCCGCCCGCAGACGTAAGTGGGGGCAGGTTGGCTTGGCAAAGACCTCCCACACAGCCTCTTCGACCATCTGCATCATCCCCTGAACAATCTCCTCCGTCGGGACCGGTCCAGAAGCAGAACATGAGGTGCCGTCCGTGGAACCCGCCAACACCAGCACGGGAGAAGGATTAACCCTCTTATCAGCTCCAGAAAACCTCCGGGACCGCCGCCGTCGTGACCTGACAGGAGGGGTTTGAGGCTGGAGCGGCGTGGTCATGAACCCGCTGCACAAGACGTTTGCAGCAGGCCTGGACAGAGGAGTGGAGCCTCTGCGTGGCTCTGGCCTGATGGCCAGCCGCGTTCCCCAGAACGGTGACTCCTGCTCCTTCTCTGGCTCCATAAACTCCAGGAGCGTGAGATCCTCCATGACAGGTACGATGAAAAAAAAGAAGAAAAAAAATACTCCAAGTGCTGTGTCAGCGTTGGGTCAGATTTTTGGCCAGATTATTCTGTCAAGAACCGAGTTCAGAAGACCCGTGAAGACGCCAACACAGTAAAAATATATATTAAAAAGTCTTTATTGAAAGCAGAGGTACCTGGAGGGCAAGGCTGAGGCAGGTTCAGAGGCAGGCTAAGGTCAAAGTGGCAGGCAGAGAGTAAGGCAGGGGTCAGGCAAAAAAACAAGGTCCAGAGGCAAAGATCAGGCAGGGTGGATGGCTGGAGAACTACTGGCAAGGCTGTAATAATCTGGCCTCTGTTGACTGGATGGCTGGTTCTTTTATAGCAGGGGAAGCAGGTGAATGGGATGAGGCTGATTACAGGAGCAGGTGGAATGAATGGAGCTGATTGAAGCTGACAGGTTGCTGGGGAAAGCAGGGCTTGGCTGGAGCTTGGTGAGAGGAACCAGGTGAGCTGAATGAAGGTATAATGAGGAAGTGGAGGAGGGTGAAGGATGGGAGTCATGACACCCAAGGTGTGGGACAGAGAGATTCCGTAAGTCTTTCCTCCCCACTGCTGTCAGACTTTAAAACAAATCTGTTGGATGAAGTGTACTCTGTATTTCTAGCTGTATCTAGTATGGTTATTATTTTTTAACCCATTCTCAAGGTATAAATTGTCTATTGTATTGAGTTTATTTTATCTCATTGCGATCGATCTTATTGTATTTTAGTGTTTTTCTCCCTCTGCTGCATAACTTTTACTTTGCTTTTACTTGGCTGTAAACGAAACAAATTTCCCACTTGTGGGACTAATAAAGGTCATCTTATCTTATCTTATCTTATCTTATCTTATCTTATCTTATCTTATCATCTTATCTTATCTTATCTAACTCTCTATATGCAGGACTGGGTCAATCATCATTGCGCCACCTACAGGTTGTGCAGAACAGCGCAGCCAGGTTCCTGACTGGGACCAGGAAACGGGACCACATCAGTCCGGTTCTGGCCTCCCTGCACTGGCTGCCGGTTTGTTATCGTTCACACTTTAAAATCCTCGTCTTTGTTTACAATTTATTCCAGGGTGGTGCTCCCTCCTATCTGGCCACTCTCCTGAACAGACATTCTCCATCACGCGCTCTGCCCTCCTCCGACCAAGGCCTGCTCGCTGTCCCTCGTTCTAGGTGTCGTACTCGTGGGGACCGGGCTTTCTCAGTCCTAGCACCGTCACTCTGGAACCAGCTGCCACCCTCAGTTAGGCTGTCCCCATCTCTGCCGGTCTTTAAGAGTCGCCTAAAAACCCACCTCCTCCGCTTGGCGTTCCCTGAACGTGTTAGAGTTCGGCTTTCATTTATGTTGATTTTAATTCCCTGCTTTCATCGGTCTCTTTATCTCTTGTTTTACCCATTTGTCTTCTACTTTAATGGTTTTACCTTTTTTCTCATGTACCGTGTTCAGCACCTTGGGCTTCGCGACAGGGTTGCGGAAGACGCTTTATAAATAAAGTTTTGATTGATTGATTAACTGAGAGAAGATGTTTACCCCACTGCATCCAGACTGATAATGAATCACGTATGCGGAAAGCCATCCTGGCTAATTCCACCTGTCAATCAGAGGCTCCCTCTAGTGGGTAGGCGTAAACTTCAGCCAGCCAATTATTCTGGAGTGTGTGTGTTGGTTCGGCTGAGCACAAATTGAGAATGCCCTAAGGTTCAAGGTTCAAGGTTGTCTTTATTGATCCCCAAGGGGGAAATTGAAGCATCTGAAAAAAATGAAAGTTGTTTCAGCATTCATCAGCAAGGAGAGGCTCATTTTCGGTTCAAAATCCCTGCTTTGCTCAGGCAGTCAACCCAACAGAGCTGAACCTTTAAAAAAGCCACACTTTCCATTACCTTCTGCTTCATGTGCAGCTATGAGCCAGCAGTGAAAACGTTCAAACTTATAAAGGTAATGAGCCCAGACCAGGTTAGAAGTTTATAGGCTGCATTTTAAGGATCTTTCAACATCTTTCAATTAGGTGAAAAACTCCAGGGCTGCTTACTGTGCTCAGTTGATTTTTCATCAAACAAAAAACTATGTCTGACACCATAAACCAGATGGTTTCACCTGGCACTGTTGTCAAGATGTGAGGGTGTTTGGATCCAATGAGCAGGTGAGTAGGAGCACACGGAGCCACTCGTAGAAGCAAATAAATAGTATTTTACTGTGTTCAGGACACAACAGGAGTAAACACAGGACAAACACAGAGCATGGTTAAACAGCAGACTAACTGACAACCAACACAAGAACAAACAGGGTTTCAATAAACGAGGAGCAGTAGGCAGGTGCAAACAATAAACTAATCAGACACAGGAAACAGGAGCAGGAAACAGACCGTGACACCCGTATTTTCAACGTCTGACTAAAACAACTTTCCTGCATTAGTTGAGAATAAAATCAGAATTGTCAAGGCAAGTTTTTTACCCCCGTTTATTTCTTATTCTCCTCTATAACTACTTCTCTCCCAATCCTGTTCCTTATTCCCTTCTGTAAATTTCCAGAACACCTGTCTCATTCAGAAAACATGAGGCCAGCTTCATGCCCTGTTGATATTCTCCCAACCGCTTGCTTCATAAAGATGTGGTTCTCTCGTTTAATCAATACATTAGCAGCAATCTCTTATAGGAATGAATGCCTTTTAAGTCATTCTCTGTTATATAAATACGCTTTACGTAATTACTTACTTACTTAATTACTTACTTACTTAATTACTTACTTACATACACCCGAGTTGCTCAGATCCGTGTTACTACTCCTCCATGACAAGAGGAGGCAGCGGTTTGGTCCAGATTTATAATTAGTCTTCTGGACTCCTGGAGGGTGTTTTGGACATGTCCTTCTTGAAGGAAGCACTGGGGCTGATCCAGGGCATGCTGGGAGGATTATCTCTCCAGACTAACCCGTGAGCCCCTGAAATGACATATTATCCTACCAGAGGAGCAGACAGAAGAGGAAGTTTTGAGTTTCCCTCCTAGGGCTGCTGCCCCTGTGACCCAGACCTGGATAAGGGGAGAAAATAGAGCACGAAACAAAACTGACAAGGAGTTCTTGAACTGTGAGTGATATTTGTTTTTCGGTATAATAAATGGAGGAAACTCATGGCTTTTGTTGTGTTCTGTAATCACTAGGGGGCAGTAGAGCTTGTACAGTGCAGATTTCTCCACTAACTTTGACAGTTTCAGCTAAATTTTCAGATAAGATTGCTCCAGTCAGACAGAAATTGCAGCGTCTGCCACTGTCAGTGTCAGATAAAAAACATGACAGACTTCTGCAAGCTGGGGTAAAAATCGATGCATGCATCCTCGTAGTTTCTCCCATTGTTTGATTCAGAAAAAAGGAATCTACTCTTGATTTGGAGTCTACTTATTTCCAGTAGCCCTTGCATGAATAAAGCAGAGACCCGACTGCTATCACTCAGAGTGCCATATAAATTGGCTTCAGCACCATCTGTGTTTCAAAAGATGCTAGCTGAAGCATTAGCTGGGGAACCAAATGTTGCTCATTACTTAGATGACATAATTGTATTGGGTATGGCACAGTGTCAACATGATACTGCTCCTGATTATGTTTTGCAGAGGTTAAAAGAAGCATGGCTACAACTGAACAAGAACAGATGTCAGTTTAACAAGACCGGTTTGCATTTTCTAGGTCACATTCAGCCTGATGATGATCACCTTGCTGCCATTGTTAATGCCTCTGATGTACCTATGGGACTGTTGTTATGGTACAGTAAGTCCATACCAAACTTTGCTACATTCGTCCAACCCTTATTGTAGTTTTTGTCAAGGGGTTGAGTTTCAGTGGTCAGCTGAAGGTCAACAGAGCTTTGACTCTGTGAAACAAGCTCAAGTTGACAGCCCAGCCCTAGCCAGCCTACTAAAATTTCAACTGATGCCTCTGATTATGGCTCAGGTGCTGTTATCACCCAGGGTCATGGTGACACCATGCACATAATTGGATTAGCCTCTAGGACACTGTCTACTGTGGAACATAAATACTCCACCAAAAAGAAGCCCTTGGCTGTGTCTGGGCTGTTGAACGCTGGCAGACTTATTTGTGGGTTTGTAGATTTACATTATGCACAGATCACTAGGTTCTAACCACACTGCTCAGTTCAAAGGGTACTGATGGTGCAGGCATGTGTTTGACATGTCTACCTGCTGTGTTATAACTATGATGTTGTGTACTGACCTAATTCTGAAAATTGTGTTGATGATTGGCTGTCATGTTTACCTCTTCCTGCAGACACTGATTCTTGTGTGGGCCCAGAACCCGAGTTTGTTGTCATGCTGTCTACAACTGACTGTGAAATCACCTATAGATTTTGCTTCTGACCTTACGGTGCAGGTCATTCCACAGATGATTCAATTTAGGAAAGCTAGAGCCAGGCTAGTGCAGCCTGGCTAACTCTTTAATAAAAGCTGTCGCAGAAGTCCAAGCAGGAAGTCATAAAAGCACGGACTACCATCTCCAAGTGTGCACACGTCACTAGCAGCTTGATCCTGGATAGGCGGAGAAGATGGAAAAAACAACAGCATTCCACCCCATTTATGTCACGGACTGGGTTTTCCCCTGCCATTCTCTGAGTGGTCGTTGAGTTTCCCTCTGCAGGTGGGGGTGTCGGGAGGTGGCCAAGCTGCAGATCATCAGCCGTTCAGGTGTACTTAAGCAGCTGAGAAACACTATCACTTCGCTGGATGATTACTCTACCTGGGTACCTCCAAACAGCCACTTGAGAAAAGTTCTTTTGAGTATTTTTACTCTTCGAACCTTGTTTGAGTTTTTGGATTTCACATGCCTGATCACCCCTTTGCCATTCTTTTCAGAAGATCCTCCACTCCCATCTTTGACTGACTGAATTTTGGATATCTCTACACACTGCTTGTCTCTCAGTCCGCCCCTGACCTTCCACGTCCTGTTGCTCCCCCACCAAGACCCACCTGTATCTGGACTTCCTCAAGACTCAGCTCCCTCAACCTCCTCCACTGGATTCCTATTCCCTGTAAGCCCCTCCAACCCAGACCGGACTACCCTCCCTCAATCGAGCCGTTACGCCTAAGACCGTAAGTCCTCCAAACCCACAACCTCCCTGTTGTTATTTTGAGCTGGACCTTAAACTGCCTTTGTCTGCAGATTCCTGCACCAGATCCCTGTCGGAAGAACTCAGTTATTTTGCTACTCCTTTAGTTTTCTCCCTTAATAAATTTTTGTTTAAAACTTTCACCTTTGTCTGAGAAATGATTCTGTATGTCATGGGTTAGTCACTTACCTCACAACATGACAGAATCATCCAGCTAATCCTCTAACCTCAGTACCGAATCAGTTCTTCCCGTCATCGCCGCAACCTTGTCTCAGCACATTTCCACACTCCAAGTCCTCTCGGATCAACTCACTAATACTAACCAAACCTTGTTTCAGCTGGGCATATTGGTGAAACAACTCAATGACAGACTAACCTCACTGGAACCCACTGCTCCTCCAACCCCGAGTCCGCCCGGACCTGTTTCTCCTGCACTATCTGGACCGCCCAACTTTCGGGTCGCCACGTCACCTCCTCCTGAGACGTTCAACGGCAACGGAAATGTTTGTAGGGGTTTTCTCCTCCAGGGCCATTTGGCTTTTCAACGTTCTCCTGAATCCTTTGCAAACGACGCAGCCAAGATCTCCTATATTGTTGGACTACTGCGCGGCAAGGCACTCAGGTGGGCAGAGACAAAGAGCCGTACCTCTAGCTTTCTCACGAGCTCATTAAGGTATTTCCTGTCGGAGTTTAACTTGACATTTGATAGTTCCGAGTCTGCTTCAGGGCTCGCAAGACAGATTTGGAGTTTACGCTAAGGTAAACAGTCGGTGGCTGATTTCGCCATAGAGTTCCGGATTTTGGCAGCCGCTTCAGCTCTTGATAATGCCTCCCTCAAGGGAGCGCTCTCACAGGCCCTCAACGCACAACTCCAGGATTAGCTGGCTTTTTGTCAGGAACCCCCGGATCTAGAGGGCCTGATAACATTATGTAACCGGATCGAGAGGAGACTCCTGGCTTGACACAAAGGTAATAAATCATTTGCTCTTTTCCATAATCACCACCAGTTCAGCTTATCCCAGTCAGCCGCAGCTTCACTCCCAAGCGAACCCATGCAGATCGGCCAGACAAAGCTAAGTCAAGAGGAGAGAAATAAATGAATGGGAGCTGGCCTGTGTTTACATTGTGGCTTATCTGGCCATTTTGTTTCTGAACATCCCAGACAGTTAAACCCCGAGGCCCATCAGTAGCTCCAAGAGTACTGGTGGGCGGTTCCTCAGCTAACATGACTTCTCGGTGTGCCTTAGATTGTACCATGTCTTATAACCAGAACACCATATCCACCCAGGCTTTGATTGACTCAGGTTGTGAACAGAACCTATTAGACCAACAGCTAGTGGAGCAACTAAAGTTCACCACCATTCCCCTGACAAACCCCCGTAGGGTTTCATCCTTGGACGGCAGTTCATTAACCCCATCACCCACAGGACTGCTCCCGTTCCACTCCTCATTTCAGGTAATCATCATGAAGAATTATCATTTTTTGTGTTCCCATCTCCTCAGTCTCCGGTCGTCCTGGGACATCCTTGGCTCGAGAACCACAACCCCCACATCAACTGGGTGTCCAACAAGGTCGAGATGTGGAGCAATACATGTCACACCACCTGTCTAGGCTCAGCCCGTCTCAGTTCCGAGTTTCAATCCACAGAGATATCACCTCCCAACCTCACCGGAGTTCCCACCATATACCATGACCTTCAGTAGGTATTTTCCAAGGACAAGGCATCCTCCTTACCTCCACACAGGCCATATGATTGTGCTATTGACCTGCTTCCTGCAGCACCTCTTCCCTCTAGTCGTCTTTACAGCATCTCCAAGTTAGAACGGTAATGCATGGAGAAATACATCTCGGGAGTCCCTGGCTTCTGGCATAATCCGTCCCTCTACATCTCCCCTTGGGGCGGGTTTTTTCTTCGTATCCAAGAAGGACGGTTCCCTCCGGCCATGCATTGACTACCGAGGGCTAAACCAGATAACAGTAAGAAATAAGTATCCATTACCCTTACTATCATCTGCATTCGAACCCATACAGGATGCAACCATTTTCACAAACTGGATCTCCAGAACGCTTACAACCTGGTCCGGATAAGGGAGGGGGATGAATGGAAGACGGCTTTCAAAACCCCGTTGGACATTTCGAGTATTGGTAATGCCATTTGGTCTCACAAATGCCCCAGCCGTTTTCCAGTCCCTGGTAAACTCGATTTTGAGTGATTATCTGAATAAGTTTGTCACCATTTATTTGGATGATATTTTGATTTTCTCGAGGACGCCCGAGGAACATTCCGGACATGTCCGTGCCATCCTCCAATGCCTGCTGGAGAACCATCTCTACGTCAAGGCGGAGAAATGCGAGTTCCACGTTCCGACTGTCAAGTTTTGGGGGTTTGTTATCGAGAGTGGGAGACTGGGACCGGATCCTGACAAGGTACAAGCAGTCCAGGTCTGGCCCACACCCACGACACGCTAGCAGTTGCAAAGATTTCTCGGATTTGCACATTTTTACAGACACTTTATCAAAGGGTACAGTCAAATAGCCACACCCCTAACTCATTTGACCTCTGACAAGGTACCTTTTTCCTGGAACCCCGAAGCCACCAGGGCTTTTTCTGCGTTAAAAGAGAGATTTGTTCAAGCTCCTGTTCTCACCCATCCTGACCCATCTCAACAATTTACACTCAAGGTTGATGCCTCCGATACAGGAGTGGGTGCTGTTTTGTCTCAAATCTCTCCCACAGACCACCATCTCCATCCCTTGCCTTCTTCTCTCGACCCCTCTCCCCTGCCGAGAAAAACTACGACGTCGGGGATCGGGAACTGTTAGCAATAAAACTCGCCTTAGAGGAGTGGAGACACTGGTTGGAGGGAGCTGAGCACCCCATCGAGATATGGACGGATCACAAAAACTTTGCCTACCTAAAGGAAGCCAAGAGACTAAGTCTGCGACAGTCCAGGTGGTCTCTGTTTTTCTCCCGGTTTCATTTCATTATCTCTTACAGACCTGGCACCAAGAATACAAAACCTGATGCCCTGTCCCGAAAGTTCTCTGTAAACCCAGATCCGGAACCAGCTACAATCATTCCCCCAGACTGTGTCCTTGAAGCCATCACCTGGGAGATCCAGGGCCAAGTACTCAAGGCCCTGAAGACTGCTCCCAGCCCAGACAAGGTACCTCCCAACACTCTGTTCCCCCCTCTGTCAGGAACAAGGTCATCCACTGGGCCCATACTGCAAGGTTTTCTGTTCACCCTGGAGTCAGCCGTACTGTGGCACTCATCCGACGGTCGTTTTGGTGGCCCACCATGTTTAAAGAGGTGAATGAATACATAGCAGCTTGCCAGACGTGCCAGAAATAAATGTAATAATCAACCAACCAGTGTCATGGTCTGGGTTTTCCCCTGCCATTCTCTGAGTGGTTTTTGAGTGTCCCTCTGCAGGTGGGAGTGTCGGGAGGTGGCCAAGCTGCGGATCATCAGCTCCTCTGCCGGCCAGGTGTACTTAAGCAGCTGAGAGACGCTATCACTTCGCTGGATGATTACTCTACCAGGGTACCTCCAAACAGCCACTTGAGAAGTTCTTTTCAGTATTTTTAGTCTTCGAGCCTTGTTAGAGTTTTTGGATTTTGGATTTTACATGCCTGATCACCCCTTTGCCATTATTTTCAGAAGATCCTCCACTCCCATCTCTGACCAACTGAATTTTGGATAACTCTACACACAGCTCGTCTCTCAGCCCATCCCTGACCTTCCACCTCCTGTTACTCCCTCACCAAGACCCACCTGTATCTGGACTTCCTCAAGACTCAGCTCCCTCAACCTCCTCCACTGGATTCCTATTCCCTGTAAGCCCCTCCAACCCAGACCAGACCACCCTCCCTCACTCGAGCCATTACGCCTAAGACTGTAAGTCCTCCAAACCCACAACCTCCCTGTTGTTATTTTGAGCTGGACCTTAAACTGCCTTTGTTGGCAGATTCCCACACCAGATCCCTGTCGGAAGAACTCAGCTATTTTGCTACTCCATTAGTTTTCTCCCTTAATAAATTATTGTTTAAAACTTTTGCCTTTGTCTGAGAACTGATTCTGTATGTTGTGGGTTAGTCACTTACCTCACAACATGACAATTTATATGACTCTCTAATTTAAATGCTGAGTCCTTCTTCTAGGGCGCCAGCGAAGAGAGGTTAATTTTCTACTTTGAGGCATGGTTATCACTGGGAATAAAAAGAATCAACTCTGTTTCACCCTTATCAAAACTCAGAAAGCTAGAGGCCATCCAAAACAAATGAGCTCTCAGAAGAAGAAGAAGAAGTCCCAGTCCCAATTATCAGGCACAGACGATAGACTACCACACAGGCCAGCACTACCGAGCAACTTCTTCTCAAATGCAAGATCCGTCACTCACAAAATGGATGACATAGGGCTACGGATGGCCCCAAATAGCTTTAAATGGATCTGCAGTGAGACAATCATCACACAGACATGGCTGCACCTATGAATCCCCAATGCACCAGGCCGCACGCTACAACGAAAATGGGAAAATATGTCTCAGACACAAACCACCAACAGGGCTGTGTCCTCTCTACTCTACTCTTCTCCCTCTACACTAACAGCTGCACCTCAAACCACCAGATGGTGAAACTGGGCAAGTTTGCAGATGACACCACTGTCGTTGGTCTTATCTCAGATGGGGATGAGTCTGCATACAGAGGAGAGGTGGAGCTTGTGTCTTGGTGCCAAAATAACAACCTAGAGCTGAACGAGCAGAAGACAGTGGAGATGATTGTAGACTTCAGGAGAATACCGGCTCCACTGCCCAGCATAATCATGAGAGACAACCATATTTCAACCGTGAACTCTTTGACTTGAATGTATGTTTGCACCTTGTCACCGAAACAAATTCCTAGTAGATGAGCCTCTCACCTACGTGACAATAAATCTGATTCTGATTCTGACGGGACAAAGACGGTAATTCATCTAAGAACAAAAGGGGAGGTTTATGTGATTATGTGCATAAGGACTGCTGCAATAACAGCAGGATCATTCCCACTAGCTGTACTCCAGACCTAGAGGTCCTGACTGTCTCATACAGACCTTTAATCACCCGAGGGAGTTCACAGTAGTGTTTGTGATGGCGATCTTTATCCCACCTGGTGTTAATGTCAACACAACCCCAGGCCTGATGCTAAACTTCACAAACATACAGCTGCTTCCCCATCCTGACCGGATTTTTATCATTGCTATAGACTTCAGTCAAGCACCTTAAAATTCAGTACTCTCAAATGTTGGCCAATATGTTCAGGATGCCATAAGAGGGGAAAATACTGTGGATCATGTGTACTCAATGTTAAAACATGCTTACAAATTCACCCCCTTCTCCAGTCTGGCTGGACCTGACCACCTCTGCCTGTCCCCCATCCCCACCTACACTCCCCTGCAGAGGCCAACAAAGCCAATGACAAAGTCAGTGAGAACATAGGTTGAAGCAATCACCTTACAACCACAGGACTGCTTCTCAAAAGCCTCTTTTATAAAACAATCGCCAAAAAAGCACCATGCCACCAAAGTGCTTACATAAGACACCCTGGAGACAGTATTATGCTGAGTCTGTGCGACTCACTCTGGCTCCTCCAAGAAAAAAACAGTTCTGATCGACTCTAAGCACCATTGTGTGTGCGACCGGCACATAAATAGTGTGGCTGTCAGAAACCTGACAGTGCTGCTGTGCTTCATTTACCTACATTGCAGTAAAGTGCCACTTTACACGCCCAGTAAAAGTAACGGTGTTCCATTCATTCATCCATTCATTTTCATCTTCCACCTATCCAGAGTCTGGTTGCGGGGCAGCAGCCGAGAGGCCCAAACTCCTCTCTCTTCAGACATTTGGGCCGGCTCCTCCGGAGGGATGCCTCCTGGACGCCTCCCTGGTGAGGTTTTCTGGGCACATCCAACCGGGAGGAGACCTAAAGGTAGACCCAGGTCACGTTGGAGGGACTTTGTCTCTCACCTGGCCAGGGAACGCCTTGGGAATCCCCCGGAGGAGCTGGCCCAAGTGGCTGGGGAGAGGGAAGTTTGGGCCTCTCGACTTAGGCTACTGCCTCCGCAACCCAACTCCGGATAGATGAAAATGGATGGATGGATAACGTTAGCTTGATATGTTAGCTTCCGTTCAGCCAGTGGCGGCTCCAGTAATTTTTTTCTGCAGGTGCTATGAAGGAGCTACTCTTTTATTGAGGGTGCTATGAAGGAAGTGGTCGTGCGTACCTATTGTTCTCTAAAATACCTTCAACACTAGCAGATACACACTCGTGCACAAAACCTCAACAACACCTGAAACAATCATTAATATACATCATAAACATATGAACAATCGCTGACTTTTCCATGAAATCATAAACACATACAGCCACACAGAAAACCATCTATAGTTGTTATGGAAAATTTTATGTTTATTAATTCTTGATCATGCACTCATCCAACTGGATGTAATATGTACTGCTTTATGCCTTTCTGCATCCTCTCATACACACACATACATTCTTGTATTCATACACACTGACTCTCCCTCTCACTCAATGACCTCACTCCTCCTTTCTTATCTTCCTTTCTATAAATAAAGTCTGTGAACAGATGTTCAGGGCATTTTGCTTCGACGTTTTGCCACAGTTATAACTGTTCGACTTGTCTGCTCATTGTCTCCTTCTCTCTTCACTATAGGAAATGGGTTATTGATAAACATATTGATAAAATCCATGACAATAGTGTTGCAAGGTTAGCTAATGTTAGTGTTAGCATTTCCAGCGGCAAAACCCTCAACTGCTGCGGCAGTTGAGGGTTTGACTCTCTTCATCCAGATCCGTAGATTTTTGTGGGTCTGAGATCACTTCCAAAGATTCATTCGTTTCTGACTGAACCTGCGGAAATTTGGGCAACATAAACCGATCCATTTTACAACTAGCTCTACCTTTCACTCGTTCACTGGTGGAAAATGAGGTCAAAGGTTAACATCAATTTCCTGGTTTGGTTTAAGTTTTTACTATCTATATGACAATTTACTGATTATTTTTGTTTTGTATGTTAAATATTATCACACCCGCACGTTAAATTAAAATAAAATTGTAAAAAAAAAAATCTAATATTTACTTGGGGGTGCAATGACTAATCCAGGGGTAGCTATAGCGCCCCCTAGCGCCCCCCTGGCGCCACCACTCCGTTCAGCTAATGGTGTGTTTGCTTTGTCCTCAGAACTCCGAAATTCCGACTAGAGGAAAGCGAACACACTCTAAGGTTTGGCTTTACTTCACTAAATGCGATGGGCTATTGGGTGATGAAACCAGCGACAACGATTTAAGTGCATCTTCATCTGCTCCAGCAGCAAATTAAACAGTTTAATATAATGTTAGCTTGATAAATTAGCTTCACTTTCTCCTCGGAAATTCCAACTTTGGAGTAGGAAATATCTGCAGTTTGAAAAAGAACGGCAAAAGTAATAAAGATACGCAGTAAATTTAGTTTAGAGCTGGGTTTTAGTTTGTGAAACACCAAAATATTAAAATGAAAACTGTTATATGGTATTGAAGTTTGTTTTAGTTTCATTTATGTTTATTTATTTCGCAGACGCTTTTATCTAAAGCGACTTACAATCTATTACCTATAGGGCATGTTGTGATCTGTGGGGGAAACCGGAGTACCCGGAGGAAACCCACACAAGCATGGGGAGAACACGCAACTCCACGCAGAAAAGCCGCGGCCGAGTTTCGAACCTGCGACCTTCGTGCTGCGAGGCAACAGTGCTAACTACTGCGCCACCATGCAGCCCTTTCGTAGATTATAATACATGGTTTCCTCATCATAGTTGTTCCAGAGAGCTTAGAAGAAGAATAGGCATACATGGAGCAGGGTTTCAATTTTTGCATCATTTAAAAACAGTTGTGGTCAAAAATTTTCATACTGAAAAATTTTGTACAACACTATGATAATAATGATGAAAAAATATGAAAAATCTTTTATTTATTGTGATATTTATCAAATATAGTTATATAATGAGAAAAAACATATTTAATTATAAAAGCTTTAATTAATTATTAAACACTTAAAAGTATCGAAAACTGGTACCGTTAAGTAACGGTATCCACAGGTACCAGAAATTGGTACTGTATTGATTCAAATATCAAAGGTGCCCATCCCTACTTACCTCACTAATTAAATTAAAAACAATGTTATCATGATAAAAACATTTTAAAAACCAATGTGCTCGGATGCAGGAAATTACATCTTTCTCACTAACTGATGTCCAGGGGGGGGCACGTTCTCCGTCACATTTGATGGATATTTAAAAAGGCATGGGCCATTTCTCTGTCAGCTTTTGCGAGCCTGTTGGGGAGCCCTTGTGCCGATGTGTAATGGCGCCGTTTGCCTTTGTATCCATGCAGATGGAAAGTATAAATCAGGCTTTAGACCTGGGACTACGTTACAACACAGCACTGCTGTAAGCCGCCAAGCTGCCATCACCTATCTACCACCCTACTATGCTGTCACTTCAAGAACCTGTAGTGGATATGAGCCTATTAGCCACGTAATGGTGTTTTTGGTAGCAGACGTCTTTTAGGACTGATGTCCATGCACAATGCAGCGGCGTTTTGACGTAATGTAGTCCCAAGTCTAAATCAGTTCCTGTAATTCTCTCATGTTACTTACTTTTCTCATTTGCAGTATTAAGGTATTATTAAGGTCACCAAGAATAATTAGGATTATTACAGAGTAATTTTCATACCCTTTTCACATGAAAGGCTAGCCTTTACCACTATCTTACATTGTTTATGCTAAGTTAAAGCAAACTGGATACTGCCAGATTAGAATGACTGGGCTGGTTAAGAAATGCTTTTTCTCACTTATCCAACAGTGGGCAATAAGGCAACAGACTCACTTTCACTTAGGGGTGGAATATTTCTTTAATAATAAATGTCATTTTTATTCACAGTTCAGAGTTTGGTATAGGCACCTGTTGGCTGTGTGTGTTTGTGTGTGTGTGTGTGTGTGTGTGTGTGTGTGTGTGTGTGTGTGTGTGTGTGTGTGTGTGTGTGTGTGTGTGTGTGTGTGTGTGTGTGTGTGTAGTCTATAAGGCTGTAAATGTGCCCTTAATTAAACATTTTACTATCTCACCAGCTGCCTTGCCAGGTTATCCATGTCCAAATTGTGCTCACACCAGGTTCAAAGTTTGCTAATACTTGTGCGCATTTTTCCATCAAGTTTTTATTTTTATGTAAATCACAAAGTTTGCGTGTAAATTCCCTCACACAGTTTTCAGAGCCGTTTTTTTGCTTCAGCAAGCTTTATAGATGAGGCCCTGCTCTTTACTTAGTAAAACATAACAGTTTTTAAAAGGGTGGGGCCAGCAGGTACATTTGTAAACATGACAGCAAAATGAATAAAAGGAGCATGGAGGGAAAGTGACATATGTGTTTTCAGGTTCCTTGAGGAGCCAGGTTTTGAGTCCCTGAGGCATAACCTTTCCACAGAGTTTAGTGTGTGAGCTGTCAGAGGTGCTGCATAGGCTTGTTTCTACAAAGGCCTTTTATAAGGAGTCGCTGGGGTTCAGTACAAACATCTTTCACCATATTCTGAACGTCTTCCAAAAAAGGTTGAGTTACTGTGTGAAATCCAAAGTAAAGAAGGTGGGTCAAACTGAACTACTCTAGTCACAGTCAATCACAATTAATAACGGTTATTCTTAGGAACACTACTGGATTTTATAGATGGGGAATGCTTGAGTTATGCATCAGACTGATGCATAAACTCTCAAAATAACACGATCAAACTGAATCAAGCCAAAATAAAAAAAATAAATAAAAAAATTGGACTTCATACTTGTGTCAACAACAGCACAGATTTATGAAGGCTCATTAGTTTCATTTAGTTTTATTTGTTTTATAAAGCCTCATTTTTTGTTTTATTTCAGTTAACAAAACATATTTTTTAATTTTTTTTAATTCTTGTTTTCATTATTTTGTTCATTTTCATCAATGATAACAACCTTGATTGGAGGTCTATGTCAAGGCGCTTGGCCTAGCAAATAGTTCCTGTTACCAGAGTTCCTGGTAAATAATGTGAATAAGATCCTGAGAGGTCGGATTATGTGACGATGGGGAAAAATGTGTTGGCAAACCCAAATGCAGATTCAGAGTGCTGGGTAATAACCAAGGTGGGACTCTAGGCTCTCAGAGATGGGTGGACTGGCCTAACTGGCATTCTGGCACTGTCCCGGTGGGCTGCTTACTCGACGTGGTGGACCAGCGAAGCCCGATATCCTCAGTCAGCTTACCTAGTTATGATATCATTACTGAGCAGTCTGGAAGTGCCTTCAATTTGGAGTCGCTCTACTGTGTTTCTCTTGCTAAAAATGCCCACAAAAACTCTGTTAGCTTCGGGTTAGCATACAGCTAATGTCCCACTGCTCTCCGACCGTGGATCATGAGCTGATGTAAAAGGCTACGGCTCCCAGCTATAATCGCAGCAGTCTGAGGCTCTGTTTGCAATGTAACAGTCCCAGTCCACATTAGATCTCTACAGGTGACCAGCATGACTACAGCCTCACACGGATGACTACAGCCTAACACGGAAGCCCGTCAGCCATGCAGATGGGCTTCCACGGAGCCCTTTCTTAGTTTCTTGGGATAAGCTGAGCTAGCTAGTAGCTACATTGGTTCATTTGTTCCAACCGTAACGACCCCATCCTCAGCTCCACCTCGTTTCCCATTTTTGGATTGTTTAGGCGTGATGTGACTTTTGACATGGTCAAAATGGTGGTGGTGGGAATCCCACATTTGAAATTTAAAAAATGTACAATTTGAGCCTATGGACATTATTTGTCCAGCATATATGTCGATGGTGATAACAGACAGGCAAGTTATGCTACGAGCGGCTAGCCCACAGGAACAGGCCAGGATGGCCAGCTGGCTGTCAGTGTTGCTCAACGGCAGCCAGGGTCCGTGCAGCATGCTGAGAATTAGACGGTTTAGGAGGATACAAGAACCTCAGATAGAGATGAGAAAGCATGAATGACTGAGCATTTGCAAGGCAAGAAGAGAGCTTATGTGGGTCTTAGCATGAGTGACGGAACAGAATATGTCCAGTACCACCTGGCAAACTCAGGTAGAAATAATTAGAAACCAGAGAATAGCTAAAACATGCATGAACAAAACACATCAAAGTTGTACTTACAAGTGCAGTAGGGTGATTGTTAGGTCTGCATCCAATTAGATTCCTTAGCTATCATGATTCAGAAAACTCCTGATGTTAACTCTTGATTGACCCCTATTGTGGTTGGATGGTTTGTTTTCTTTTTCTTTTTTTCACTCCATAACAAAAATGTTTTCTTTCTTTCTTCTGAGGCCCCATCATGAAGAACATGTTACAATAAATGCTAATTTCATGTAGCTCATCTGTTCTGAGGTATAAACCTGGATTAGAGCGTTAAAGGGGACAAAGAATCTAAACCAACATTTTTTGTTGTTTGTGAATGAAGACAGCTTGTGGTCAAAAGTAGCAACTTTTAATCTTCAAAGTTTAAAATTGCAAGATAAAAACTTATTTTCTGAGAAACCTCTCATAAAACAACGTGGAACCCATTCTCCTCCAAGCTGCAGTCTCCAGTGTCTGAGGCCTTCTGGTTTAAATCAACCAATCGGCAAGCAGCTCATTAGCATATTCATGTCCAGGATTGTAATGGTGGCAGGATACCCCAGAAAAGTGCTACGGCCTCTGTTGGCCTAGCAGGGAATTGCTTCGCAACACCCCCCAGGTAATGGAGAAGTCTGAAAGACTGTGTGCAACTTTACTCGAGCTGACATAAAGAAATAAATTAGGCTTGACTGCTTCACGCAAGATAAAAGACTTCAGCAGAGCAGTCTGGATACTCTGAAGTTGCAAAGTGTGGTTTTCTAGCCACAAGGGGTGGAGGAGGCTGAGTGACTTTTTATTAACCCTGTATTTTTTGGGACATTTTACTTTTCTGTGTCTGGTGCTGTGAAGCTTGGAGGATTTTTACTGCTATTTTTTCACTTTTTGAGCATTTGTTATGATGTGTATCCATGGCAACAAGCTGGTTTACAATCGGGAGCAGCTGATTAACATTGGGAAGGCTGAAATGATACCTCAACTGAAGCCACAAATCCCAAATGAGCTAAAACGCAAGAAGCGTGGGTGCAGAACGGGTGCAAAACGGAGACAGAGAAAGAGGAAATTCAAACCATCTCTTCCATCAATCATAATGGGCAATGTTAGATCAGTGGCCAACAAGACGGATGAACTCGAAGCCCTTTCAAGGACTCAGCCAGAATATCAGCAGTGTAGTGTTATGTGTTTCAGTGAGACGTGGCTGCAGGACCATATCCCCAATTCCAGTGTCTCTTTGCCAGGATTCTTGACTGTACGAGCAGACAGAGTTCTGAAGAGGACCGGGAAAAGAAAAGGAGGTGGAGTGGTAGTGCATGTCAACAACAGATGGTGCCATCCATGTCATGTTTCAGTGAAATGTTGTCACTGCAGCCCAGATGTTGAACTCTTGGCAGTAAGTTGTCGCCCATATTATTTGCCAAGAGAGTTCACCAGTGTTGTCTCGGCAACTGTTTATATTCCACCTTCAGCCATTGCTGAAAATGTATGTGATGCCATCAGTTCCGTTGTGGCTAAGCTACAAACCCAGCACCCCAATGCATTTGTGGCTATATCTGGTGATTTTAATCATGCCTCGCTCTCTGCTACACTTCCAACATTTCAACAGTTTGTCAGCTGCTCCACCAGAGAAAACAAGACATTGGATTTGTGTTATGCAATTGTAAAGAATGCATACATGTCCAAAGCTAGACCTCCTCTGGGACAATCAGATCCCAATCTTGTTTTTCTCTGCTCAGAATACGGACTGTGAGAAAATGGTAACAGGATGCCGAAGAAGCCCTGCAGAGTTGCTTTGAGACCACAGATTGGATGACTCTCTGCCAAGGATATGAAGAGAACATCAATGCCATGACTGGATGTGTCACTGACTATATAAACTTCTGTGTGGACAATATCATATCCACCAGAAGAGTGAGATGCTTCGCTAATAACAAACCCTGGATCACCAATGAACTGAAGAATATGCTAAATGAGAAAAAAGAGCCTTCAAGGAGGGAGACAGGGAATTATTGAGGAGTATACAGAAGCAACTGAAGAGACAGCAAAGGGCATACAGGAAGAAGCTGGAGAACAAACTACAGAGGAACAATATCAGAGATGTCTGGTCAGGGATGAAGAAGATCACAGGCTTCAAGCTGAGGAAGGATTGCACAGATGGCAGCCAGGACACAGCCAATGAACTGAACAAGTTCTTCAATAGGTTCTGTAACTAACCCTAAAATGACATCTTCTTTTGCTTGTATTTTAATTTGGCACAATGTGCCTTTATTTATAATCCGTTTTAACTTCCTGTTTGAATGAAATGCTTTTACTTTGAAGGGTATATTTCCTGTTCTAACAGTTAATGCAAGCTAGCTTAACAGCGATAAAACGGCCAAAGCAGCTTTGACGGAGATCTAATATGGATTTTGCTATCAGCAGCCCCCTTGATAGAGGCACAAGGTAAATTTATTATCTCAATGTACTTATCCATCCATTTTCTGAACCCACTTAGTCCACGTAGGCTCGCGGAGGGGCTGGTGCCTATCTCCAGCAGTCAACGGGCAAGTAGGCGGGGTACACCCTGGACAGAGAGCCAGTCCATCGCAGGGCAATACAGAGACACACAGAACAAACAACCATGCACACACAAACTCACACCTAGGGACAATTTAGACAGACCAATCAACCTAACAGTCATGTTTTTGGATGGTGGGAGGAAGCCGGAGTACCCGGAGAGAGCCCATGCATGCACAGGGCGAACATGCAAACTCCATGCAGAAAGATCCCAGGCCGGGAAGCGAACCCAGGACCTTCTTGCTGCAAGGCAACAGCTCTAACCACTGCGCCACTGCGCAGCCTTAATGTACTAATGTTTTAAAAAAGTTTTGTTATAAAATGGTTAGATCCAAATGCATTGATTTATTTTATAAAGCTAAGGAAATTGTAATTTATGGTGTATGTTGCAAACTGTTGTAAACTGTTAATAACAGTTGTATTGATGTAAGAGTATGGATCTATTTACATGGGTCTTTTTTGTACACATCTCCAGCTCTTACGGTGAAATTGAGGGTCATCGTCATTAAATCCAAAACTTCATCAGTAAAGTGTCATCCTTCATGTATGCTACAGGTTCAGGTCAGTAACAAACCCAGCATCTTCATCGCCTGTCCCCAGCCAATCAGACATCCCATCCTCCTCTGATCCAACATTTTCCTGTCACACGCCAGCTCTTTTGTCCTCTAACGCAGTCATGGACTCTTCTGGTTCTATAAATCTGTCTTCAATCAAGTCAGGAGATGCTGCTGCCCCATTTACCTCCCCCTCCCACCTATCTGTCTCTAGAAGTCAGGTGAAGGGGCAGCTGGAGAGACTGAACAGGAACAAGGCTTCAGGTCCAGATGGTGTCAGCCCCAGAGTACTGAAGGCCTGTGCAGAGCAGCTCTGTGGGATTCTGAAGCACCTCTTCAACCTCAGCCTGGCCCAGGAGAAGGTTCCAGTCCTGTGGAAGACATCCTGCCTTGTTACAGTTCCAAAGAAAACTCGCCCATCAGTCAATGACGACTACAGACCGGTTGCCCTGACATCCCACATCATGAAGGTCCTGGAGAGACTCCTGTTGGTCCACCTGAATAAGCGAACAGGACATATCAGGACCCGCTGCAGGTTTGCTTATCGCCATGGAGTTGGAGTTGAAGATGCCATCATCCAGCTGCTTCAATTCAATTCAATTCAAAAATATTTTATTAATCCCAGAGGGAAATTGATTAACCAACCCACTGTCATCTGGACAAAGCAGGCATCACTGTCTGGGTCATGTTCTTTGATTTCTCCAGTGCATTTAACACAATTCAATCTGATGTACTTTGCCAGAAACTCCAGAAGGCACAGGTGGGGAACTCAACTATCGCCTGGATTAAAGACTACCTGACAAACAGACCACAGTTTGTGAGGCTGAAGAACTGCATATCAATCACGGTGATCAGTAACATTGGAGCACCACAGGGGACTGTACTCTCACCATTCCTTTTCACCCTGTACACCTCAGACTTCCAGTACAAATCAGAGACCTGTCATCTACAGAAATACTCAGATGACTCTGCAGTCGTCGGGTGTATCAGAGATGGACAGGAAGCTGAGTACAGAGAGCTGGTGGAGTGCTTTGTGGCATGGTGTGGAAACAATCATCTGACCTTGAACGTGAACAAAACAAAGGAGATGATTTTAGACTTCAGAAGAAACAGGGTGCAGTCAAACACAGTTTCCATCATGGGAGAAGAAGTGGAGGTTGTTGAGGAATACAAATACCTTTGAGTTCACCTGGACAACAGACTGGACTGGAGAAAGAACAGCAAAGCCGTTTACAAGAAGGGACACAGCAGACTGCACTTCTTGAGGACGCTTAGGTCCTTCAATGTCTGTAGCAAGATGCTGCAGATCTTCTACAAGTCTGTTGTTAAGAGTGTAATCTCTTCAGCCATCGTCTGTTGGGGTAGCAGCATCAGAAGCAGGGACCTGAAAAGGCTAAACAGCCTAATAACAAAGGCTGGTTCTGTTCTGGGGACGACTGTGGAACCACTGGAGGAAACATTGCAAAGAAGGATTCTCCAGAGAATCAAGAAAATTATGGACAACCCTGAGCATTCTCTTCAGAAGACTGTCCAACAACGGAAGAGTGTCTTCAGTCAGAGGCTTCTTCAGTTTCGCTGCAACACTGACCACTACTGAAGATCCTTCCTGCCCACAGCCATTGTAATATACAATAACTCTTTGATGAATTGATTATTATTATTATTATTATTATTATTATTATTATTATTATTATGAGCTACTACAGCAATCAATTTCCCTCTGGGATTAATAAAGTATTTTTGAATTTGAATTTAATAAAGATAATTTTAGCACATACTGGCTCAAGTGTTTTTAATTAAAATTAAATTAGGATTAACTTACTTAGTTTCCCTTTATTCAGTATTGGCAAACTACCAATTTCCACATTGCGAGCATTCTTTAATTTGATGTAGTTTTGAGACAACACATGTGCAAAATGTTCCCTTTTCTCTACATAGTTTTTGAGAACAAAAATGACTAAAAATGTCAGAATTAAAGACAACATTTTTCCAACTTCCCTCAGATCACTTCGACTCTGACGACCCCTACTGACATAAACTATAAACAAAGTTTAAGTATAAACACCAAGGTGTCTTATCAAATCAAATGCACTTCTTTTCTCATTCATTATTTTAGTTCTGCAATAAATTAAAAAGAACATTATAAGCTTGTTAATGTGCTCTTTTCCTCAGAATCTATCAGCTACAGTTCTGGGCACTGCATTTAACATTTACATGTTAGGATTAATTTTAATGGTGGATGATTTTACTTTTTTTTTTTTTTTTACATTCTTGTCATTGCTTGCATCAGTCTGTGGTCCCAATCGTCACACGATTTGTTTTGTTGTTTTTACAGTTTTTGCCATCTGCATGAAACAACCCAAGCAACACCCGCCTCTGTTCACACGTGTGCAGCACTGCCGCATTTCTCCCTCTGATAGGATCTGCACAGTTTCCAGGTCACGGATTTGACAAACGAGTTGCTTTTCATCCCATCATGTCAGTTTCCCCCGAGGCAATCCCCGAAACAGGGAGGTCTTCACTGCCAAGAGCAAGTCAACTGTATTTGCTGTAATGCCAATAAAAGCATTAAAGCAATCACTCGACTCTCATTTAACCAACTAGCAGTTTTTTATTAAAATAAAACAGCATAGATTAAAGTCATGAGGTTGGTCCAAAAAGAGAAACATTCAGGGAATGCATCATCTCTCAGAAAGTCGTCTTTGTTTTGGTGAGGGTGGATGAGTCGCGTTCCTACGTCTCTGTTCTGTCGCTTTCAACACAACTGATCATTCTCAGGACTTACAGACATTTACTAAAGTGTTTTATTATTTTTTCTTATAATGTAATAAATATTTAATTTTCTTTGTTAATGACAAACATGACATTTTACAAACACAGACAAAAGTAAAGGCATAAATTCTGTGTCTAAAACATCCATTATTAAAGAATTAACTGCTGGAAACATGAAAACATTTAAAATCCGTAACAGGTCTTGTACTTACTTATCTTTAAAAAAATCAACATGAGTTATAATTATGGATTTTTATAAAAGGTATGGGAAACGCATTTAATCAGTACATTTATAGTGGCCTGTTGTAGGAATGAATGCCTTGCAAGCCGTACTCAGGGCAAAAAAAAAAAAAAAAAAAAACAAACAACAACACCCAGAATCGCTTAGATCAGCGTGGACAAGCCAGATTTGGAGTCTTATTTCCTGATATTTAGACAGTTCGCCTCTGATTGGATAACAGCACTACCACTGCCTTGCAACATGGATTTTTTTATCCCCACAAATAACACAAGCCTGAATAAGTTCTGCTGTGTGGTGGAGTTGCTAATGGTTAGCTTCTACCAGTAGGGACATTCGCTGCTGTCTCCTGGACACTAAACCAACAACAGCCTTCTCCGTCATGAGCCAAGATGGGTGAGTCCATGAATGCTCAGTGACAGTGTGACGTACATCTGTCAGGGTTTTCAAATCCTAGAGTTTCACCATCTCAGAAGTTAATGCAGAAGGTAGGTGGAGGAGACCTTTTTCATGTTCAGCCTGCAAGAAAAACTCACAGTGACCTATAGAGCTCCGGACGTCACGTCACTCTCAGAGAGTAGAAGCCATGTTGGCAGGCAACAAACGTAAACAAAATGAACGGGATCGGCTTGAATTTTACTCCGCTGGACTTTACTTCACACTTTAAAACTGAAAAACTCATTTTTTATAGTCAGAAATTAAATAGACTAAACATCTCCGACCCTTACAATGCCCCTGGGATACTTTTTAAAAACGCCAGATGCTGTCGGAGCGGACTTCGGACCTGGCTGGGGAACCCCTTGGGATTCCCCCGGAGGAGCTGGCTCAGGTGGCTGGGGAGAGGGAAGTCTGGGCCTCTCGCCGCTACTGCCCCCGTAACCCGACTCCGGATAAGCGGATGAAAATGGATGGATGGACAAATAACTGATTTACATGTAAGTAGTTTAAATAGAGTGCTGTGCTGTTTGAATGTATAAACTGAACGCCAAGAGAAATCACTAGTCTGATTTTTTTTTCCGTGAATAAAATAAATATGTAAGTCAGGAGCGTCTCAGGATCTGTCTGAGATCTGTCTCGGTGAGACAGATAATAGCAATCCAAAGTGCTTTTTATGTGTGATCTGACACTTGATCAACCATTGCTTAAAAATTAAATACAGCTTAGCCGGTTAATTGCTGTGATCATAAAACATGTAAACGGCAGCACGCAGAACTCACGAGGCAACGTTTTACGTGATGTTTACTTGCTGTTATGAGTAATAAGACAGAAAAAGCCACGCCAAAATAAGTTTAGGAAGCCCACTAAGAATCGTAATAAAAGCATTTAAAATAAATACAATACACAGTTGAGGAAACGTTGGTTTAAGTACCTGATAAGAAGTGGTCGCTGCATTAATGAAAACCTTTACTCTCGGGATCCCACAGTTTCATTTTAGCCCGGTCACTAGTGCGTTTAATTACAATGATCCAACGTTTGCGGCGCTCCGGATCTTGGGGAATCCTGTAGAAGGCTCATTCCTTATGTCATCTGCGTCTGTTCTGCATCCTGGGGCACAACAGGAATCTACCGTATTTCCTGTCTGATTGAGTTTTCTGACAATAACAAATAGCCCAGCTGCCGGCTTCTGCCTGCCAATATGGCGCCATTTCGATTTGAACTGTTGCATGCCGGGAGAAGTGACGTCAACTCCCGGAGCTCTATTATAATCAGAAATAATCACTAAAACGTTTTTAGAGCTCCACACCTTAAAGCCTTAGATAGGTTTGAGGTTTGTAGTTGTAGAAGTTTGCATCCCACCTTTCTGAGCTTTCCAGCAATCGTCTGCCAGAAAACATGACTGCTGCTATAAACACCTGAGTGGGGGAGGATTTAAACATCTGTGGGGAGGGCTGCAGACATGCAGCAAAAAGAGATGGTTACAACAATTCCCAAATATCAGAAGAACTGGACACAGGTCTGAAGTGACAACTAAAAACAATTATTTTAAAAGGAAACTTGTGGCATTTCATGATAAAAATGCAAGCGAGTGTATTCCATGTTTCTTGTGTTTCAAGAATTTCAGGAGATCATGGTGACCCATCTTTGTTTCTGAATGTTTCTAGAGCCACACCTACAAAACAGACCCTCAAAAACACTAACAAGTGGTTATTCATTCACATATGTGAGAAAGAAAAGGACTTAGTTTCATGGAGAAACTACAGTCAGTTTTCAGATGTTAGGCAAAAAAAGGGAGTTGGTGTATGAGTCTTTGTCCTCTTCTTCATCGTGCCTTTTCTGATCCTCCAGAAGTTTGTCCAGCAGGTTGGATGATTCTGATTCTTCTTCTGTCTCTTCACTCAAAGATTGCTCTTGTGGTTCTGGGTCCAGCTGATCCTCTGAATGATGTGGGAGGTCCACGATTTGGGGCTGAGGGTTTACACCCTGGGCATCAAGTTGAGGGATCACAGAGGTTAAAGGCAAGGACAAGGGCATGTGGATGAGAGGGGATGCTGAACCAGGAGGAAACTGGACTCCTGGATTGGGTAAAGTAGATATGGTGGTGAGGGGCTGGGCCCACAGAGGGTAGGCTAGCCCCGAATCTGGGAACTCCACTGAAGAGAGGGATGATTGGCCGGGGGCCACTGGTATCTGAAAGGAAAATGTATTCAGTTTTTATTAAAACTTAAAGACTGACCAGAAAACAAAAGAAAATCTACAGCTTACAGACCAATGTTGCTCTCTCGGTCTAAAACACTGAGACTTTTTATCACAACAACATGTAATACGATTGTTGCATCAATATGATTTTTTTTTCTTTTGCAAGCTCTAGTAAAGCAAAATAAATAAATATAAATATACACAGTAAGCCTAGCCTCTCTGTTCCAAACACACCCTGAGAACATGGCATAAAACATAACCAATGACAGATAAAATTTAGAACAATATTCAAGTTTCAAGAGCAAAACGGTCCCAAACAAGTCCTGACTACATATGACTAAACCTTTTCAGATGATGGATGTTTCTCTTTTGAAAACCCTTGATTTATTGATTTCATGTATAAAAATGAAATCTTGAATTTGTTGTCAAAATCTGTCAACTTTATCCATTCATCTTTTTTGTCAGTAAATGCCTCTTAAACTGAACAAGCTCTCTCATCTGATGTTGACAATAGTGGACACACAGACAGGAATATCTGCATGTGCAACAGTGATTTACATTGATATGTTGTTGGGTGTTCCAGGCCAGCTCCAAACAGTGCTGCAGAAGTGTTTACAGATAAGGTGTCTCTTTTATTTATTGTGATTGCAAGTCAAACTTGAACATTTAGATTTTAGTACAAAAGGTAATTAATTTCAGTAATTATGCAGTGAAACTAGTATATGAGATGGAATCATTCCATGCAAAGTCAGACATTTTAAGCCTTTGTTATAATTGTGATGACTATGGCTTACTGCTTAAGAAAACCCCAAATTTTAAAGTTAGAATGTTGTGAAAAGGTTCAATTCTCTGCCTTCTTCCGATCAGAGACGAGCTCCTGCCCCAAGTGGAGGAGGGTGGGTATGTCAGGGCCTTGTTCACAAATGAGGGCAGGAGATCGACGGACGGATTGGTGCTGCATCTGCAGTGATGTGAGCATTGCACCAGTCTGTTATGTTGAAGAGAGAGTGCAGATGGAAGGCGAAGCTTTTGGTTTTTTGGTTGATCAACATTCCCATGGTCAGAAAAAGCGATCACGAATATAAGCGGCTGAAATGAGTTTTCTCCGCGGGGTGGCTGGGCTCTCCCTTACCCCGGCTTTCCACGGGAGCCGTCAGCAGCACGTTACTGCAGCAGCACGTCATAGCTGCTGATAGGACCCGCTGTGGTCAACAGAA
Source organism: Nothobranchius furzeri (assembly GCF_043380555.1). NCBI lineage: Eukaryota > Metazoa > Chordata > Actinopteri > Cyprinodontiformes > Nothobranchiidae > Nothobranchius > Nothobranchius furzeri. Next base: position 21,197,019 of record NC_091753.1, on the reverse strand, counting down.
CCTTTTCCACTGGAGCCGTCAGCAGCGCGAGTTGGCCGCGTCTCAGGAGCAGCATGTCGCGGCCTTTACGCGCCGGTTCTATTTCCTACGCGCGACGCCTCTGAAACGGGTCAAGTTCGACATTTTTTTTGGGAAGGAAAGACAGGAAATCGGACGCGGAAATGGAGAGAAGCTACCGAGATTTTCAGAATAAAGAACGTACTGCCTTCCGGTTGCTTTACTTTAAAAAAAGTTACTAACTGTGCGGCCCCGTGAGAAGTTATCACCTAGCTAGCGGTCTCCTTTGTTTTTCAGGTCCGTATTGGCGATTATAAAACAGACAGAACATAAAACACAAACCATGTTGTAGTTTTCTCCTGCTTGTTGTTGTGTTTACTGACGAAGTCACTCGTGTGACTTCGTGCTCGGTCGGTGACAGCTGCTCCCCTGCTGCTTCGCGTCTCGTGGGAAGGGCCAAGCAGCAGCTTACGCGAGCAAGACGTGCTGCTGCAGTAACGTGCTGCTGACGGCTCCCGTGGAAACCTGGGGTTAGAGATAGGGTGCGAAGCTTGGTCATCCGGGAGGGGCTCGTTGTAGACCCGCTGCTCCTCGACATCGAGATTAGCCAATTGAGGTGGCTCGGGCATCTAGTCAGGATGCCTCTTGGTCGCCTCCTTTGTGAGGTTTTTCGGGCATGTCCAATCGGGAGGACACCTAAAGGAAGACCCAGGACACCATGGGGTGGACTATGTCTCTCAGCTGGCCAGGGAACACCTTAGGATTCCCCCAGAGGAGCTGCTCCAGGTATCCGGGAAGAGGGAAGTCTTGCCCTCCCAGCGTACGCTACTGCCCCTGCGACCCGACCCCGGATAAGTGGTTGAAAATGGATGGATGGATTTATTTTGATGCAGGTCATAGCTTCAGTGATAAACTGTTTTGAATGTTACTGCTGAAAGGATATTGTGGATGTGCTTAAATGTTCTAAATAAGTGGTGGGGACACAGAAAGTCCCTCACAGCTGTATTGGTTTGAAATTTCAATGAACCTCGACTTGACCTGCTCCACCTGTAGGCTTTATAACTTTACAACAACGTCCCCATTAACTCCTTTGTCTGTTTTATTTATGCTATCTGAAAATCTCTGAAGCTCACACTGAGGAAGAGTGATGGGGCTGTAAGAGCCTTGTGATTTTTATCGTGAGAGGTGCTGTATTAAAACATTTTCACCCCTCTTTTGTGTGTGTGTGTGTGTGTGTGTGTGTGTGTGTGTGTGTGTGTGTGTGTGTGTGTGTGTGTGTGTGTGTGTGTGTGTGTGTGTGTGTGTGTGTGTGTGTGTGTGTGTGCGTGTGTGTGCATGTTAACACAACAGCTGGTGTTTCTCTCAACACTCTGCAAAACCCATCAGTGGATGACCTGCAAAGGCGTGTAAATGGATGATTTTTTTTCTTAAAAGCAAGTGTTTGTTTCAGTTAAAGTGTCATCACAATGAAAGGTCCTAACACCATTGTGTATGAACAAGAGAGACATACAGCTCTGTCATGTTCTTCTCCTATCTCTGGCACCTACTTCACACTGGAAGCATCAGTGATGCGGAACGGCAGCGCAACGGTTTACTTGCAGCTTCCGTTGCGTGCCAGTGCATACTGGGAGAATCTCAGCCACAGAGCAGCTTCTCTGCCGCTCTTCTTGCTGGATTCTCAAGATCACAAAATCAGTCAAGACTTCATAGGTCATGGTTTGTTTATGCCATCTGCCATTAAACTGAAAAGAAGGAAATTGCATTTGGTATTGCTGTTTGATGTCATATATGATGTTGTTCCTCTCCACTGCCAGGATTAAAGCCATGAAAAAAAAAACCACACTGCTGCACTTCTGGAATGATACTGGGAGTAAGTAAGCCACTAGGTCACTTGTATTGACATAATCTATATATATTTGAAATTGCTTCGCTGCAATAGTCTTATTTTTAAAATTACTGGGGGGGGGGGGGGTTACTCTGAAACCGTTTATGATTTCTTGTCTAGCACTGTGTTAACTGCAGAAATTGTGTCCCAGAAGTGGCTCGTGGCTAAAATAGATCCTGATCCTATTGCCGTGAGCCGGGGTGAGTACTCGCTCTCACAAACTATCTCTGAGTATGTTCAGAGGAGAGGGAGCGGCAGCTGCACCACATCGGATGATTAGCGGGTCGATGGAGCGAGTCTTCTACTAAAGGAGATGGTGAACACAGCTCGACGCCGGATGATTACTGCGACTTGGTAGTGCCCAGCCCTAGCTCTAGCTCTCTTGGTTTCTCGTGATTACTCTCTGTGTATTTTTGGCTCTTGTACATTTTTGGACCTTGTGTAATCTTTGTATTTTTGGACTCACCCACCTCAGGCTCTTCGCTCATCTGGAACTACTCACTCGAACTCCATAGGACTCCTGGACTCCGCATGCAGCCACGTTCATCATCCTCCTCCCAGACCGCCCCGCTCTCACTCTCAAGCCCTGCGCTCCCTCTCCAGCTCAGGAGATCTCCCTTCTGGATCATCCCAGACTCTCTACCTCCCCTCATTACCCAAACCAGATCATCTCCTGTAAGTCCCCTCTCAGTATTCCTGCCTCAACTGTTTCATGATAAATGACCCGCACTTGTATAGCTCCTCTCAGAGTAAGGACACCAAAGCGCTTTACACTACAGTGTATCATTCATCCATTCACACACACATTCATACACTGGTGAGGATGAGCTACGATGTAGCCACAGCTGCCCTGGGGCGCACTGACAGAGGCGAGGCTGCCGAGCACAGGCGCCACCGGACCCTCTGACAACCACCAGCAGGCAAGGTGGGTTAAGTGTCTTGCCCAAGGACACAACAGCAGCATTCTTTGTCCGGAGCCGGGATCGAACCTGCAATCTTCCGATTACTGGACAACCCGCTCAACCTGTTGAGCTGCAGCTGCCCCCAAAATTACATGCCAAGCTGACTGCACAACCACTTCGCCACTACATCTTTATCACGTGGACTCACCTCTGGTTTGCTCTCCCTCAGACCCTGGTTCCCGTATTCTTCCCCTAAACTGCTGGAATTCTCAGCGCGCCCTAAGTTCCCCTTAAATTGTTCTCTCCCAGGTATCTTCCTCGACTCCACCCGTGTGCTTTTATTCTCCCGCCGACTGACGCCAGCTGAGAGCCGGTACGACGTCGGGGACAGGGAGCTGCTCGCAGTGAAGCTCGCCCTCGAGAAGTGGCGGCACTGGTTGGAAGGAGCAGAGAAGCCATTATCTGGACGGACCACAAAAATCTGGTTTACCTGAAGGAGGCAAAGAGACTCAACCCCGTCAATACAGGTGGTCCTTGTTTTTCTCCCGGTTTTATTTCCAAATCTCATATTGCCCAGGTTCAAAAAACACAAAACCCAATGCCCTGTCCAGGCAGTACACTCCCGACCAAGAGGCAGAACCCTCCACCATCCTTAACCCGGCGTGCATTGCAGGTGGAGTCACCTGAGACATCAGGGACCAGGTGTTGGAGGCCCACAAGAATGACCCAGGTCCAGGGCATGCCCCCCGGACAGACTGTATGTACCACAAACCCTTAGGAGTAAGGTGGTCCACTGGGCCCATACAGGCAAGTTTTGCTTTCACCCTGGAGTGGGATGCACCATTCCACTCATTAAACGCAGTTTTTGGTGGCCATCTATGTATAGAGACGTCAAGGACTATATTTCAGGTTACCACACGTGTGCTCAGCAGAAAGGAGACCATCGTCCTCCTTCAGGTCTGTTTTGCCCACTACTGACTTCTTCTCGCCCCTGGTTCTATATAGCCCTGGACTTTGTATATGTATTACCCGGCTCACATGGTTACTCCGCAATACTCACCATTGTCGACCAATTTTCCAAAGCATGTCACCTGGTTCTTCTCAAATCTCTTCCCTCCTCTGCTGTCACTGCTCAATTACTCAAACACATTTTCCGTTTACATGGCATCCCCGAGGAGATCTTATCAGATCGCGGACCCCAGTTCATCTCGAAGGTCTGGAAGGAGTTCGCGGAGACCCTGGGGGCCAGGGTCGCTCTCACTTCGGGTTACCATCTGCAGTCCAATGGCCAATGCGAACAGATGAATCAAGAGCTGGGTGCCATGCTACAATGTGTCTGCTCTGCTCATCCCTCTTCCTGGAGTTCCCACCTCGCCTGGGTGAAATACGCCCACAGCAGCCACATCTCCACAGCCCCAAGTCAATCCCCATTTGAGTCCTCTGTCGGTTACCAACCTTCACTCTTCCTTCTGCAGACATCAGTCACCTCCTCGGTTCCCCAGTTCCTCCGCAGTGCCAGGCGTGCCTGGTCCACAACCAAGGCAGCACTGGATCGCACGGACATCCTTAATAAGCAGTTGGCAGATCGGTGGCGGCGACCGGCTCCAGCCTACACTCCTGAGCAGAGTGTGTGGCTGTCATCAAAGGACGTTCCTCTGAAGGCCACCTCCCGGAAATTCATGCCGAGGTTCCTGGGTCCGTTCAGGGTCCTGGCGGTTCCCACTCCCTCCACGGTTCGGCTGGACCTCCCGCGCTCCCTCCGGGTTCACCCTGTCTTTCATGTCTCCCTCATGTGGGGGGGTGGGGGGTGGGGGGGATGAGTACTCGCTCTCACAAACTATCTCTGAGTATGTTCACAGGAGAGGGAGCGGCAGCTGCACCACATCGGATGATTAGCGGTTTGAGGTAGCGGCAGTCGCATCGCATCAGCTGATTCAGCGGGTCTACTACTAAATGAGATGGTGAACCAGGGGCGGATTAAGGACTGAAGAAGATCCGGGGCTTAACACACGCGCGCACGCACACACACACACACACAAGCGCGTGTGCGTGCACGCACGTGACACGCACTAGTCAACATCATTGACATACATACTCTTTATATTTGTCTTGTACCACATAATTTTTAATCTGAAGCTACATATTAAGCATATTCAGGGCAGAATATTGTTCCTGTTAGTGTTTAGTGTGAGATGATAGTAAATATTCCCTTTCTTTCTCCATCAACGTTACCTGATAGTAAACTAACTTTAGGCAAACCAGCAGCACAACAAATATTTTCAAATAAGACTCACAAACCTGAGTCAAAACCAGTCTCATCAAAGCTGGGGTCCTGTTGCGGTATTTTTGGTCCAAAAACGTCCTTATGTCCATCTTCACTCATGCGTTTCAGGCAGAGTGTAGAAAAAAACAGGCACTGCAGAAGAAGCCGGCTGCTGAAGGGCTTCTTCAGTGGTGGAGGCTCAGGCAGGCTGTGTACAAACTACTGCTAGCTGCGCCCTCTCTGTTGGACTTTGGTACTGCATGTTACTTCCACGTTTGATATCCGGGGCTTTTCATTAAAGATTCGGGGCTTCAGCCCAAGTAGCCGGGCCTAACGCCACCCCTGTGGTGAACACAGTTCGACGCCAGATGATTACTACGACTTGGTAGTGCCCAGCCCTAGCTCTAGCTCTCTTGGTTTCTCGTGATTAGTCTCAGTGTAGTTTTGGCTCTTGTATGTTTTTGGACCTTGTGTAATCTTTGTATTTTTGGACTCACCCACCTCAGGCTCTTCGCTCATCTGGAACTACTCACTCGAATCCATAGGACTCCTGGACTCCGCATTCAGCCACGTTCATCATCCTCCTCAAAGACCGTCCCGCTCACACTCTCAAGCCCTGCGCTCCCTCTCCAGCTCAGGAGATCTCCCTTCTGGATCATCCCCGGCTCTCTACCTCCCCTCATTACCCAAACCAGATCATCTCCCGTAAGTTCCCTCTCAGTGTTTCTGCCTCGACTGTTTATCTCCTGGACTCACCTCTGGTTTGCTCTCCCTCTTCCCCTGATCCGCTGGAATTCTCAGCGCGCCCTAAGTTCCCCTTTAATAATAAATTCTGTTTTACTTACCTTCATTCTGTGTATGGAGTTGTGATTCTGCATGTCTGGGGTTAGACTCATGCCAAAAACCATGACACTTATCTTTAGCAGTGAAGCGTGTTGCTTCTGGGATAGGCCTGAAAATTCCCATGTCGCTGCTAAATAACCCCATAGAATATGATGGATGAATTTTAAGCAGTGACATTCCTCTGCCGTTCCGTGCCACTGATGTTTCCAGTGTGAAGTACACTGTCAATCCAAATTGTTGAAAATATTCAAATATTTTGAGTAGGTGAAACTCATAATAATAAAAATAATAATGTGTTTAGTTAGTTCAGCCTTTTATTTGTTTTAAGTGCATAGAACTCAAACGTTTGAATTAAACTGAACTATTTCCTTTTTTATTAAGCGTAACCTAAATAAATTAATAATGAACAACTTAACTGGAATGAGTAAACATAACTAATAAGTGATGAATTTATAATTTTATGCTCAATTTTTTTCCCTCTTCACGTCACCTGAAAGTGTGTTTGATAAACAGACTTAAATATTTTTTTTTTATATATTTGTTCTTAGTTATTACTTTGTTCAGTGTTGCAAATGTGGTGTTACTTGTTGTGCCATGTTGGCACCATAAATGAAGAGTTTGGTCAAGGGAATGACCACGCTGTGATGTTCCTCTATTAATAACGATTTGGTGGTTTATGCCAAGTCCTCTGGACTTGGCTTTGGGCAACCATGGGTGTGTGAGGCATTCAGTGTTTGTGTTAGTTTCCACCTTCACTCTTCACCTGCCTGCCACTGTGCTTTATTAAGTAAATTCAAATTATCTGGGTTAACAGTAGCATTGTTAAAAGTATTTTATATTTTGATATAATGTCCTGAAATCCTGTCCTTAAAAGTTATGAACAGAATTGATGACAAAGGGCAACCTTGATGGAGTACAACTCTCACTGGAAATGAGATTGACTTACTGCCTAACCAAGCTCTAACACCTGTCATACAGGGGCCTAACTGCCTGTATCAAGTGGCTTGGTACTCTATACTCTCAAAGTACCCCCCTTCTCCAATCCACAAAACACATATAGATTGGTTGGTTGGGCGAACTCCCATGCACCAGAGGTGTGACCAAGTCACTGCTTTGCAAGTCACAAGTAAGTCACAAGTAAGTCACAAGTCTTTCCAGTGAAGTCTCGATTCACGTCCAAGTCAAAGACAACCAAGTCCAAGTCGAGTCCAAAGTCAAAGATGTGGAAGTCCAAGTCAAGCCTAAGTCTTTAACTTTGAATTTTCAAGTCATAATCAAGTCATTTGTCAACTTTAATTTAATGGCAATGATAATAAATAAATAAATTCCAGAAATAAAGCTTCTTAAAGCTTCATTTATTTGCTCCAACAAGCAGAAAGTGCAACTGAAACTGTTTATAAACAAAGTGCTGCTGCATTTAGCAGAACAAGATCAAACCCAGAGCCAAGAATGATTTATGATTTTTGTCCATGTCGAGTCACTTTTGTGCTAAAATATCAAATATGCTCAAGTCATCATCAAGTCAACAGATGTAAATCGATTCAAGTCGCAAGTCATTGGCGTTCAAGTCCAAGTCAAGTCGTAAGTCTTTATACATTTTATCAAGTCACGTCAGAAGTCATTCAAATAAAGACTCGAGTCCACGCCTCTGCCATGCACCCTCCAGAAACCCCTCAAGAGTATAGAGCTGGTCCGGTGTTCCCCGGCCAGGACAAAAACTACATTGCTCCTTCTGACCCCAAGCTTCAACAAACTGACAGACCCTCCTCTCCAGAACCCTGGAATAGTCCTTACCAGGGAGGCTCAGGAGTGTGAACGCCTTTTAGTTGGAACACACCTTTTTAAGTGGAATTACTGAAATAAATTGAGTTTGCACCAGATTCAGATTTTTTGAGTTTCACCAAAATAAAAAGGTTAAAATGCAACACTAGCGGCTACTTTCAGACATTTATTTAGTCGAGTTGACTCATCTGGCTCTGTATATCCACTGAACACAGCTAAACTCCACTGCTGTAGATCAACTATATCTGTTTATAGTTTTATGGTCTTTGCACAATCTCAGCAGCTCTATTCTAGACATTTTCAGAATCAGCCATTTCCGGGCTCTGTCATTTTTATGTAAACAGGCTGTTGCTGGCCACGCTAATCCACATCCTGAGTTGCTGCCATGAGGTGAAGAACTTTAGGAGGGGCTCAGAAAACTTCTTAGTGCAGGGGCCTCCTTTGTTCTATGCTAAGTTCCCTTATTGTGATGTCACAAAAAGGGATATTTTCAAATGGCTTGTAGAAGCACCTGGTTTTTAATTATGTCCGGAGGTGTATAGAGTCAAAAAGGGAGATGTTCATAATACGTTGCCTTTATTCAAAATATTTATCATAATGTCTTATCTTTGGTTCTAAATCTGATTTTAGGTTACCATTAGGATCTCCTACTCACCCCAAAGTTAGTCAGCAGTGGTGTGTGAGTGTAGGTTAGCATGGTGTAGCTGGGGCACAGTGTCTGCATGTACACATCAGCAGCAAGGGCTGGGGCAGCAGGGTAGGCCAGAGTCTGAGCAGTGGGGTCCTGCTGGTTGTAGTCAGAAGGAGACCAGGCCATGACAGCAGGTTGCGGAGCAGCATTGGTGACAGAGGACATTGTTTTCCACCCAGCACACAGCAGCCCTTCATCACCAGCTGCAGCCAGCTCAGCTGAGGAACCAGCTGCAGCATCAGAGCCAAAACTTCCTGGGTATAAAACAGTGACGCATAGAAAACCTTCTTCCTTTCAGTTGATGTTTAATAAATGTTAGACACTTACCTTGTGTAAATGATGACTGATTGTTATGAGCCTCCACATCCTAACAAAAAGACAGATTACTTTAACAACAGCCAGGTGTAATGACCTTTAATGACCGGGTGTAAGCAGCATATTTGAGTTTGTAATTACAGCCTGACAGTTTATAAGTGGCTCGTGTCCCATTAGCTCTAATGCAAATCCAGCAATAGACACAAGCCTCTGTTAATGTCTACATCCAACCGCTGAAATCATAGTTGAGTTTGTGACGTTTGCACAAAAGCAAAATATGTTTAATGTTCAAAAACAGACCGCTGTGTAAAATTATTTCATCATTTGGTCTCTGCTGACATGGAACTGACCGAAGATCATCTGGAGGTTTGTAAATGTAAACATTTGGTATTTAACCATTCCAAAAAGACCACAGTGGATTCATGTCTTCCTCAGCCTTTGATTCTCAACAAGCTGTAACCTGATCAAGTTTGTAAACTGATGTGTTTCTTGAAAGCAGCATAAGGTCAGTCTGCAGTCACAGGTAGATTAACTGTTCTCAGAAGCATTCTGTTTGATTTATTAGATAGCAGAAACAAGACAAAGCAAAAAAGCATCAACTGCTCCCACTTCTGAAGCTTGTAGTGTTGGGAAAGTTTGTTTTACAAATGAACTAGTTCAAAGTTCAGTTCACACATATTATAACAAACTAGTCCAGCTCATGGTTTTTAATTACAATTGTTAAAAAGCAGCTGAAAACTCACCTGTTCAAGCTGACTTTTGAGTGATCTTCATCACCACCCCCTCCTTATTCTGCTCTTTCTACTTATTCCGCCCTCCCTGGGATCCACTGCTTTCCCTCTTTCCTATTCACTCCCTCTCTTTCTTTGCATTTTTAAATGACAATTGTCTATTTTTGAGACTGACTGAAAACAGTTGCCATAAAACATGTCCCCCTTGCCAGGTATGTTCACAGACCGGGGGGGGGGGGGGGGGGGGGTATGTGGTGTCAGGCACCTGACTGATGTTAGAAGAAGAGAGGTTAAAACTACAGCTTTGACAGGAGGTGAAGGGTTAAAGCACCACGCCAGTACAGGAAAGACAGGTTGCTTAACTTCTCAATCATCACTTTTACTTGAGATCTGAGGGAAGTTGGAGCTCTTTTGTGAGCAGCTGTTTTGTGAGATATGTGTGAATGTACAACCCATTCACTAGATCTGTGGAGTGTGTGTGCTTGTGGGGGAATAGGGGATAGGGGTGATTGAACTTATCAAAGCAAAAAAAAAAGCCATAATTGTTGCGGTTAAGTATCCGAACATGCTAATCAGATTTGTCTGTAAACTGGTTGAACTGAGACATGAGACTCTTCGTGCTCCCTAAACACATCTGGATGTGCACTGAGAATGAGTGCATTTCCTTTGTGCGTGAAAGGACACTTCAGATTGATGGAATGAAAACATAAATGAGGTTTGACTGTAGGCTTTCAAATACTCCACTAGAATTGAGAAACTGTTAGTTTTTTACTCTGGGAGATAAGAGACCAGAGTTTGTACTGGCCAGGACATGTCACACTTCACAAGAGGCTCAAGTGAAGATCTCTGAGGAAATAACTGTCAAAAAACAGACAAGAAAGAGGTTCAGCCCCAAGAATGTGGTGAGAACAAAGTGTTAGAGAAATTCACAATTCATTTAATACAAGCCCAAAAATCATTTGATGCTCTTAGCTTTGGTATTAGCAGCAAATCACGAACATCAATTAACTAACATATAGTTTTATTATATTGATGAATGAAATGAACGACTATTAACTACTATTATTGTTATTTATAAAGTCCAAGAAAAGACCTCTAAGTATGCCCTCAGTGACTCTTTAGGTTAATATCATAGAGGTGGTCCACACATACAAATACATTGTTGTCTGGCTTGATGACTCCCTCTTCGTCAAGCACCACATACACTGAAAAAAATATAAATACAAACAAAACACTTTTGTTTTCACTCCCATTTCTTATGAGCTGAACTCAAACTTCTGAAAACCGGGCCGGTGAAAACTCCGCTGGTGATTGATTCAGCCCCGGGGGGTGAAAATACTATGGCGCCTAAAGGGTTAATGAAGGTGACCAATGTCCCAACCTCCTGGTTGATAGAGAAGGCCATCCCACTCGAGAATACAGTTCATAATGATGGGTCAGTGGTCTATGGTTAGTAATAAACCTCAGCGAGGCACAATAACCCACATCAATCTTACCAAGAAACTGTGCTGAGGCATTCATATAAAGGTCTCCATAATCCAGAATGGACAAAAATGTTGCAGTAACTAGGTTTATTTATTTATTTATTTATTTATTTTGCCTCAAAAGATAAACTGTTTATTTGAAAAAAAAAAGAAACCCAGTCTGAGTTTGAGTTTCTTCACAAGACTATCTATGTGGGGCTTGAAGGAGAGGGAGCCGGAGCCAGACACCAAGGTATTTGTGTGTGTGGACCACCTCTATGATATTTATCTCGAGAGGGGTCAATGAGGGCATACTTAGAGGTCTTTTTTTAGAGTTTGAAAAACAACATTTGTTTAGCCTAGTCAGCACTGAGGACCAATTTTAACTGCAGAAGTGTTCACTTTTATTTTCTGTTCTCTTTAAATTGTCAATATACATGTTTGGTTACACATCCTGACATTCCTCCGTCCGTTTATTATGTTTAATGAATGTGTATGACTCTAATTTAAATGTGTTCTAAGAAATATATTTCCGGCTACATTTTCACTGGAAACAGGAAATATTAGAGTATTAATTTTACATCAGAGTGACTAAGATTTCAGCTGAGTAGGAGCATGGACTTCAGACAAAATGAAAGGTAAGACCATACAAGATTTTCAACCTTAATTACGACAGAGAGAGATCAGCCCCAAAAATAAATTAATTTAAAAAAGTCTAATTTGACCATACATGTTATTTTGTATTGTTGAGAAGTTTGGAATTGATTAAAGCATAGTTAAGATACTTAAAAGCAATAAAAGTAAAACATCAGATTCTATTTTGGGGTCAAAAATGTGTATTCAAATGTTATACTCCAGAAGTGCCTCACCAAGTCGCTGTCCAACCCAAACCCATCCTGAACACGAAGCAGGAACTGATTGCTTTTAAATGGCCCTGCAGGATGTTTCTGTCAGACACCAGCAGGCTTTTACTTAATGTCAATGGATGTTCTAAGCAAAAATAACTTCAGAGGTTTGAAGAAAATTTCAGATGTGTGATCTCAGATGTGACTTAACAAATGTAAAAATTGCTCTCACGGGGTTGGGTTTCATCATTTCAGTATTCAACTGAATTTTCAGGAACAACAAAAAGTAAAGGAACCCCAATCCTTCAAGACATTTCAAAACACTTTCTTTTTCCACAGGAATGTTAGCTATCAGAGAATTCCATGTATCATCAGACAGAAATCATATCCACGTGTAGATAGTTCCTGTTATTTATTTTTGTTTGGTTTCTTTTCTTCTTTCTTTATTTATTTTTTTGTCTTCACATTGCATGTATGATGCACATGTGTGCTGTGTTGTAAGTGTAATAAATAGCAAGTGGGAGGGTTCATTGGCAAGACTGCAAGTTAATTTGCATAGGGCTGCATGCCCAGCCCTGGAGCCATGCAGAGAGAGAGGGTTCAACTGTAATGGAAAAACACCTGGATTATATAAGGATCAAACCCCCTCTTCACTCTCGAGTGCTGCCTCCCAAAGGCTTATTTGCACAAAGAGGTATTTTCTTTTATCCCTCAAATATCTTGTTTAATTTCATGAAAGTGTATCAGTAATAATAATGTTTTTCTAGTCTTTCGGAGCTAGAGTGGGTTGTTTAAATGCCCACACATACATTTCTCATCAGTTTTAATAAAGGTTCTCTGGAATCTGCTTTGTTTACGAAATGGGTGAATAAGTCAAATGTTGGTCAAAGACATGGGAAGCATTTGTGAGAAAAGTTCCCCACTTCAGAAAATGTGTTTTATCACAATAAAAAGGAAAACTTAGATAAAAGTTAAACAGAAAATGAACATGAGAGGCCATGTAAATCATATGTTCTCACCGCTGCAGGAAGTGTGTTCTTGGTGTTTTGGAGCTCCAGACTCCTCTTCCTCCTGAGCAGCTCTTTCACAGGATCTCGGACTCGGACTCCTTGGTAAGGTCTAGACCTGCCCAGTTCTGATGGAGATGCTAAAAAAAAACAGACCCATCAAAAAGGAAGGGAGAAAGAAAAGAGAAGAAAAATAAAACCAATCTCCACGCACATATCCACGCATTATGGATGTTTTATATCTGCTTTTTACTGATATCCAATAAACCAATATAGTCTCACTGTCACGGTACGGTGTGGGTGGAGGCGGACCATGTGTGGTGGAGCTGGACCAGGAGGCAGAAATGCAGCTCAGGTAAAAATAAAACGGATTTAATGAGTACTGGCAGATAGGATACAGCAGGAGCAACGTAACAGGGTGGAGACACAACAATGATCCGACAGGGGACAAGTGCAGAACAGGGGGTATAAATACACAAGGATAATCAGGAACACATGGGTAGGATAACAAGGGGCAGGTGAGTACAATAAGCATCTAATTAGGGGTAGACGGGACCAAGAGTCAGAGGGGTCGGAGCAGATCCTGACACTAATTCTTATTTCTGATACCAACATTCACCAATACCAATTTATGCGGAGTCAGACTCACATAAATAATTAAGCAATACTAAAGCATTCTAAGTTACTAACATCAGATTGTACTTATCTTTGCAAAATATAACAACTTTAATTTTAGTTAGGCTATGTAAAAAGTAGTACATTTCTTTTGTCTCCAGCAACAGCTGAATCACAGGGTTTAAGCCTGACAAATGCCTTCCACAAAGGGCAAATATTTCCTTCTTCATAAGGTCTGCCAAACAAGCAATAATATCTCTAAAATGAGGGCATAGTCAAGATGATGGCAGAGTATGTTTCGGGGGCTCTGAGCATCATATTTCGTTCAAAAGTGTTTATGTAAATTTTGTGATGAAACTCAATACCTGGGCTTTCCAGTGGAACTGGCTCGTTTTATTGACTTTGAGAGTTTTAAGATATAGCAGCAAACTTCAAGGAAAGCAAAAATCCCCATGCTATGAGATAAATGAACCTACTTTTCTCAATCAAACCAGCAAAAGATGTGTTCCCCAACCCTGCTCCTCAGAGCCACTATCCTACATGTTTTCCATGTGTCTGCTTCAGCACACCTGACTTATGTATTTCCATTGCCTCTTCAGGAGGACATCAAGTGCTGCAGATGACTGCTAATCACTCATTTGTTTAAGTCAGGTGTGTGGCAGCAGGGAAGTACTGGTGTTTGAAAGGGCAGAATGGGAATCATGCGGGACAGTGTGCCCTGACGACTATCCAGTCCCATCCAACCATTGGCCAATAACCTGTCTCTCCACAGGAAGCTCATTTCAGGCATCATAACAACTAAGGTAAGTGGAAACTAGAACAATAATCAGCACAGCACAGAAGGTCATGGCCAGAGAAAACTGAGGAGCAAAACAACAACTGCTGATAGACCGAATAGTCGCCCAAGACTGCAAACCCTGACACGCCAACCTGTGTATGGCCTGGATAGAGTACAAGAAAGCTTATGACTCAATGTAGAACTCATGGATGATTCAAAGCTTGGAGATGTACAACATCAAGAGGAGTCTGGGACTGCAAACTCAATGGGGCTTGGGAAAACCACCCTTTAGGCCAATTGCCAGCCAATCACAGAAGGTTGCATCAAATTAAAGTCATCCATCCTAACTGCTTGCCTCAGACTTTCTGCCTCTCTGTCCTGTTTGCTCCGGTGAAAAGACACCCAAAACCACACCCCCCTTCACGTGGTCACACACGCACACAAGTTCGATGTGTGTGTATGTGTGTGCGTGTTCGTTTGGTTTTTCTGCAGTGTCTGTTTAAGAACACATTTGACTATTGCGGAATTTTATTTTGAAATGCTTTATTTTGTTAACTTTACCGGCCTGCCTCTTATGTCTACGTTTGACTTCCTGCCAGAATTCACGTGATTCACCCGCGGCTCGCGTAAAAAATAGAGCCAACGCTGAAATGACCGCTGCACGGCGCGGGCTGGAGCGCCGGCGCGAGGCGATTCGTGGCGCTTCGGCGGCCCATGTGGTCTATAGAATAGCTTAACAAGGGCGCCGAATGAAGGCGGTCCCATTTTCGCGGTGCTTCCGCGGCCAGTGTGTCCCCGGCGTGATGCCCCCCTGGTTCAAGTACCTACAAACCCAGCCTTGATTTGAACATTAACTCACATATCGGACTTGGACCCTGCCAAACCAACCACATACCTGTCATTATCAGCAGAGAGCGACCAATCAATCGTAAATCTAGCAAACCCAACTTCAATAACCTTAAACAGCAACCAAACACCTCAAGTTCAATAAATCACACAGCCACTCTACCTCCAGCATCTGTCAATATGACTCTTTTTAATGTTCGCTGTCTGTAATGTACTGCAGCCGCTTTTAGCATTCTTCAGATTTTATGTGTCACTGTTTACAGGCCTCCTAAATAGAGTGCACCTTTTATTCAAGAGTTTTTATCAGTTTTACCCAACTCCTTTGATGGGATTATTTTAGCTGGAGATTTTAATCTGCACATGTATAACCTTTTAGACCCTTTAGCCACAGATTTTTTTAAACTTCTTGAATTACCATATTTTCCAGACTATAAGCCGCTACTTTTTCCCACGCTTTGAACCATGCAGCTTATAATGAGGTGCAGCTTTAGTCAACCAGAAAGGATGGATGCTGGAAAGTCTAATGAAGGAATGGTTAAAGGAGTGCTACGGAAATCGCACAGGAGGGTTTTTTTCACAGTAAAACAGCAATGCTTGTTTTCCCAGCTTCACCCTGGGATGATGAAAGTAACACAGACATCGACACAGAAAAGGTATGTGACAAAGCTCTTGTGAGGCTGTTCAACTCCGACACTGAAGAAGATAACTTCAGTGGTTTCAGTGCGCAGGAGGACGATGAATAAACTAATCAATAACTTTTCTGTTTTGTTTGATGCTGATCAGTTCAGTTACATTCAGTTAAACTACGTTTTCAATTCAATAGATATCTGCAGCTTTTAGCTTGGTGCGGCTTATATTGAGGTGCGCTCTATAGTCCGGAAATTACGGTATATGGATTTTACCCAACATGTCACGCAGCCAACTCACGACAGAGGACACACCCTGGACCTGGTCATCACGTATGTGTCCACTGGTGTGTCCTCTGTTGTCGACTTGGCAGTATCCAATCACTATTGCGTATTTTTTAACATCACCAGCATTATCCAGTGGGGGCCCTCTGTGAGAACTGTAAAGAAGCGTCATCTAAGCCCTGACATGGCTGCTGGTTTTCTTGAAGCTTTTAACAATATCCCTCCAACTAACGTCTCCGCCCCTGGTGATGCCATTATCAATGATTTTAACAGAAGACTTGAGTCAGCTCTTAACTTGCTTGCTCCACTCAAAACCAAAAACTTACAGTCAAATCATACATCACCTTGGAGAAATGAAACCCAAAAAAACTAAAGAGAAACTGCAGAGTGGCGGAGAGGAGATGAAGGAAAAACAAATTAACAATAAACCATCAGATATATTCAGAACTACTTAAATCATACAAAAATGCCGTAAGAAATTCAAGAAACGCATACTTTGCCAAAATTCTCTCAGACAATAAAAGTAACCCTAAAATTATTTTCTCCAAAATTAATAATATTCTCAACTCCAACTTAAATTCAACTCATAAAACCCCCTAAAACCCCCTCTGTGAGGAGTTTGCAGCCCACTTTAGAGGGAAGGTAGACACCATCAGATGCAACATTTTACCCTCCCAACGTAACGTGGTTTTAGACACATCTGAGAGTGTGTGTCTACCTGAGGAAACACTGGACAGTTTTGTTCTGGTTGAAGCTGAGAGTCTTGATAAAGTTTTCTCCTCAGTGAGGCCCACCACATGTGTCGTGGACCCACTGTTTTTTTTTAAACAATTTTATGATTCTTTTAGAGATGAGGTTTTAACTATGATGAATTGCTCCCTTCAGACGGGGGGTCTTTCCTGCCGCTTTTAAATGGGCGGTGGTGAGGCCCCTGCTGAAGAAAAGCAATTTAGATTTTAATGACTGAAACAATTATCGACCGGTATCCAACTTACCATTTTTAAGGAAAATTTTAGAAAAGCTTGTTTTAATTCGACTTAATGATTTTATCAACACCCATAATGTCTTTGAAAATTTTCAGTCTGGTTTTAGGGTGAACCACAGCACCGAGACGGCCCTTCTGAAGATTTTAAATGATTTTAGTGTAAATTATGATGCCCGGAGGGTGACTGTGTTGGTTCTACTGGATCTAAGTGCTGCCTTTGATACAGTAGACCACACTATTCTTTTAACTCGTTTGAAATGGATCGGCCTCTCGTGCTGTTCACCAATGGTTCACTTTCTACCTCACAGACAGGACTTTTATGGTGAGTCTGGACACCTGTTCCTCTAGGGCTCATGGGATTACATGTGGTGTGCCCCAGGGTTCAATTTTAGGCCCAGTGCTTTTTAACCTTTATATGCTCCCTCTTGGCAGTGTCATCAGGAGACAAGGGGTGAATTTCCACAGTTACGCTGATGATACACAGCTGTGCATCTCTGTGTCCCCTGATGACACACAGTCAATGGATGCACTGTTTAACTGCATTTTAGACATCAAATCCTGGATGGCAGAAAACTTTCTCCAGCTCAGCCAGGACAAAACTGAAGCTTTAGTTATCGGTCCTGAGGCCCAGAGAGAGAAGCTTTTACCAAAATTCCAATCACTGTCTTTTAATCCATCTTCACAAGTGAAGAACCTGAGTGTCACGTTTTACTCTTAGCCTAATTTTATCCATCATATTAAAATATCACCAAAATAGGTTTTTATCATCTAAAGAACATCGCCAGAGTCCGCCCCATTCTCTTTCGAGCCAATACGGAGATGCGGATGCATGTTTTTATCACCAGTAGCATAGACTACTGCAATGCCCTGCTTTCTGGTCTTCCTAAAAAGAGGATTTCAGGTCTACAACTATTACAAAACTCAGTAGTGCCTGTCCTGATGAAGACCAGGTGGCGGGAGCACATCACTCCAGTTTTAGAACGACTGCATTGACTCCCCGTATGTTTAAGTATCGATTTTAAAATACTTTTAACGGTTTTTAAGTGTCTTAATGGTCTTGGGCCTTCTCATCTTTCAGAACTGCTTTTACCGTATAAACCCACGCTGTCTCTGCGCTCCTCTGGCAGCCGTGTCCTTGTCATCCCTAAAGTCAGGACTCATATTCACGGCGAGGCGTCCTTCCAGTACTACGGTCCTCGCTTCTGGAACAAGCTGCCAGGGGACCTCAGGGCCGCAGAGAACGTTCATGTTTTTAGAAACAGGCTCAAAACCCTTCTTTTTAGCTTAGCTTTTAACTGACTACAATCACTTTTTGAATAAATTAGTAAATTAATTAGGTTATCTAGTTGTAACGTCACGAAATGAACCGATTTTAAAGATCCCACAGGTCATATGCAGCCAGAGCAAATAACCCTGGCTACTACATGTTCTGCTGTATCTTCCCTTGTCAGGAGTCTGTGAGTCTGCACAACTCAGCATTTTAATCAGATGACTTCATCACAGACAGGACTTTTAGGGTGGGTCTGGACACCTGTTCAAATACGACCTTTCTGTGCCAAAGGTCGTATTTGCCCGGCTGGGTCAAAGCTGGGCCATGCAGCACCTTCACCCACAGATTAAGACCTAAGCCGCCAGCAAGTCTGAAGGACTCCACAACATCCAACACCTGCATCTCCAGAAGAAGGACTTCACACACAGCCTAGTCATAATAAAACGGAGTCTTAAGCTTTCTTTGTGTATTAATGTTAAATAATCATTTGATCACTTTGCTCATTATAAATGTATTTTAATCAAATGAATGATTATTATGCTTTGGGTAATCATAATGAACTATAATGAATCAGTATACTTAATTAAATAATGTTTTTGAAGATGTTTAGCAATGACCTTCACACCTGCTCATACAGGTCCGTATCCACAGTAACTTCAAAACACATTTGCTCTGACGCACAAGTTTGCTTTGGGAAGAGAAGAGGTTTCGGTAAGGAGTCAGTAAGTTTGGATGAGAGCAGGAGTGCGGAACGAACGCCACGGGGAAAGGAGCCCGGCAGGCTCCTTTTCTCCCACCACGCTATTTCTGTCAAGCCAGACAGAATAGCTGAATGCAACCCGCTAACGCAGACTCGTCCCAGAGTCTTTTGATTTCTGAGTTCATTTAAACATGAGAAAGCGCATCTGCGGAAACGCTTCAGCAACGTGTACCGAGGTCAACTCTGGACTGGACCGTCGCACACCTTCGTCTTCTCTGTCAGCCAAGGTGTGACCTGGATAAACATCCTCCTTCGAGGTCCGGATCTAAAAGAGGGTCCTAAGTGTGGTGAGGCAGAACACGACCAGATAGCGTTCTGATGCTGTTTTTCTAATCAGAACTAAAGTTTAATTGCAAAACATCATTTTTCACTCAGTTCACCTTCCCTCTCCCTGAAGCAATCTCAGACACCTGCATGCACGCATTCATAATTCCATCATCCTCAATCTTAGCACATTCAACACAAGGTCTATTTGAGCAAGCTTAAAATATCAACTGTGAAAGATTGTCCAAAAAGGTTGCCAATGTTGATTGTTTTTCCTATGATTGTCATTTCAAATCGTTAGTTTAAATTGAAGAATTAAATCTCTTAAAATTTAAACTTGTCTTTTCATTGAAGTGAAACACAGACAAACGGATATGATCGTCAGTTTATCGATGAAAACAACCTTTGAGTCTTCTTATCTCTATAACATTTGGTTATTAATTTGTTAAAATTAATATTCCAGATTATTATGTAGAATGGTTCATCTTTCATAAAAGAGCCAAGAACCATTACGCTACATATATATATATATATATATATATATATATATATATATATATATATATATATATATATATATATATAATTGGTTGAAATATGACATGGTGGCTGGTGGAGTTGGGTTCCGACTTTCGGTATGGTCTCCCTCCCCTCAGCGGCAGCTCGGCGCATCTCTGACCGCAGCGGTCCCTGTCTGCTGCGTGGGCTGTCCGCTTGTGGAGCTCTCGGAAGACCTCTGTGTTCCACCCAGCGGTCAGCCCGGCGTATCTCTGACTCAGCAGTTCCGATGTTGAGCTCAGTTAACGCCGGTTGTAGCTAGGTAGCTAACTACGTTAGCTTAGCTCCCACCTCCGCATTACCTTTGGGTTAGCTTGTAGCTACATCGCTTCAGTTCGACAGGTTTTGTCATTTGTTTCCAGCCTTACAGCCCCACCCTCAGCTCCACCTCTTTTCCCTTTTATGGAAATGTCTGGGCTTGACGGAACCTGTGACACGGTCAAAATGGCGGTGGTGGTCACCTCCCATTTTGGCACAAAAACTTATAATTGGAGCATATGGTAACAAATTGTCGATGGGCACAGCAAGGCTGGCACTGTGGAAAATGGCAAGTCAAGCAGCTGCTTCTGAGCCCAGAAGATGATATTATCCTTCTCAGAAGAGGATCGATCATACAAATCTAAAACCAGAGTGATTTTAGGTGAAGCCCAGAACAGATGGACACAAATAAAAAATGGCATGTATCGTCATCAAACCTGTTATCCCGACGACTAGAAACATTGTTCTATTGTTGCAACTACAACCTCCACAGACTAGATGATGCTTTGGTGTTCATGTTCCATGTTCAACCTTTAAGCAAATCTACACTATCAAGCTATAAAATTCTAAGAGTGTTAAATTAAATGTCAATTTTCCGTAAATTTCGAAATCTGGCAGAAACAAAGCAGCAAAACTTTTTAACACTTTAATTTATATACACATGATGCATAATGTACTGGTTCTGTCTTGTTGTGTGAACATAAACACACACATTCTTATCTAGCATTCATTGTAAAGACCGTCATTGACTTCCATTCATTTTAGTGACTGGATTGTACTTAACCCCAACCCTAACTCTAATCATAACCGGTATATTCCTAACCCTAATCTGAACTAAAACTAAATTCACACCATATCTCTACAACTAATGAGTAGAGCTCTGTAACAAATGAGGACCAGCAAAATGTGTTCACTTTGCAACAAAGTTCCTCAGTTCGCAGGTCAAAGCTTGCCATCGGTCTTCACTTTGATGTATAGACAAGTACACACACACACACACACACACACACACACACACACACACACTTACATTCTGTTCAGTTGACGGACTTTACTCACTCCCACCCAGAAAAGACTGTGGGCTGCTAGCTAGCTAACCTTAAGAGTAGTGGTGCACCGATATGAAATTCTAGGGCCGATACCGAAATCCGATATTGATATCACTGTTATGACTGATAATCGATATTTGCCGATACCGATATGCTGACAATAATTCTTCAAAACTCAGCTATTTTGTATAAAATGAAAATTATTAAAGCTGAATTTGCATTATTATGTACACACACATTTATGTTTCTGAGATGATTTCATTCACTGTTCACATGACTAAACAATTACACACCACCCCCTCACCCTCTGAAACAGGCAAACAAATGGAGACAAGATGTAAAAAATATTGGTTGTTAATATCGGCCCGGTTTTATTTATCGAACCGATACCGATATGTTAAAAAATGACTAACATCGGCTGATACCGATATTGATGCCAACATATTGCCCATCCCTACATAAGAGGCTGGAAAACCCTTTCCTGGTCTGACGAGTCTGAATTTCAGCTGTAACATTCAGATGGTCGGGCCAGAATTTGGTGTCACCTGCAGAAAGCATTAACCCATTCTGCCTTGTATCAACGTTTCAGGCTGCTGTCGCTGCTGCTGATGTAATGATGAGGGGATGGGGGTGTTCTTGTCCCACTTTGGAGCCCATATGTCATTTTAACATCTGACGTGGCCTGGTTCAGTTTTGGTAGCGTTGGTCCACCCCCATGAGGCCAGGTTTAGTCCTACTGTTTCAGTGAGACTGCTGTGTGCTCCTCACAGCAGTCTGTTCTTGCACTGCTGCAGCTGGAGCAGCGGTTCGGGAAACCGCTGCTGGCTTATTCTACCCACCAATCAGAGGCTCCCTCTATAGGTAGGCGTGAACTTCAGCTGGCCAATCAGTTAGTAGTGAGTGCAATGGGTCGGCTTCACACGAAACTGACCACCGGAGAGCAGGTCCAAAAAAGAAAAAAGAAAAAAAAGCCAAGCACGAAAATGCAGAGATTACCCAGACGTGAACACATTTAATGTACCAGGCTAGGCTGGGCCGACCTAGATGTGAAAGCTCTATTAGTACCACCTGAGCCTGGTTTAAACACTGCAAGTCAGCCCATATGAATTCAGTTGTTCAGCTTGTGGAACTGGCGTGGAGCAAAATAATGCAAGTCATGCATAACATGACACAAAGTACACGCGTAGCTCCCAGCTTTACTTGTTTTGTTTCGTGTAACGTCCAACTACGCTATGTATGCTGTAGGACTAATCAGGATTAGAGCCTCAAGTTGTGCTTCCAGTAACAAACACAAATCTGTCTTTTGATCAAAAGAACTGATAAAAATGAGAATTTAAAGTATCTGAATGACACTTGAGCTGTTATTATGTTATGAGTTGGTGATGTGTTGTACTTGCATTAGACTGAACTGTAATTCAGCCAACAGGAACAAATAGCTTTTTCACTCAGACACACAGTTGGATCCACACCAAATGAAAGTGTCAAACTCTTTGTTTTCGAAATGCCAGAACATGTTTTATTGTTATTAATTATCACTATCTCCAAACACCATCGCCAGTAAACCATATCAAACTAAAGTAATCGGCTCCATTATTGTTTGTGGTTGCCTTCCATCTAGATGAGTCAATTCCACACTTCACCAAAGAATCTAAGTAATGTGTTATTGGGCTAGGTGTAGGTCTGACTAACGTGTGGTCATTGTAAAGTGTTTGGGGGTAAAGCATCTTCCAAGCAGCATTTGTCCCAGTGCTCAGAAGAGCTCTACTGACACAAAGCTCAAAGGTTTCTTACAAAAAGAGATTGACAAGGATTTTTTTCTGAAAAGCTAAAAATGTGTAAAACTACCTAAATAGCATGTCCTGACGAACAGCGTGTGAAAAGGTAACAGCTCTTGATGGTGAGGCGTTTCAACTGCTGATGGAGGCGTTTGTCTCTCTGTCATTTTTCTGTTTGACCTTTAACCAGAGACTAGATTTCCATCACTCTGCACTCCCCAGTCAGTCCCGTACCTGCTGAGCCTCCGCTGCTGTTCACACATCACTCCCAGTGACATGGACACCTGGACTGTCCTCTACCTGACCCGCAGCATGTTCTTTGTGAACTCCCATAGGCAGCTGGCACTTTCACCCTCCAAGGGCGAGGTTTTTCTACCTTCACACAAACACAACATGATGACACTGTACCATGTTAAGACAAGTACTCAACAGGCACCATTTTGTATTCGCTCCACCTCTCTAGTAACTGTAGCTGTCAGGCTTGCTGTTCGTGGAAACAAATGGATATTTTTTTTATTGCAGAATTATGCAGGTGTAGGATTTCCCTCTCACTTGAGGTCCCTAAAATGGCAGGATCTTTAGACGGGTTTGACTTTCTGGGGAAATTTTTTCATGCTGAAGTTTATTGGTTTTCTCCGATTTCCTTGACCTGAAGCAGTTTTTATTCCAAACCCAAAGGAGGACATGTAGGTGCTGCTGGTGTGTGGTTAGTTTACATTTATACCTACTTTAATAATAAAATGACAGCAAACATGACAATCTTATGTAATAAGTAAATAAGAAATATAAACTATTTTGACATTTAGTGCTTTTAGTTTTTTTAAATAGATAGTTTTTTAGAACAGTTTCCTTTGTTAAGCCACTCAACACACACCTTTGAACTCTTAAGATATTTTTAAAAAGACGTCTAACATTACATAATTAGCGATTAGGTCTGGAATGGTTTTCAGATGCATATCTGAGAGTTTTGGCATCAGCAGAGTTCTAGTTTGCTTGGTTGCATCTGTAAGAAGCTGAAACTCAAAATATTAGAATAAGGTGCAAAAGTGAATTTATTTCAGTAATTCAGTTTTAATACAGTTTAAGTCCATGCAAAAGCAGATATTTCAGCTTTTTTGTTATAGATGTGATGATTATGGCTAACGGCTGATAAAAAGCTCACATTCAAAATCTCATACAATTTGAATAGAACAGGGGTCTCTGACCTTTTGGAGACTGTGAGCCACTTTTACACAATGATAGAAGAAGATACTGCCATTTGATTTATTCACATTGAGACTTCGATGTGTGAATGTGCTTACGATGCTAAAAATGCTATGCTAACTAAATTAACATCATCGTATTCTCTGTACTTCAGTATGTCAATATTGCAAAAAAAGTTAAAGGAAAAATTATTTACCAGTCAATCTACCGCCTAGTTCTCACCTATTGTCATGAGCTTTGGGTAATGACCAAAAGATCAAGATCATGGATACAAGCGGCCGGAATGAGTTTTCTCCACAGGGTGGCTGGGCTCAGCCTGGTTTATGCTTGAAGCATTTACTTTCCGCTTGGAGATGCGGCTCGCGAATGGAACGTGCTTCACAACTCGCAGCGTTTATGGTTCATGCGGCTTGTCTCTGCGGTGAGCCAATATTCTCCCAAACTGTAGGGGGCATCATGGAGCTCTATGGCATGCATCCAACACTACACCATAGTAGAAGTAGAAATTACTGTTGTTTACAACATGGCATTCCAGCATTTTTAACAGTGTCCTCGTCTTTTCCGACAGTGCGAGCTATTTCTCTCCAAGAATTATTAACAACACATTGATCACAGTGATCTCTGAGAGCTGAATCATACAAATGTCTCTATTTACGAACCTCTGCCATACTAGTTCTTGCCAGTCCGCCATGTTTTTCCGCTTCCGATCATTCGCGTGGTTAGAAAATTTCCTAGGTGCGCGGTGCGGAAATTTTGGGCCGTGCGGAGATGCGGTGGAGGGGCGTGGTTGTTAACAATGCAATTTCGCTGCGCGGAGCCGTGCGGACCTCGCGGACGCATCAAGCATAAACCAACCTTTAGGAATAGGGTGAGGAGCTCAGACATTCGGGAGAGACTCGGTGTAGAGCCGCTTCTCCTCCATATCGAGAGGAGTCAGTTGTGGTGGTTTGTGCATCTTGCTAGGATGCATCCTGGGCGCCTCCCCAGGGAGGTGTTTCAGGCATGTCCTGCCAGCAGGAGGCCCCCTGGTCGACCCAGGACATGGAGAAAGTACATCTCCGAACTGGCCCAGGAAAGCCTTGGGGTCCTACCGCAGGAGCTGGTGGAGGTGGCCGGGGAGACGACGGTCTGGAACTATCTGGTTGGGATGCTGCCCCCATGACCGAGACCCAGATAGGCGGAAGAAGACGAGACGTAAAAGGAAAAAGTGACAATCTTGTTTTGAAACTCAAGCTAAACAAAACAGATTTTGTCTTATAACTACTCTGATTATTTCAGAAAATGAATAACAAATCTGCTTCATGTGAATGATTTGACATTTTTTAGAATGGATCAGTAACAACTTTTTAAGCACATATGAACAGCTAAGCTGTTCCTGTTCAGTGCCTGGCTCTGTGCCCCGCCTTAAGCAATTTTGTCATAAATGAACAAATTCTTCAAAAAACTCTAGAATACAACTTAAAGAACACTTAATGTTCTTTAAATTATATGTAATACAAAACCTTTCAAGTTATTGTTGCAACAGATAATTGGTCTGACTGAATACATCGTGAAATCAAGAAAGGTGAAGATATTTGAATAAAAACAAGCTAAATGTGATGAAAACACAAAATTATGAATAGTTTGAACTGAAATAAAACTGTTAAAACAGAAATAATGTTTCTTCCTGCTTTCCTGAATCATTGAATCATTTCTATGGGTCTTTGCTTCTAAACCTGCAGGTAAATGGTGCTTTGCTGCAGTTTTTGTTGACAATAGTAAAATAATGTTGGAGGTTTGTCCTTCCTCTCTGCCTCTGGATCAGCTGATTCATGGATCTGATGAATGATCTGCGTCTCCCTCTCTCAGCGTGCAAGTGAGAGATAGAGAGAGAGAGAGAGAGAGAGAGAGAGAGAGAGAGAGAGAGAGAGAGAGAGAGAGAGAGAGAGAGAGAGAGAGACTATTCACAATGGTGTTTTATTACTAACTGGGACAATCTGGATGGACTAAATTTGTAAAAACTAAATCTCAGGAGACATCTCAAGTTTGGAAGCCATTGTTCATCATGTGTTCAGAAACGAAGACATTGAATCTGCGTTAACGAACTGTTAGGACTTTACTGTCACCCAGAATATTTTACTCAGGATGTTTTTCTGCTCAACATCAGACTCTCTAAACCCAAACCAGGTCTGTCACTGACATTACCCCGTCTTCTTTAAAAGCACGTCTTCATCCACTCGCAGCTGCAGCCGCTGCGTTCAGGCGAGCGTTTTCTAAGTGTGTCAGGAGTTACTGGTAGCTCACAAGCAACATGTTGGAGACCCTTGTTCTAGACTCAAAGTGTCACACTTTAATCAGCAAAGGAATTCAAAACACCAACAAAGGGTTTTTGATTCTTTAAAGGGGCAATGTGTAAAAACATTTGATTCTTTAGCGCCATGCCGTTCAGAGAAGGTATTGCAGTGACCTTCATCCACGCGCAGCAAAAAGGCAATGAGTTCCAGCTAACACACATCTGGTCCATTTTTCACAGTTTGCCAATCTCTATAGCCTAACCCACAGAAAGCATGAAACTCAAACACTTAAGCCCATTTTTAATTATGACTAATGTTAACCTACTAGTCTACTGAACTGGATCAGGAGCTCTGCCAATAAATGATGAATGAGAGATTTCAGGTGAGTGGGGGTAACTCAGCCGAGACTGGTGTACAGCTAATGGCGGCTGTCGAGAGTTGGGTGTGATGAGGTCCTGACAGGTTTGGTGTGTCTTTTGATTTCTTTGTTTGTTTTTCAAACTAACCGAGTACAGCAATGGTGCAGAGTTCTCAAAACTGGTCCAGGGGGCTTGTATCCAGCATGTTTTCATTTTTCCTCTGTTCCAACACACTTGATTCAGCAGCTGAATCACCTGATCAGCAGCTCATCACGCTCTGCAGATGCCTGCTGATCACATACTCAATAAAATATGGTGTGTTGAAGCAAGGAAATAACTAAAGCATGATGAATAGTTGTCCTCCAGGACCAGGACTGAGAATGCCTGGTGTATCAATTTTCTTCTTGGTTTGGCACAGTGCATGCTTCCAGGGCATACTGCTGCCCTCTGATGTTTCTTTCAGGTTAAATCATGTCAAAGCGCAAATGTGAAACGCGGAGCATTATGTCTTCTATGTCCCTAATCAGCCACCATATTGCAAGATGGTGCATGACTATAGAACGTCAACCACAGTTTATGTGTATAGTAATGTAAAGTTTCCAGCTAAGAGGAGTACTTCGAATAGTGGTTGGCGCAAAGTATTAGTAAAAAGGGGCAACTCTGTGAACAGAACACACAGAATTTTAATAAGTAAAAATATTGCAGACTGTGCCTTTAAATATTCTCTCAGTCCGAGTTGAATTATTGAAATAAATTACTGGTGGAGCCCACATAGAACTGGAAACTCTGGTTTTATACTGAGACTATGATCTCAACACACAGCAGCAGAGTCTTGCCAGTGCAGAGCCCGTGGCATGCTTTGTTGGGTGTAGTTGGCTCATGTAACTTTCTGCATCTCAAATACTAGAAAATGTGAAGAATGAAGAGTCATATGGCTGACAGCTCTCTGGATTTTATAAAGATTTATACAGCACAAACTTGGGCAGTATCATATTTACTCTGTACATGTATACCACATGAAAACCTTCTATTTAGCTCATAGTTTCTGCTACTGCTTACCCTGACACAATAAAACATCTGGTTTCTATCCAAACCTCAAACTATGCTTTGGCATATTCAGAAAGGGTGTTTGAGCCAGCAGAACAGTAGTCTGGTCACATAAAGGAACGTCACTAAATTATTTTAGTCCTTCAGTTGCCATGAAAATCCAGAAGCTTATCTCAGGGATGACAAAATGCAGGAAAAATGTCAATTCGATAAGCAGCAAGAGTCTGGCAGTATTATGAATATCTTCACATAAACCAGAAAGAATGTGGGGAGAGCAACAGGATTTTCTGATGTTGGAAGCTTTTGTTATTCTGAGTGTAAATAAAAAATCTTGATCTGGTGTTGCAACAGATCCATTTGGTGGCTGAAGCCAGCAGAAACTAACGTCTTGTAAAAATTCCTGGCAAGGCATTAAAGGAGTGTGCAGCTAATTAAGGCGTGGTGCTTATCATGAGGAATGATTAACAGCAATAAAGTTGAGCAAAAGAATAATAGAAGACGTGTTTTAAAATTGCACAATATAATCTCCTAATATTTGCATTTTTCAGTATTATTTTAGTTATTGTTTTAGGAAAATTAGTTTCTAGGAAACCTCAGAGAAAAACATCCAAATGAATGTGGCGCTAGATGCTTTAAAGCTCGTCTCTCCTTGTTGTAGATAAATACACTTGTGCACACACACTGGTTAATACACGTCATGCCAAGTGCAAGGGGAGACAATCAACACAAAAGAGGAAGCTGTACAGATGCGTGGTGTTTTACTGTGGTGAGGGGCTGCCCTGCTGCCGTTTTGCATAATCAAGATTACAGCCTAATTGCAACATGCTGCAAGCTTTCAGATGACTCCCTTCCTCTTTCCAACAGAGCAACAGCTTCAGCAGCGGTCTCGACTCAGTTCAACAACAGGAAAAGCTTTCATTCAGTGTTGCTGAAGTCACAATCACAAGCATTGTCCTATCACTGTGTGTGTGTGTGTGTGTGCGTGTGTGCGTGCGTGCGTGCGTGCGTGCGTGCGTGCGTGTGTGTGTGTGTGTGTGTGTGTGTGTGTGTGTGTGTGTGTGTGTACGTGTGTGTGTTTTCATGTGTGTACGTGTGTGTGCGTGCGTGCGTGTGTGTGTGTGCGTGAGAGAGAGAGAGAGAGAGAGAGAGAGAGAGAGAGAGAGACCTTGGATGGCGTCAGACCAATTTCCACAAGATGCAAAATTGCTAGATGAGCGTGTTCTGACCACTGAGAACTGTCTATAAGTCGACCAAAACAAGAGTCTAGCTGCTACGATCCCATCTGACGTGACCTCTGACCTCTCAGAATAGTTTGACAAACTGAACAACTATGGCTCTAAACAAAGGCTTATAAGATTACATTGTAGTTTAAGGCATGCAGAATATATGTAAAATAGATCAACTGTGAGAATAAATGCAAACAAATTGAAGCCAAAGTGAAAACATTATGTTCTACATTTTTTAAGAAGGTAACATTAAAGCTATCCGTTAAACAAAATGCACCATATGTGAGAAAATCTTCATAAAACTATACATTGCACCATATCGGACAACTCGACCGCAAGATCTGACTCACCTTCAACAGTTTTTTTTATCTTACCTTTCATTAGTTAACTTTAGCAAAAATGTAAGTATTATATTTTAGTAATAAATGCAAAACGGTGCAGATGTGAAACATTGGGGTTTTAAAGCAGCAACAGTTTGTTCTACTTACATTTCTCCCAGTGCATACTGCTTATCAGACCAAAATATCAAACAGCTCAACTGAAGAAAATCAAAGTGGCGGGAGGACTGCCGAGCTTTATAATAGCCTCAAGCTAGCATCCCCCAGGGACACTGCAGCTTTCCTAACCACAGCTCTCCTTCATGCATTGAGTTTCAGTGTTGATGCCGTTTGAGCCGACTAAACTATGAAGAGATGTGTAAAGGTCAATTTAACGACGGTGGCAAAAATGCATTCAGATGTTGGTTGATTAATGCAGCTTTCATGCTGATGTTTTTATACTTCAAACTTCCTGTCGTGTCTTGAAACAAGGATGGCAGAATTTTATTTTATGTTTTAATGGTGTCAATAAACAACATTTGAAATGTCTGTGATATAATCCACCTACTAAAGGGCAGGTTTCTGTACCTGAGGACTGGTGTGACTGTTTATATTACAGATGAACTCCATCTGTAACACCTAACATCTAGTTTTAGGGTTAGTTTAACCCTAACCCCAGAGGGCTGCTGGTTCAGTCCCAGCCACATTCACCCCTTCTCGCCCAAGATGCACCGAGGACGTACTATCCTGTTTGTTTATCTGAGTGGCGCACTGGCCCGGAGCCAAACGACGATCCCGACCAGCGCGCCTCCAGCGATGTTAATCCGGTCCAGGGAAAGCGTCGGAGGAAAAGAGGTAAACGAGCAGGAATCCAGGCAAGAATAAGACTACTCTTACAGCGTGGTTTATCTAGTAAACATCACCATTGCATTTTCTTTAACTTGTCAGTTTCTGCGTCCCCACCTCCTGCTCTTCGTATGGTTAGTTCTCGTTTTCTTAATGAAAGCACAGCTAGAAATTTTTCTGCTGCTTTTGATCCACCCTGTTCTGATAATGACCCAGATTCCTTAACTTCTCAGTTTAACTGTCACGCAGTCTCCCTCACAACCATCGACCTCCTCAAGGGAGGAACCGCAGAGCCGCTCAGACCATCCGAACTCCATTACCCAGCGTCCCCAGCGCCAGTCTTCCGGTTCACGTCACCCGCCAAGTCTACTTAAGGAAGAGCCGCACAACGCCGACTCAGTCATCGTTCTCACCGAACCGAACTCAGAGTCCAGACCAGATCGTCTCAGATCACTCAGCCTATGCAAACCAGATCAGCCAGATCTAAGAGACCTGACAACTCTTAGAAGTCAGCCCCGGGAGCCGCCGTGCTCAGCTGTTTTCTTCACACCGCTGCGCACCTGGCTCCTAGATTAATGAGCGTGCTCACTCCACCTGGCGTCAGTTCACTCCGCGCTTGGGTTAAGAAGCCACGCCACATCTCCAACTCTCGCTCAGCTCGAGTCAGCCACTACATTAACGAGCACTGCCTCTCCATTCTGGACAACAACCGTCTTGTCAGAACCAGATCAGTTCCTGCAGTGAAACCTACTCCCTGGTTTAATGACAGCCTTCGCAGCCTGAAGCGCCAATGCAGAAAAATTGAGCACTTATGGAAGAAAACCCATCTCCACGTCCATCTGCTGCACCTAAAGGATCTTCTGACATCCTTTAACTCTGCAGTCAGAGATGCCAGGGTTTCCTATTTCTCCAACCTGGTGTCCCAGAGCAAAGGGAACCCCAAGGTGCTGTTTAACACCATCAGCAGCATCGTCTCTCCTGCCTCTCCTACAGCCTCCATCCACTCTGTTACAGACTGTGAGAACTTTCTGTCTTTCTTTGTGGACAAAGTCAATAAGGTTAGATCTAGCATCTCTCCTTCAGCCTTATCGCTGCCTCTCCCGACTCCAACCAGGCCCATCATCCTAGATAGCTTTGCTCCTGTTTCTTTGCCTGAGTTAACCAAACTAGTTAACTCTATGAAGACCTCTGCATGCCCCCTCGACATCTTACCCTCATCTTTG
The DNA here is from genome assembly GCF_043380555.1 of Nothobranchius furzeri. NCBI lineage: Eukaryota > Metazoa > Chordata > Actinopteri > Cyprinodontiformes > Nothobranchiidae > Nothobranchius > Nothobranchius furzeri. Next base: position 21,165,732 of record NC_091753.1, on the reverse strand, counting down.
TTTAAAAGTGCTTTTCAGTCCATCGGTCCCAGCGTGCTCTCTATAATTAATGATTCTCTGGTTTCTGGTCAGGTCCCTGCTTACTTTAAGAACGCTGTAATCCACCCGCTTCTTAAAAAAACGAGTCTTGACGCCTCTCTTCATAGCAGCTTCAGACACATCTCTAAACTTCCGTTCATCTCCAAGATCTTGGAAAAGGTTGTGGCTAAACAACTCACAGCTGCTCTCGATGAACATAACATCTATGATAGCTTCCAGTCAGGTTTTCGTAGAGCTCATTCTACTGAAACAGCTCTTCTTAGGGTCTCTAATGACCTTCTGACTCACAGTGATGCAGGGGACTGTTCTGTTCTGGTCCTGCTGGACCTGACTGCAGCCTTTGACACTAATGACCATCACCTGCTACTGGAGAGGCTCAGAGACTGGGTAGGCCTATCAGGAACTGCTCTGGAGTTGTTCTCCTCTTATCTCTCTGAGCGCTCCTTTTCTGTGGCCGTCTCCAAGTTTAGGTCCTCCACCACCTCCCTTACCCATGGTGTCCCACAAGGATCTGTGCTGGGGTCTCTGCTCTTCCTCCTCTATCTGCTCCCTCTTCAGCACATCCTGAGCTCCTTCAAAGGAATCTCCTACCATCTTTATGCAGATAACATCCAACTCTACATCTCCTTTAAGTCCCATGAGATGTCTAAGCTGCAGCTGTTACACACCTGCTTAGACTCTATCAAAACCTGGATGGCTGGGAGCTTTCTACAGCTGAATGAAGATAAGACTGAGATCCTCATCTGTGCCCCAGACAAGCTGGTTCCCAAAGTCAGAGACTCTCTTGGTCAGCTTGCTTCTCACACCAAACCTTCTGTCAGGAATCTTGGCGTGACCTTCGACCCAACTCTCACCCTGGATTCTCATGTCTGTTCTCTTGTTCGCTCTTCCTTCTTCCATCTCTGGAACATTGCTAAACTGAGTCCCGATCTGAACTTGAGACTGTTCTCCACACCTTCATCTCCTCACGCTTAGACCCTCCCTGAACAGTCTGCAGGTGGTTCAGAATGCCTGTGCTCGGCTTCTGACCAAGTCATCCAAACACACCCACATCACCCCGCTTCTCCTCCAGCTTCACTGGCTGCCAGTCAACGTCAGGGTTCATTTTAAGATCCTGGTTCTGGTCTATAGGGTCTTACATGGACAAACACCATCTTACATTGGTGATCTTCTTAGTCCCTAAACCCCCAGCAGGTCCCTGAGGTCCAGTGATCAAAGAGTACTGGTTGTGCAGCACCAGGCTAAAGACATAAGGTGACAGATTATTTGCTGCTGTGGCCCCCAGACTCTGGAACTCTCTCCCCCTGAGCCTGAGATCAGTGGACTCCTTTTGAAAAACAGCTGAAGACACTTGTTCAAGCTGGCTTTTGTATGACCTTCTTCACCACTCTCTTTATTCTGCTCTCCCCACCTATTCCACCTTCCTCAGGATCCACTGATTTCCCTCTTTCCTATTCACTTTCTCTCTCTTTCTTAAAATTTTTATCACAATTGTCTATTTTTTGCTCATTTAAAATATATTTTTAACCATTTTCTAAATTCTTTTTTATATTTTTTGTTTTTGTGAAGCGCCTCGTGATTTTATTCATGAGAAGCACTATAGAAATTATATTTTCTTATTTGTCTTCTTTCACCTCAAAAAGTTCTTCTCAATGTTGCCTTCCTGGATTTACAAAAGTTTTCACTGAAAGGTGCAACTTAAAGATTTTCTCATCCATTTTGTCCAGCTACTTTAATATGGTGCCTAAAGACAGAACAACAGAAACATTGTTTTAATCCTTATTTACCCGCCAAAGGTACTAGATTATCATCTGAGTGACCACTGTTAAAAAGCAGGAGATTCATCACTTTGCTGCTATGGATCATACTGGTGTGTGTTGACAGAATGAAGGCTTCTGTTTTTCAAAACCAGCACTCGCTCACATAGGTCCAATGCTAATCTCCAGCTGGCTGTGCCTAGAGCTCATACAGAATTAGGTAAGCAAGCATTTAGGATCTCTGCTCCATCAGCCTGGAACCAGCTACAGAAACACTTACAATTAGGAAACCTGGTCTCTTTTGGTCAATTTAAGTGGCTAGTAAAGGAAAGGGAAGCAGGCACATCCGGCCCATGTCCCTGCTTCCGAAGTTAGGAGAGGGTACAGGAAGTGGGTTGAGGAGTCCGTATGGAGGTAGGTTACTGGTCTTGTTACGGGCACAGATGGAGCAGGCGTTGATGTATTCGCGGATGTCTTTGTACATGGATGGCCACCAGAAAGTCCTACGGATGAAAGCTAGAGTACGACTGACCCCCGGGTGAATGGAAAATTTTGCAGTGTGAGCCCAATGGATAAGGTCTCCACGGACTCGGTTGGTACGTACATCCTTTGGGGTGGTCCAGTACCTGGGTCTGGTTCGGACAGTTGGGCCTCCTGAACTTTCTTGGAGATGTCCCAGGCTACTGCACCCACGATACAGGATGGTGGCAGGATAGGTGCTGGTTCAGGGTCCTTGTCAGGAGAGTACAATCGAGATAGGGCATCTGGCTTTGTATTCTTGGAACCGGGTCTGTAAGAGATGAGGAAATGGAAACGAGAAAAGAATAGGGACCAGCGGGACTGTCGGGGGTTTAACCTTTTGGCTTCCTTCAAGTATGCAAGGTTTTTGTGATCGGTCCAGATGATAATGGGGTGTTCTGCTCCTTCCAGCCAGTGCCGCCACTCCTCCAGAGCCAACTTAATGCCCAGTAGTTCACGATCCCCAACATCATAATTCTGTTCGGCAGGAGAGAGTCTTCGAGAGAAGAAGGCACATGGATGGAGACGGTGATCTGAGGGAGAGACTTGAGAGAGAACAGCACCAACACCAGAGTCTGAGGCATCGACTTCTAGGGTAAACTGGGCAGAGGTGTCGGGACGGGTAGGAATTGGTGCTTGGGTGAATTTGTCCTTATGATCCTGAAATGCCTTCTCTGCAGCGGGAGACCAGATAAAAGGTTTATTTATCGAAGTGAGTTGAGTGAGTGGAGCGGCAGTATTACTGTAATCCTTGATGAAGCGACGGTAAAAATTTGCAAAACCCAGAAAACGTTGGAGTTGCTTACGAGTAGTGGGAGTAGGCCAGGAGAGAACTGATTGAATTTTGTCCGGATCTGTCTTCAACCGCCCGCTCTCGAGGATGAAGCCGAGGAACTTAACTGATGAAACGTGGAACTCACACTTTTCTGCTTTCAGATACAAACGATTCTCCAGGAGGCGTTGAAGTACAGCTCTAACGTGTTGCCGATGTTCTGCTGAGGATTTGGAAAAGATTAGGATGTCATCGAGGTATACAGTGACGAATTGGTTGAGGAAATCGCCCAAGACTGTGTTGACCAAGGACTGGAATACGGTAGGGGCATTTGTGAGGCCGAAAGGCATAACTAGGTACTCGAAGTGACCTAAGGGAGTTTTGAACGCGGTCTTCCATTCGTCGCCTTCTCTGATGCGAACGAGATGATAGGCATTGCGCAGGTCGAGTTTTGTGAATATTGTTGCATCTTGTACAGGTTCGAAGGTGGAGGAAAGTAATGGGAGTGGATATTTGTTTTTTACCGTTATCTGATTTAGGCCTCTGTAATCGATACAGGGTCTCAGGGAACCATCTTTCTTAGAAACGAAGAAAAAACCTGCGCCCAGGGGAGAAGTGGAGGGTCTAATTAAACCAGATGCTAGAGATTCTTTTATGTAAGTGGACATACAGAGTTGTTCTGGTTTAGACAGATTATACAACCTGCTGGCTGGGAGTGTGGCGCCAGGCAGAAGGTCGATAGCGCAGTCATATGGTCTGTGAGGAGGCAGTGAGGAGGCTCGGTCTTTGCTGAAGACGAGGGAGATATGATATTCTTCAGGAACTCCAGACAGATCGGGGGGAACCGGTGGATCGGGGTTAGAAGTAGAACTGGAAGGAGAAGCAGAGCGAAGGCAATTAGACAAACAATGAGCACTCCAGATGGTAACTTGGGACGTCCTCCAATTAATTTGGGGGTTATGGGTAACAAGCCAGTCATGTCCTAGGACAACAGGAGAGTGTGGAGATGGAAATACAAAAAAGGAAATGCTCTCCTGATGATTACCTGATACCTGTAACGTTACGGGCACAGTCTGGTGGGTGATGGTGGTAAGTCTATTGCCGTCCAGGGATGATGCTCTCAGAGGAGTAGGAAGAGGAATAGTGGGGATATTCAGCTTTTGAACGACTGATAAATCCAGCATATTACGCTCACAGCCTGAATCCAGTAGCGCCTTCAACATACAGCTCTCTTGATGAAACATGATGACACAGGACAGAGTACAGCGGGTTTCAGAGGCCACGTTACCACCCACCAGTATTCCCGGAACTACTGGTGGGCTTGCCCTTTTAAACGTAGAACACAGTTGGAGAGACGGTGACCAGGTTGGCCGCAGTAGAGGCAGAGGTTAGAGGTTAAACGGCGTTGCCTTTCTTCGGTGGTTAGTTTAGTTCTGCCTATCTGCATGGGCTCGTCTCCTGATGGGGCAGAGGCTGGTGGCAGAACGTTTCTGGTTTGGGTTAGCGAAAGATTAGATACTGGGGACATCTTAGAACGTTCCTTCAGACGTTTCTCTATTTTTATTGCCAAGGATATGAGTGATTCAAGGTCGGGAGGTTCTTGGCATAGCACCAACTGGTCCTGGAGGCGTTCATTCAATGCCTGGGTGAATGCTCCCAGGAGTGAACCATGATCTAGAGAGGATACTGCTGCCAGTGTGCGAAACTCGATTGCAAAGTCAGCTACGGACTGTTTTCCCTGACGGAGGTTCCATAAGCGCTTAGCGATTTCAGCTGGGGACTCAGAGTGATCAAAAGTCTGCTTAAATTCCGTCAGAAACCGTGAGAGAGGACCATGCAAAAAACTGGTGTCATGGCTCCTAGCCTCGGCCCAGTCTAACGCCTTGCCACGGAGTAACCCAATTATGTATGAAATCTTAACTGAATCTAATGCAAATGCTTCGGGAGATCTTTCAAAAGCCAACTGACAACTAAATAAAAACCCACGGCATTTGCCAAACTCACCGGAATATGTTTCAGATGGGAGAGAAGTGGGTATCCGGAAGTTTATTGCTGGAGACGGAACCGGATGTGCGGACGGAGGAGAAACAGGAGGCGGCTGAGCAGATGGTTCCGAGGGAGTTAGCCTAGCAGTAAGGGTGCGTAACATACTGTCCATATGGAGTAACCGTTGGTGGGAGTCAGAGGATTGTTCTAGCAAGCTATGGATGGCGTGTTCGTGACGGTAGAGTGTTTCTGAAACGGCAGACGGAAAGTTAACGGATGGATCAAATTCTGCAATGGAGTCAATGTTATGGCCGGATGATTCTGACATGGCAGGAGGCAGTTTCTTGACCCACGACATGCAGAATCACACACGGAGAGCAGGATGGTAAGTAAAAGGTTTTATTTTTGGAAATAACGAGCAACGGAGGTTCCGGACTCGACGGGATGCAGGACTGGCAGCAGGACGCCAGGAGGAGGTTTCTAAGGAGGGAGACAGAGTGAATAACTAATGGAAACAGATGGAATTTAACTGGAGACTGGTTTTACTGTTTCTTGGGAGTACTAAATGCACCGGGAGGGTTGTCGGGTCCGGGTGAGCTTAAGGATATCCAAGAAAGGTGGTTGGTTTGTCCAGAGGTGTAGGAGCCGAAATGGATGTGGTAGGTGAGCGGCTGAGAGCGGTCAGTCAGAGGATGGAGCAGTGTGGCAGGTAGGTTGTGATCCGGGTTTGTTCTGGAGAGGCTGAGGACTTTAAGAGGAACCTGGGAAAGAGCAGGAGAGGGCATAAAGGGGTTTTCAGACGACAGGTTATCACGAGCAAAAAATACAAAATGTCAAGGTCTTGTTAGTGGCTAGAGATACCCAAACTGAGTAAATCATCCGGCGTGGTGAAGAGTCACACTGCTCCTTAAATCTCCTGGCCTTGATGATGAGATCAGCTTCAGCTGGGAGCTCTCAGACACGCCCACCTGTGCAAACAAGCTCAGAAGAAAAACCAGGTTACAGGCAGGCAGCTCACCACGGACCATGACAGTCATGAACCTTGAGACTTTGCCTCCTGTGTTCTCTGACCACTCTCCAATACTCTGTGAAGTTACGTTGTCTAATGGGAAATAGAGTTATGTGGGATAAATAAATTGCTTAAGAGCTATTTATTTCTATTTTCATTATTTTGTGACCAATAGCTGTAATCCTCTATTATTATAGAATATCACCTTGCTTGGTCTGAGGATGATTAATTAGAAGGTTCTAGGATTCTTTTAATTATTAAGGGATCGTCACACTTCACTTGTGATTCAAGAAACAGTCAAGTTTGCAAGCAAAATAAGAATTTATTTTGCAAAGAAGTAAGAATAGACAAATGGTTTAGACTACTATACTTGTGAGTGGATGATACTAAAAGATGGGTGTCTGAAAACTGGGGGGTGGGGGGGTGGGGGGTGGGGGGGTGATGATGTTTTAACGGAGCAGTTCCAGAGCAAATCCAGAAAGCTGTCAGCCTTCAGGGTTTTTGCTCTTCCTGCTTTGTAGAATCTGATATGCAGAAAGCCACTTCTTAATCCAACCATGTACACCCACTGTTGAATGGCACCCTGGGCTCTGCACCGGCAAGACTCTCAGGATGGAGCTACAAGCTGGAAGATGCTACTGTGTGTTGGAATGAAGGGGGAAACTCCTCCTGCCACACGAGTGAAGCCAAATGGGAAGTGACAAAGCTACAGTTTCACTCTCATCCTCTAGGGGCTAGATTCAGAAAGGAGCAAGTTCACAACATCACACCATGTTGAAAATGCCAACCTCACAGCAGACATGTTTACAGCCTGGTAAAAAAAAAAAAGCATTGTATGTTTAATTGGTGAATTTTACCTTCATGACAACTCTTTGCTTTCCTGCATGCTCCACGGAGGACCTCAGCCTCGGCCTTATGTTAGAAGTGCAGCCAGAGGTTGTCACTCAACCACATTTTCCTGGCTTAAAGCGACCGCAAACCTTTGTGAGCTTTGGTGGGTTAGGTGAGTTTTAGTGTCCAAATGGAAAAGCCTTTAAGAGTGTGCTTGATTTGGTGCTGCTAAAGTCTGTGGAGGGTTTTTCCCCTCATCCAACAACCTGACATTCCTGATATCAAAGTGACAAAAACCCTAACCTATAGGTTGGGACTTGTTGCAGAAACAATTAGCTCATACTTTAGGAATGACAGGAGCAATGGGAGCTGGATCTCTACGGTTGTCGCATCAGGTTGGGGCATCTTAATCAAGACAGCTTGCCAGCATTACCTGTTCAAACATGAGCAAACCAACTTAGCCCATTTTAGTGTTCGTGTGGTATGGTATCGATAAGGTGTTTGACAAGAAATAATTCCTTTTAAGATTTAAACTGGAAATATGGTCTAAAACATGTCTAAACATGTAATAAGGGTTACGGTTGGGTTAAAATTGGGCTAATCTGTAATATACTGGATTATGGAGTGTAATGTGCTTGTTTGGAAATCAAAGACAAGTTTTATCAGGCTCACATCAGCATATAAGGGATTAGCCCATGACTCACTCCTATGTTCAGACCAAACAAGAACTCTCCTCATTTAAAACTCACTCACATGTTCCTGACGCTCACAATCCATGGATAATTTCAGACACAACTGAAATTTAGAATAAAAGAGCAGATGTTACCATGTCTACCAGACAGAGCTCCATGGTGGCTCAACCTATCAGTTCATAACACCGGAAGTAGTTCTGTTTACAGCTATCAACATGTGACCTTTGCTTGTGTTTAGCACAAATAAGACTCCAGATCTATAACAGAAGACATCTGCTGCTGGTTTTGGGATGGTATTGTTGTCATGTTTGACTTGATTGGTGTTACACACTCACCAAAACGTTACCACTGTTATATGTTCAACCAAAAGCCTGTCTATGATTAGTTTACAGTGAGGACAAGACTATTCCCTCAGCCAGGAGAGTTGTTTCTCATCAACTAAATAACATATATTTTCCTACATTACTCATAAATAAACAGCTTTATACTAGCACACTCTGCTTTTGCAATGTTAGCCATTTAAATGTGCGAGAGAATCCTGAGGCATCGGTGTAGATTTGCTCATAACATTGTTGGGCACTTGTAAGTCTACCATTCTCTCAGGACCCTCGGTTACCCTCACTCACTTTTGACCCCATGTGTCACTCACGTCGCATTGAAACACAGGAGTCTTGCATACGACTGGGACGTTTTCCTTCCAGCTCTGGTGCTGCTAACAACTGGTTTGTCTCACGTGAGTCTCCGGTGACAGCACGTGCAGCCAATCACACTGACCAAATGCGTTACAAAGGTGGGACTTGAGGAGAGAACGTCATTTGACCCTTTCTGCACCTCTAGGGTAACGAGACATTGAATTGCTTGTTGTTGAGTGGTGGCGGTCAAATTATTGGTGGGGACTATTTGGTCATCACTGGATATTGGTGGGGACACGTCACCTCTGTCCATGCCAAATCTACGCCTTGTCCTGAGGTCAAAATTGGGTACTGCACCCCATTGTTCTAAGCATAAAATGACTCCTACTGTTGTTCCCTGGGTTTCATTGCTTTTGCCAGATATGGATCAGAAGATTCTAGATGAGGAGTGAAGGTGAGCCATCCACTGTAAGGTGATGAGGTGATAAATACATTCTCCTGTAATATTGAGTTGTTGGTAATTGAAAAATAGTGTTAAAAGAGGACACATGTGTTATGCAAAACTCACATTTTGCATCATTTTCTGGTGCCACACGGGACTCTTCCGGCTCTAAAAACACTTCAAACTTTAAAAAGATATCCATCAATCCATTTACTGTCAGGGTATGGTTTTAGGAATTGTGTGCATAAAACAAGCCATTTAAAAAGTTCCCATTTGTGACATAACAAAAGGGGAAAGTAGATTAGAACCACCTCTTACCTACAAGGGAGAGCTGCTGCTGGAGGAGGAGCAGCTCTACTCTGAGCCCCTCCCAGATATCAGTGTTTTTCAGCTCAAAGTAGCCTGAGCTGTTGATGCGAGGGTGTGGCCAAGTACAGCTTGTTTTCTTAAAGGGACTTTTCGGACTTTTGAATTTTTATGCTCGCGATTGCCCCCTCAGGCCAAAAGCGTAACGGCAGCTTCAATAGTAGGCTCGTGCACGAGGTGTGCATGCTGTACGTGTACACTCCTTAACGAAAATAACAGCTGAGACAGTCCTGTGTGTGTGCTGGGACGTAATTTTGGGGGGGGGACGGGTGGGACATGTCCCCCCCACTTTTTCAAAAGGCAGTTTTGGTCCCCTGCACTTTTTTCCATCCAAAAACAATGTTACGCTCCATTAAATGGATTTGGTTGAGCACTAGGACCGAAACGGAAACCGGTTTACTATTAGACCCGCCCAAAAGCTAATCTATTGGCTCTGCTGATACTTGCTAACGTATTATTGGCTGTTGCTGCTGTCACTCAAGTTGTAAACAGTCAGAACGTGCTCACGTTGTTTTGCTAGTTTGGAGCCGCTAGGGAACACCGGTACTGAGTCACATCGTCAACTAGACGCTGTGTAATATCAGAGCTCAGCTCAGCTTCCATTACATAACATTTGAATAAGTGTTCATTTGTGAGTCTTTGGTAGTTAGGCACAGCCAGGAGTCAGCATGACAAGAAAACGAAAAGTGGATATAAGAGACTTCTTTCAAAGTCAAAACGTAAGTTGGAACATGTGACACCGCTGCATTAAGCTCAGACTCACCTCCTCCTTCACAAACATACTCAAAACTAACTTTTACAAACTCATCTCCTCCACATAACTGACTCCTCAGACACAATTTATTCGTATTATTATAATTATTTTTTTATTATTATTACTATTATCATCATAATTATTATTACTAGTAGTAGTAGTAGTAGTAGAAGTGTAACTTCAAAACTTTTATCATTTAACTTTATTGTAAACTTATCTATTGCAATGTATATGTTCACATTAAAAAGCTCTGAAAAATGAACAGTATCATCATCGTCAACAGATTTCAACAGATTTTTTAAGCTTAATGTCAAAGATGTACACTTTTCATTAGATTTATCTTATTTTTTCCATTTATTTTTTGTGTGTTGAAATGCAACAACTGTTTAAACACTTATAAGGGAAAAAACATATTTAATATGTTTTTATACACTCAAATGTTAGGGTGATGATCATGTGTAAAACATTAGTTCAGCATGTCCTCTAACACAGCAAATGAACAAACGGCCAGATCTCAGGAGGGACCGTTTATGTATAAATAATTTTTATACTTTTGACTAGGCCTGGGAAAGTAACAAATTTTGCTGGACGATATTTTGTCCAACAAATTGTTGATGATAAACGATATTGTCAACATTATCTAGACCAAAATAACCACTAATATAATGTTAATATATCATAATAATGCAAGTACACCCTTTAAAATGCAACAAATAAACCTTCATTTAACATTGAAATGTCCAGAACCAGAACTTCTAAATGAATAAAAATAACAAACAAAAATTAAATAAAAAAGGAATCTCACTCCCTGTTAGAAAATGTTGCACCAAAAACCCTTAAAAAAAGACCCAAAACAATAAATACAATGGCCTATCCATTGTCAACAGCCAAAACTGCACTTCAATAATGATAATAAATAAAAATAATAATAGAGTTGTACATTTTTTAACTTTGATATATATATATATATATATATATATATATATATATAGAGAGAGAGAGAGAGAGAGAGAGAGAGAGAGAGAGAGAGAGAGAGAGAGAGAGAGAGAGAGAGAGGATGGAAAAATTATTGAGATGGGCACATGACGTGTCAAGGGGTCTTTACATAACACCACCCACCCCAAATCCGCACAAGCCTGCTGTGTCCCCCCCACTTCTGAAATCAAAATTTCGTCCCTGTGTGTGTGTGTGTGTGTGTGTGTGTGTGTGTGTGTGTGTGTGTGTGTGTGTGTGTGTGTGTGTGTGTGTGTGTGTGTGTGTGTGTGTGTGTGTGTGTGGGTGTGGGTGGCCCGGAGGACAGAGGGCAGGAGAACGCGCAGCTAATTAATTAAATAATTTGGTTCTGTACCTTTCTCTTCAGCACAGCCGACAAAGGTTTATGATGGGTCAGTCTTCCTGCATGCTCAGATCATTCCCTTCCCTTGCTTGAAAAATTGTTCCAAAATGAAAGTTGAACCCACATCTTTTTTATCCGTGAATTCAATGCCTTTTGTCGAGTTTCAAAAAAAAATTTGGGCATTTTACTGTAAAAAAAAACAGACCATTAATGTAAAAAAGAAACTCTAAAATGCCCACACCCAGAATCAAACCCAGGTCTTCTGCATGGGAGTCAGACATCTTACCAGGTGAGCTACACTCTAGTAACATTCAATCTATCTGTAACATTTATATTCTTGATGACAGCTGAAACAACGTCAATCCAAAGAACGGTTCGGAGCAAAAATGGCTATTTTGTTGCTAATTTGCAGGAAATATCTAGAAGAAAGTTCTACAGAAAGTGGCTAAGGGTCCTCAGAAATGTAGCTAGGTTCATCACTAGGCGTTAGGAACAGCGAAAAAGTCGTTGAGTTGGCACTACCTCTCTCTCGCTGCTGCTAAAGCTACTGATAGCAAATGCTACGGGCTATGCCTGAGTGTGAACGCGCATGAAGCAGCCTGCTCGACCCGAGCAGCTCTCTTTTTCTGTGATTTTACAGAAAAACAGACAATCTCAGTAAAAATGCCAGGGCTCATTCTACAGGACCAGGGCATTGCAGGAGAATGTATGAAGAAGAAATGTATTATTTCTATACATGTTTTGGCTGTCAAACTTCCATAACGTCGTCTTCCTCCGCTTATCCGGGTCCGGGTCGCGGGGGCAGCATCCCAATTAGGGAGCTCCAGGCCGTCCTCTCCCCGGCCTTGTCCACCAGCTCCTCCGGCAGGACCCCAAGGCGTTCCCGGACCAGATTGGAGATGTGACCTCTCCAACGTGTCCTGGGTCGACCCGGGGGCCTTCTGCCGGCAGGACATGCCCGAAACACCTCCCCGGGGAGGCGTCCAGGAGGCATCCTGACCAGATGCCCAAACCACCTCAACTGGCTCCTTTCGATCCGGAGGAGCAGCGGTTCTACTCTGAGTCCCTCCCGAATGTCCGAGCTCCTCACCCTATCTCTAAGGCTGAGCCCGGCCACCCTACGGAGGAAACTCATTTCGGCCGCTTGTATCCGCGATCTCGTTCTTTCGGTCATTACCCAAAGCTCATGACCATAGGTGAGGATTGGGACGTAGATCGACCGGTAAATCGAGAGCCTGGCTTCCTGGCTCAGCTCCCTCTTCCCCACGACAGATCGGCTCAGCGTCCGCATCACTGCAGACGCCGAACCAATCCGCCTGTCGATCTCCCGATCCCTCCTACCCTCACTCGTGAACAAGACCCCGAGATACTTAAACTCCTCCACTTGAGGTAGGACCTCTCCCCCGACGCGGAGGTGGCAAGCCACCCTTTTCCGGTCGAGAGCCATGGTCTCAGATTTGGAGGTGCTGATCCTCATCCCAGCCGCTTCACATTCGGCCGCGAACCTACCCAGCAAGAGCTGAAGGTCAGAGCTGGATGAAGCTAGGAGGACCACATCATCCGCAAAAAGCAGAGACGAGATTCTCCTGCCACCAAACTCGACACACTCCACACCACGGCTGCGTCTAGAAATTCTGTCCATAAAAGTGATGAACAGAACCGGTGACAAAGGGCAGCCCTGGCGGAGTCCAACCCTCACTGGGAACAGGTCCGACTTACTACCGGCTATGCGGACCAAACTCACGCTCCTCTGGTAAAGGGACTGAATGGCCCTTAACAGAAAGCCACCCACCCCATACTCCTGGAGCGTCCCCCACAGGGTGCCCCTGGGGACACGGTCATAAGCCTTCTCCAAATCCACAAAGCACATGTGGATTGGTTGGGCAAACTCCCATGCCCCCTCCATCACCCTTGCAAGGGTATAGAGCTGGTCCACAGTTCCACGGCCAGGACGAAAACCACATTGCTCCTCCTCTATCTGAGATTCAACTATCGATCGGACCCTCCTCTCCAGTACCTTGGCGTAGACCTTTCCAGGGAGGCTGAGGAGTGTGATCCCCCTATAGTTGGAACACACCCTCAGGTCACCCTTCTTAAAGATGGGGACTACCACCCCGGTCTGCCACTCCCTAGGAACTGCCCCCGATGACCACGCAATGTTGTAGAGACGTGTCAACCATGACAGCCCTACAACATCCATAGCCTTGAGATACCCAGGACGAACCTCATCCGCCCCCGGGGCTCCGCCGCTGTGTAGTTGTTTGACTACCTCAGCAACTTCTGCCCCCGAGATCGGACAGTCCATCCCCAGGCCTCCCAGCTCTGGTTCCTCCTCGGAATGCGCATTGGTGGGATTGAGGAGCTCCTCAAAGTATTCCTTCCACCGTCCGACTATAGCCTCAGTTGACGTCAGCAGCTCCCCATCCCCACTGTAAACAGTGTGAGCGAGTTGCTGCCTTCCTCTCCTGAGGCGCCGGACAGTTTGCCAGAACCTCTTTGGAGCCGATCGATAGTCTTTCTCCATGGCCTCACCAAACTCCTCCCACGCCCGAGATTTTGCCTCGGCAACTGCCACTGCTGCACCCCGCTTGGCTATCCGGTACCTGTCTGCTGCCTCCGGAGACCCACAGACCAGCCACGCCCTGTAGGCCTCCTTCTTCAGCCTGACGGCTCCCCGAACCTCTGGTGTCCACCAGCGGGTACGGGGGTTGCCACCACGACTGGCACCGGCCACCTTACGACCACAGCTAGCAACAGCCGCCTCGACAATCGCAGAGTGGAACAAGGCCCACTCGGACTCAATGTCCCCCACTGCTCTCGGGACGTGGTCAAAGCTCTGCCGGAGGTGGGAGTTGAAGACCGTCTTGACAGGTTCTTCTGCCAGGCGTTCCCAGCAGACCCTCACTATGCGTTTGGGTCTGCCAGGTCTACGTGGCATGTTCCCTTGCCATCTGATCCAACTCACCACCATAACGTCCCTGTAAAGTGACAGAGCCCTGAAACGGCTCATTCTGGAAGGTACTGAAACTGCTAAGAATAAAACAGCTGACATTGCTTCATGTGAGAGAGATGTGCAAACATATTTTGGATCAAACATAGAATTGCTGTAACTTCTCCTGTATGATGGATTAGATCAGTCATCTCTTCGGCTTCAGAAATCAAGACATATTCTTTTTAATTTATTTTACCCCCTTTAACTGTAACCAGCAGTACTTGGTAATAAATGTAAGTCCTTTATTAAGTTTAGGACATCATTGATGTTTCATTCTTAAATACACAGGAAAACACACAAATGATAAACTGCATCAATCGGGAGTTGAACCACAATTTTGAGCTAATGCTCAAACCTGAAACTGGCCTGCTGGTTTAAACTGCAACAGGAGGGAAACACCTGCATGTACGTCAAGGTTCACTGACCAGCAACGGCAAAAACCACAAGCTGAAATTATGACATGTCTGCTTGTTTCAGTATCTAAATGAAAGATTCACTGAGTTCAGGCATCTGTAACTGATGTTTGATTGGTCAACAATGGACAGGTGAAACTATCCCAGCTCTGTTCAACAGATGGGCAGTATCAAGAAGAGTGTTCACCTCTATAAGCTACACTGTCACCCTGGATGGGTACAATCCATCCTGCGGAGTATGCGTAACAAGTCTGAGAGAGAGGGAGAGAGAGAGAGAGAGAGAGAGAGAGAGAGAGAGAGAGAGAGAGAGAGAGAGAGAGAGAGAGAGAGAGAGAGAGAGAGGAGAGAGAGAGAGAGAGAGACTTGTTGATGAATGCATGTTTCTCTGGGACCCTGGCGTTTAAAAAACTTTGAGAACCTGAAAATTATCTTGTTAGGACAATAAAACTGATATGGCTTTAATTTTATTTTGCATGAGAGGCAGCTCTGTTTTCAGAAAACCTCCCCCAAATCACACGTTTTACATTTTGAAAGCAATGCATCAATTACATAGATCCATCCCTAAACTTTATGTCATTTAGGAATGACATGGTGGAATTCAAGCAGCTTTAATAATGTAGTACAGTAGGCCTATCTATAAATATAATACATGTGTTTAAAAGGAAGTTGTGCAGACCTGATTTCTGATGATTTATTATTCCAGAAATAGAAAAAACACTTTGGACCAAAGACAAAAGGACCATATCAGCAACCAGCGATTATGTGCGATGAAGTAAACTCCATTCACATTGTGGCAGACGTTTCACCATTTGCTGTTTATTTTATTTTCAGTGATTTATGAAGGAATTTTATTAGTTTCAAGTAGTAATAATTTAACTGTTTTGCGTTTTCCAAAATCTGTGCTGCTCCGAAATGTAACAACAGATGTACGGTTTAATAAAGTGTATGCATTGTCATGCGTGAGTGAATGAGATCTGCAAAACAATTAAAGCAAATGCAAATATAAAGCACGCTTATGTTGTAAGTGCAGTGTACTTACAGGGACATGTAAAGTGTACCTACTGTTACTTCTTATCACAGCCCATTCCCGGTGTACACCCGTGTGCACCGTTGGCCAGTGTCCGAGCGTACTCCAGCATCCCTGTGGCTGAACTAAATTAAATGAACAGAAAACGCAGCCAGCAGGAGAGGAAAGAGGTTTAAATGAGGTGATTAGGTCAAGTGTGTTAGTCTTTTTAACACTTAATAACATAAGCCACACTTAGCCTTTTCCACACAAGCCACGCCCCTAAAGGTCAGCACATCTGTCCCCATCACACACGATGACAGATTAGCGTGTCAGGGTCAGAGTAAGTTCCACCGTCTCACCTAATGACACTTCAACGTGTGGCCTGGGGAAACCGTAGAGTTCAGTTCAGTGACCCTCTCGAAGGAGAGTCCTACCTTCTGGGCCACAGCTACAGGCCAGGCCCCTCTCTGCTCAGCCAAGCCTTCAAGGTTCTGCAGCGTGCTCGGACCTGCACAGTATATAAATCCTTCTCTGGGGGTGCAGCTTCACTTTCACAGCTCCATTAGTGACTCGCTCAATCTTCATGTCGGGGACTCATTGCTCACACGTTTTGTGTTGGTGGAGGAGGAAAATAGAACCGGCCGGTCTTTCACTTTTGCATCCTAACCTGAGCTGTCAGGGCTTAATGGATGCACAACCAATGGGAAGGGTGAAAGTGCTTGAACAGCTGCTGCAGTGAGAAGATGGAGGGGAACGGTTATCTTTAAAACACACACACACACACACAATTCAAAGTTCATAAGTTCATGACCACATCAGAGTTTGATAAAAGCTCATCTTTCATAGCGGCGACATTTTGGACTCTTCTGGAAAGTCCCTGCAAGTAAAACATGTACAGTGTTTATCTATCGAGCGCTAACGTTCTAACTATGAAAATGTATTAGTTTTATTTATTTGACTTGTATACAAACCGCTTAAGATGTAACATCTCATCTTCGAACGGGTCTTTAAATTCTCTTGTACGTTCATTCTGTTTAGCTCCGTTGTGCTTTTTTGTTATTTTCTTAGTAAAACATTGCTGTTTACCTGACATGTTTCAGCTTGTATCTCTAGCCGTCATCAGAGATGGCCGGTGTTCACGTCACTCCCTTTTATCCGCAGGCAGCAGAGAAGGAAATTGCCCTCTACTGCCCGCGTCCTCCTTGCTGATGACACTGTCCCATGTGTGATCCAGTGTGAATACTCCACCGTCTCTGTTCACGGTTTTGTGCCCACATCTCCTTTTTTCTATCCCTCCCTTGATCCATCTTTTAGGTTCAAATTATACAATTAAATAAAAAAAATAGTATGGCAGAGTCAGCTAAAGAGGTGCTGATGAGGCTTGGGGAGAAGGAAAGCACGTTGACATCAGGGTCAAGGACCTCAGGAGTAGAGGTGTGAAGGTCCCTCTTGGACCCTAGACAAGGCTCAGGGAGAGGTTGAGAGGCACCTGGACCCTCAGGACTAATGAATCCCAACCATCACTTCTTTAGCATACCACATAAACTCCAAGAAGGCCATGTAACCTGAATTGCGAGCACGAAGCAAAAATCTTTCCGTCCTGCAGAGATGTGAACTGCTCGTTCACCAAATAGAACTCCACCAGGTTTGAACTGCTCATTCATCCGAGGAGAAAAGGTGCAGTCATTTCTTGTCATTTCTTGTGCAGACTGCACTTACACAAGAGTAAGGTTGTTATGCACGTCGCTACGCTGTCATGTGACCACGCTGTGTGACCACTCTGCAACTGCAGAACAAAACATTACCTGTTCTTTTACTAACTGTACAAGTAGTGGTGGTCATTAGCTGCTAGCTGACTGGGTAGGCTTGTGATGGAAAACACATCAGCCTTCCTGGAGCACTGAAGTTACAGTAAGAAACCAGATCATAGGTGTGTCTTTCAAATAGTACAAATATGGATTTCACTGTAGCAGAAATTCAAGATTAAACTAGCTAAGCTGTCTACCTTGCCCAAAGTGTGTGTGTGTGTGTGTGTGTGTGTGTGTGTGTGTGTGTGTGTGTGTGTGTGTGTGTGTGTGTGTGTGTGTGTGTGTGTGTGTGTGTGTGTGTGTGTGTGTGTGTGTGTGTGATTTATATGCATGACAGCCCTGGTAAGGAGAGGAGAAATAAGCTGGCGATTATTCTTGATGAGAGGGTTATTGTTATTCATCCCGGTCTGCTTTACGTCATGTTGTTGTAAGACGTTTCAAAATCTTACGTGTCCTTTTAACTCTAGAGCACTCGTTCCTTGGGAGCTTTCTGCACAGCCCTGGTTTGACCCCTCCCCTGAGGCCAGTGTGTAATGGGAGACACTGATGCCTCAGACGACACAGCCTGCAGGATCATGAGGCGGTAATTCTGTATTTATGATAAAAAAGGCTCCTAAAAGGCTCCAAAACGACATTCAAAAAGAGGAATTTTGATAAATTATAATAATATGTCCCTCCTCTGCTGCTTCTGACTCAGCTTATTACCAGACTCAGCCCCATGCTTAAAAAACAGCTATTTACGTCAAATCAGTTTAAAAAAAATCTTCTTGAGGGCACATCTCAGTGAAGCAGCCCCATTCAGGAAGTGATGGAACTTCCCTTTTCATTTCAAGTGGATGGATGGGTAACTGTGCCAGGTGTTTTTTTTTTCTGTTTATCTTAGTTAAACATCAGCTTAGCGCAGAACTGCCTTTTCCCCTGAACCACTTTCGCTCGCGGGACAAACAGGATGTCCTGAAGCTGCACTCACATGTCCTAATAAAGGACAGAAGCAGCAAAAGGGCTTTGTGATTATTATCACACCTGATGGTTACTGATCACACAATGGGAATATAATAATTTAAAGATGGTTTGAGAAGTCATATTTAGTCAGTTGTTGGTGGTTCCTGCATGGGCTGTACCAAACAGGAGCCTTGATCCACCGTGTTCTACACGATTTAACAGGAAATCGACTGTTTAGTGCGTAAAATGTCTTTCTACCAAAAAAGCGCAAAGTTCATTAAACTGTGTTGTTCTTGAAGGAATCCCGCACGGGGATGAAAATGCAGAACAAGGCAACTGTTTTGTTGGTTTTGACCTGCGTGAGTCAAACATACTCCCTAGAGCAGTCAGAAGGTTTCACTGTCTGTACTGAAACACTACCTGCACCCTTCCACATGCTGGGGCTTGTGCAGTTTCTGCTGAGGAAACCATGGGGTTTAGCCACTCCCACACGGGCATACTAATGAGGGCAAAGTGACGAATGCAGTGTACCGTTTTGCTATCCGGGTTAGTTCTTGGACTGACTTAAGTCACATCTTATCTATCATCACGTGGGCCTGCAGAGGCAACCCCACTTTAATGGATGGGTGCTCACCAGTGAGATACACAACAGAGCAGCTGCTGTTTTCAGTTTCACTGACCTGAAAAGAAATAAAAAGAACAAACACTGAGCTGTTTGAAAGGAACAGTTAAATAAGTGTTAACAGAAAAACACATTTAAAGTCTCCATGATGCATAAAAAGGTAGATGTGGCCACGTCAGCGAAAGGCTGCTTCATCCTAATCAACCACTGCCACCTAGTGGTGAGCTAAACATACAAGCTGGGTAAGGTAACCACCAGGGGGCAGCAGAGGACCATCCTCTCATTATCAGAGCCAGCAGTAAAAGGAAAGGATGTAAGTAGGATGTAGAACATATTGTTTGCTGCCGACCTCATCATGGATTCTGACAGCTGAGGACAGCCTCTTCTGTCACTCAGACAGACCTGGTAAGGAGAGGAGAAATAAGTAGGCGATTATTCTTGATGAGAGGGTTATTGTTATTCATCCTGAGGGATTCATTAGTCCTGAGGGTCAAGATGCTTCTCAACCTCTCCCTGAGCCTTGTCTAGGGTCCAAGAGGGACCTTCACACCTCTACTCCTGAGGTCCTTGACCCTTCAAGTTTATTCTAGGACCACGCACAATATTGAGCATAAATATTAGTGTCTACCGTACCCATGTAGGGGCTATACTGAGCATGTAGATTCTCAAGGAAAATCTCCTTGAAACATTTTTCATCTTCCATCCCCTCCTTACATACCGTACCGAAGTATGCGTCAAAGAGGCATAGATAGAAGGCTTGTGGGTCTTCAGAACGACCCTGTTTGACTGACAAAGCTAACCGTAAACCAGCCTCCTTAGCATCATAAGTGTACTCTTTTTGAATTGCAGCTTCCAGCTGGTTGTAATCATTTGCAATCTCATTACGCTGGCGATCGATGAACGAACCCACGGCATCAGAGGTTAACCTTATCAAATAGATCTTTTCCTCCAAGGTCATTCCCGGACATCTCTGAAAGTGATGCCGAAGGTCACTCAGGTATGTGTCAACCGGGTATGAACTACCCGGTCGAGGGTTGAATCTCTTGACACTACGGGACATCCTGTAGATGTCAGCCATGGACACAGGGGAGTTTGGTTGGGCTGGCTGGAAAGCTGGCACAACCATCGCAGCAGCACCGGCAGGTGCAGCAGGAGGGTACTGTTGTGCAGCCAGAAGGTGTGGCTGGGCTGCAGGCACATATGGATGCGCTGCAGGTGGAAATTGATAAGCTTGAGGTGGATATTGATTAGCTAGGTGTGGATAAAAATGGCCTGGCTGAGAAGTCAGATAGCCTAACTGAGGAGCTGGCGGTGGAGCTAAATGGCCTGGCTGTGGCCCCAGATGGGCTAGCTGTGGAGCTAGCACTAGCTGAGGAGCTAAATGGCCTGGCTGAGGAGCCAGTCCCACCACAGCAGCAGAAGGTGCAACCCCATTAGCAGCAATAGCAACGGGTGGAGCAGCAGGTGGAGGAAGGTGGTGGAGGAGATGGAGCAGTGGGTGGAGGAGGGGCTGGAGCAGGTGGTGTCAGGGGAGGAAAGGGGTCTGCCTTTCTCCCTGAGTGCGGAAATCTCTGATTTTAAATCAATTTCATCCTCTTGTTTTCTTACCTGATCCACAGCAGCAGTGAGACTAACCGTCAGGTCATCTGCCTTCCTCCGAGCATAAATTAGCTCAATATCTGCCCTGATTTTCTTCTCCAGCAACACTTCATTTTCTCTCCGAGCTTCATTTAGCTCATTCCTGTCTAGATCCTGGTCAGAGTCAGAACCACAGGCTCCTTCTCTTTCTTTTTTCAGAAAGTGTGCGCATAGAACTTTGTGTCTCCAGATGAGCAGTAACCTCTTTGTCCCAGAGATGAGCTAGCAGAACAGCAAATCCCACCAGGTTCCCTGTGCGGGCTGTTGGTTTTACCTTCTCACCTTCTCTAGGCAAATTATTCATGTGTGCCAGCAACATACCTACCAGATCATCTGCTGAATAATCCTGCAGGGATGCATGAGCCGTCATGATGGTAACACCAGCACATGCTGTCACAGCGTCAATAATCTGTCTGCCCACAGTGGGAGAACACAATTGTTCCTGATCAGACATAATTCAAATCACAAGTTAGTTTTACACCAAAAAGAAGTGTAATGTACAAAAGATGCCACGAGATGGCGGCAGAGCGCCGGCAATAGTACAGGCATCACTTGCATCACCCGTGACGTCACAACGTTGCGTCAGATCTTCCTCAACATGGTTGATCGACTAGAACGTTTTCACAACACAATTGTCAGAAAACACTGCTAAAATGTGCTCGAACGCTGTCGGAGCTTGTCCCGTAGGAAATAGCGGATTTGGGACACAGACAACGCTGTGTCAGGCGGGTGACAAAGCTGTCGGGTTCGCGAGGCCCGGCTGTCGAACCAAAGCTAGAGTTAGCAGCTTGGCGTTCGTGATTTTTATCTTGAGAGGTGCTATAGAAATTATATTTTCTTCTTCTTTCTTCTTGGCTGTGCTAAGCTAGCAGGAGCTGGAGCTACCAGGTTTTCGGTGCAATTCTCTCGTAGCATTGACCTGCCCGATTAACGACGGACCTGCGTTGAGGCGTTCGTGTTAATTTGTTGGACAAATAGCATTTAATGCGGTCCGAGACTCGTGCGCTCTTCCATTTAAAAGCTTATAAAGACTGTTAGCACTTCGATACTAAGTCAAGCGAATGGGGGGTGGCGTACCACCTTGAGTCGGCTAAGCCTGTCTAACTGTGAATAAATACGGATCTCGTCTGGTATTTTGGGTTAGAATCAGTTTTACGGGGACTCAGACCGGAACCGGGTAGCAAGCTACCGTGGAGACGCTGCTGTCTCCAGTTCCACAAGTTAAAACACAGTGAAGACAGATTCACTCAAAAGACATGAAAGAATCACAACAGATTAAATGACATGAATTTACCTTATAAATGACAGCAGGAAAATCCTGTGCAGATAAAGCTTTTGTAGTTATAAAACTCCAATGTGGCAGAGCTAGTAATAATGGCTCAGCCTTTGGGTGAAAGAGAGGAATCAGTGCCCCCTGTCAGAGGTGACTGGTCCCCCCCCCCCCCCCCCCCCTTTAGACTTAAATGGAGGTCAACTGCTCTCTAGCGGCGGATGACGAGATCGTCTTGTCTCTCACCAAACACATCAATTTTTGATGGATTTTGAGTGTTTTATCGATTAAAATGACTCAGAATCGACACGAAATGTCATAATATACAAATAAATGGCTTAGGCTCGCCAATATGTAAAGGATCGGTTGTTTACATCTTACTTATGAACCATAAAATGTGAGATTCCATAGAAATATGAAATATCAAATCTGATGGATCTTTGAATATTTTAACCACAAGATCGGAACTTTTTATTGCAGGGATTAAGTGACACTTTGTATTTACTCCAAGGAAAGAGAGAGAGTCAGGTTTACAATAGTTAAGAAATTTATTTCTACACAATTTAAACAAGACTAACTTTAACACTCTGTGTACTGACGGAACTAAGGTGAAGTGAGGCAGGAAATGAACGATGGTGTGTGTGTGGAATATTATTCAGAACCAGCGGATCCAGAGAAGCAGTTAGTTCTGAGTGGGAGTGAATGTTTTGCTCTAAACTTTAGTAGGAGATTCATAACACACATGAGATGCCATCTGTCAGTCTACGTACCCAGGGGAAGCCTCCTTTAGATCCAGAATGCCGAGGTCCTCAAGGACCCTCCTTGGTACCGAAGCTGGTAGAAAGCAGCAGTGCTGACCAAACTAGTCTTGGAATGCTTCCAGGTCAGGTTATTATTGGCATCAGCGAGACCCTGAAGGGGTCGTGAGGTTCAGCTTTTATTCTGAAGGATCCGTTGCGGTGAGGTGTAACTTGCAACAGATTTTATCCAGCTTGTCAAGGTTCTTTATGGCTGAAGAGGAAGTCCGGATGGCCTGTCTGAGACTTCTCTAGAACACTTTGAACTAAAGAAAAGGTGGCGTGGAATAGTTTTTATAATTGTCATATTTTGGTTTACTGGTGAATCAGAATTTGACATGCAAAAGAGGGTTTATATAAACACCACAGAAAACCACGCCTAGCACCAGAAACAAAGGTTCTGATTGGATCAGACAAAAGGAAATGTGTCGTATGGCTTTAGCATTACGTGTCATCAGTGTCTAGTGCAAATGTACAAGATTATAACAACTTGTAAAATAGTACTGATCACAGGATTATAATATCAAGTAGTAACATTGTCATTTCACAGATTGATTGAACATTGGGCTCACATTATTATTGGTAATAACAAAGTTTTTGATTATGTGTTCATCAAAATAGTTCGTCTTCGTCTTGAGCTGTAACAGAGGTGAAGCAGTTCAGATGAGCAGAGTGCATGAAAGACCTTGGCCACTATCTCATGTAGATTAGCCTGTCAGAGACTTTATGTCTTTTCTCGAGCAGAAGCAGCAGTACTCATCCAATTCATCACTATTCACTGTAAAGTCACATGGAAAATAAACATGATGTAAAAATAAATCCATTCACAACAACACTGAGAATATGCTTATGTAGACAGTATTATGTACATAAATAACAAAATATGAATTTATCAGTAATTTTACACAAAATCAAAGTTAATTTTGTTAATGTATACTCATTTATAATAACACAGAGAAAAAAATGACTTATTTGAAAAGAGAAAATTGTCATGCCACCGCTCCAGCCAGGCCCGGTTTCCCCAGCAACCACAACCAGCTCATCATCTACCTGATTCAAACCACCTGTCTCACATCAACTCATCAGCTCCACCTGCAACCACCTCTATATAACATCAGGAAAAACACCAAGACAGTGCCAGATTTTTGAAAGCATTTGCTAGTAGATTCTCCAGCATTCTAAAACCCTGCCTAAACCTCAAGTTCCTGACCTTGCTTCTGAACCTCGACCTTGCCACCTGCCTGCTCCCTGACTGGATTATCTCATAGTTTCTGATCTTCTGGACTCCTGACCTTGGATCTGTTACATGGACTCTGCCTCTGGATTTCCCCTCCTGACCAAGCCTTCTGCTACTGCCCTTCCTACAGACTGGTAACACTCCCCTGTGTGTTCTCAAATAAAAACTTTAAAGCGTCTTACTGTGTCTGGTGCTTTCACGGGTCCTCCAGCCCTGGTTGTTACAGAAAAATCTGGCCACCATGGACCCAGCACAGACACAGGAATGGCAGCTCGGTGTGGAATGCTCCATTTCAGGTCTGGAAGACAAAGTAAACGAACTCCTGGATCTGCTCCGAACCGGTGACTCATCTCGTCATGTGACCGACGTCCCGAGGGCTTCCGCATCCCCGGTCCAGTTCTGGGTCTCCCCTGTCCACGAACATCGACTTGTTCCACCGGAAGTTTTTTAAGGTGAGCCCAAACAATGCCGCCCCTTCCTCACCCAATGCAAGATTCACTTTGAACTACAGCCTTCATCATTTCCATCCGAACGCTCCCGCGTGGCTTATGTGATCTCATTATAGTCGGACCAAGCCAAGGTTTGGGGCACCGCTGAATGGGCTAAGGACTCTCCCATCTGTTTTAATTACCGTGCTTTCTCAAATGAGCTCGTTCGGATTTTTGACCCTGTTTTACCAAGCAGGGAGGCTACCCGAGCATTATTGACTTTGGAACAAGGAACCCGGAGGGCTAACGACTATATCATCGACTTCCATGCTGTGGCTGCAGGGAGCGACTGGAATGAGGCAGCCCTCATGGACATGTTCTATCAGGGTCTCTCGGACCGGATCAAGGATGAATTGGCAACTCGAGAGTTTCCTAGAAGCCTGGAGGACTTTGAGAATCTTGCCACCCGCATCGACCTCCGACTGTTGGAGAGGCGGAGAGACAGGTCCAGGAGACCCATTCAACCTGTCAGTCTCCGCTCTGCGCCCATAGGGCCGGCAACTTCACCTGGACACACAACTGTGAGTAACTACAACACACCACAATCCTCCCATGAGGAACCCATGCAAATCGGGAAGACCAAGCTCACAGAAAAAGAGAGATCTAGACGTCGGTTACTCAACCTATGTTTTTATTGTGGGGGCTCAGATCACAGCGTACGTAACTGCACGTTAAAAGGGCATGCTCAATAGAGAAGGGGAGGGCTCTATTGGGTCGTTTGGTTCCAAAACCCCCCGTTCGACCTTTTGCCTCTGCTACGTTTTTTATGCCAAACAGGAGCACAGCTGTCCTGTGTTTATTGACTCTGGAGCTGACACAAACTTTATGGACATTTCTTTTGCTGAGTCTATTGGCCTGCCCCCTGCACCCCATCGCCCAGACTCAAGAAGTGTAGGCTATTGATGGACACATCATTTACCAAGCCACCCATGAAACTGACCCAATCACCATGAGGCTTGGGGGGAACCATGTTGAAACCCTAAGTTTCCTGGCCATCCCCTCTCCTAACATCTCTGTCATCTTGGGGATCACATGGTTGCGCACTCACAATCCACAGCTGGATTGGCTGAAGGGGGAGATTTTGGGATGGTCTGACCAGTGTATGTCCCAATGTTTGACTAATGCCTCTCCTAGTCTCCTACGTACACCTGACTCATCAGAAACCTACCCAGACCTCTCAAAAGTCCCTATTGAGTACCATAACCTCAAGGAGGCTTTTAACAAGCATCGTGCTACCAGGTTACCTCCTCATCGCCTCTATGATTGTGCCATTTGATTTATTGCCTGGGACTTCACCCCCTAGAGGGCGCCTGTTTTCCCTTTCTCTTACAGAGCAAGAAGCCATGAGGAAATACAGTACATCCACGAGTCCCTACAATCAGGAATCATCTGCCCCTCCTCTTCTCCGGCTGGTGCTGGATTTTTCTTCGTAGGAAAGAAGGATGGTTCTTTACGACCCTGTATCGACTACAGAGGACTTAACAACATTACGGTAAAGAACCGCTATCCTCTCCCTCTTATCAACTCTGCTTTCGACTCCCTTCGAGGTTCCCAGGTTTTTACCAAGCTTGATTTGCGCAACGCTTACCCCCTGGTGCGCATTCGAGAAGGGGATGAGTGGAAGACCGCTTTTAACACCCCAAATGGACATTATGAATACCTGGTCCTGCCCTTTGGCCTCACCAACGCCCCTGCTGTTTTCCAGGCCCTCGTCAATGATGTTTTACTTGACATGGTGGGGAGATTTGTGTTTGTTTACCTAGATGATGTCCTTGTGTTCTCTCCCGATCTGGACACCCACAGAAGACACGTCAGAGCAGTCATTCTCAGGTTGCTGCAAAACAACCTCTTTATAAAAGCAGAAAAATGTGAGTTTCACAAGGCCTCTATGTCCTTCCTGGGATTCATACTCTCCCCCAATCAGATCTCCATGGATCCCACCAAGGTGACCGCAGTGGTTGACTGGCCCCCTCCGACAGACAGAAAGCAGCTCCAACGCTTCCTGGGGTTTGCTAATTTCTACTGACGATTCATCAAAGGTTACAGCAGGATCGCTGCACCTCTCCATGCCCTCACCTCTAACAAGGTCAGTTATGTGTGGACTGATTATGCTAACCAGGCATTTCTCAAACTCAAAGAACTGTTTACAACCGCTCCAGTTCTCCACTCCCCGAATCCTGCACGCCAGTTCATTGTAGAGGTGGATGCCTCAGCTGTTGGTGTAGGCGCCGTTTTGAGCCAGCGCAGCTCTGATAACAAGGTTCATCCATGTGCTTTCTTTTCTAAGACACTATCTCCAGCTGAACGAAACTACGACATGGGCGACTGGGAACTGTTGGTGGTTAAGCTCGCCCTGGAGGAGTGGAGGCATTGGCTTGAGGGGGCTATCACACCTTTTCTGGTCTGGACTGACCATAAAAACCTGGAGTATCTACAGACAGCCAAGCGTCTCAACCCCCGTCAAGCCAGGTGGGCCTTGTTTTTTAGCTGTTTCAACTTCCACTTGTCTTACAGACCTGGCACCAAGAATACCAAGCCCGATGCTCTATCCCGGATCATGGAACACCAGGTACCTGAACCCAATGCCTCCACGGACTCCACAGTCCTTCCCAAGGGGGTCCTGCTGGGCATCTCCCGCCTAGCTCTGGAGAACAAACTCAAGGAGACAGAACATCTCTACCCAGCACCTCCTCAGTGCCCCCCTGGTCGGATCTACGTTCCTGACCACCTACGAACAGAGGTATTGTTATTCTGTCACAGTTCTCGCCTTTTTTGTCACCCAGGCATTACCAGGACTATCAACGTGGTCAGAAGCAGATTCTGGTGGCCGGCGTTGGCCAAGGACTCCTGGGAGTTTGTCAGGACCTGCCCCGACTGCGCCAAAGCAAAGGCCTCTCGTAGACCCCCTGCCAGTCTTCTACAACCTTTGCCCATCCCACACCGGCCCTGGTCTCATCTAAGCTCTCCATGCCCTCACCTCTAACAAGGTCAGTTATGTGTGGACTGATTATGCTAACCAGGCATTTCTCAAACTCAAAGAACTGTTTACAACCGCTCCAGTTCTCCACTCCCCGAATCCTGCACGCCAGTTCATTGTAGAGGTGGATGCCTCAGCTGTTGGTGTAGGCGTCGTTTTGAGCCAGCGCAGCTCTGATAACAAGGTTCATCCATGTGCTTTCTTTTCTAAGACACTATCTCCAGCTGAACGAAACTACGACGTGGGCGACTGGGAACTGTTGGTGGTTAAGCTCGCCCTGGAGGAGTGGAGGCATTGGCTTGAGGGGGCTATCACACCTTTTCTGGTCTGGACTGACCATAAAAACCTGGAGTATCTACAGACAGCCAAGCGTCTCAACCCCCGTCAAGCCAGGTGGGCCTTGTTTTTTAGCTGTTTCAACTTCCACTTGTCTTACAGACCTGGCACCAAGAATACCAAGCCCGATGCTCTATCCCGGATCATGGAACACCAGGTACCTGAACCCAATGCCTCCACGGACTCCACAGTCCTTCCCAAGGGGGTCCTGCTGGGCATCTCCCGCCTAGCTCTGGAGAACAAACTCAAGGAGACAGAACATCTCTACCCAGCACCTCCTCAGTGCCCCCCTGGTCGGATCTACGTTCCTGACCACCTACGAACAGAGGTATTGTTATTCTGTCACAGTTCTCGCCTTTTTTGTCACCCAGGCATTACCAGGACTATCAACGTGGTCAGAAGCAGATTCTGGTGGCCGGCGTTGGCCAAGGACTCCCGGGAGTTTGTCAGGACCTGCCCCGACTGCGCCAAAGCAAAGGCCTCTCGTAGACCCCCTGCCAGTCTTCTACAACCTTTGCCCATCCCACACCGGCCCTGGTCTCATCTAAGCATGGATTTTGTCACAGGCTTACCTCCATCTAACTCCTTCAGAGTTATCCTCACAGTCGTGGACCGTTTTTCCAAGATGGTCCATCTGGTCCCCCTCAAGAAACTCCCCACCGCATCTGACATGGCCGATATCTTGGCACGTGAGGTTTTCTGCGTCCATGGTCTTCCACAAGACATCGTCTCGGACAGAGGACCCCAGTTCGTGTCCAGGTTCTGGAAAGCTTTTTGTGCCCGGTTGGGAATTCAGGTGAGCCTCTCCTCTGGGTTTCATCCACAGACCGACGGACAAACGGAGAGACACAACCAAGAAATGGAAACCAAGCTACGCCTCTTGCGCCAGGACGACGCCACAACCTGGTCCCAGAACCTGCCTTGGGTGGAACACGCTATGAACTCTCTACCCACGACTGTGACCGGTGTGTCTCCCTTTTTCACCATTTTTGGTTATCAACCCCTTGTGTTTTCCATTCAAGAGACCCAGGCCCACGCCCCCTCTGCCTATGCCGCCGCCATCAGATGTGGCCGTGCCTGGTGGTCCGCTAGGCGCCGTCTCCTCCAAGCCTCTGCAGTATATGCCCGCTCGGCCAACAGGCGGCGCATTCCAGCTCCCGCGTATAGGGCAGGTCTGAAGGTCTGGCTGTCGACGGCCGATATCCCACTCAGGGTGGACTGCAGGAAGTTGGCTCCCCGTTTCATTGGTCCCTTCCCCATTTCCAAGGTCATCAACCCTGCTGCTGTTCGCCTCCGCCTTCCCAGAGCCCTTAGGGTCCACCCCTCTTTCCATGTGTCAAAGGTGAAACCTGTGGTGTCCTCGTCTATCGTGCCCTCCTCCGGGCCCCCTCCGCCCGCCCGGCTCCTTCCTGGTGGTCCGGTCTGGGCTGTGCGGCGGGTCCTCCGTTCCCGGCGCCGGGGCCGTGGGCTTCAATACCTGGTGGACTGGGATGGTTTTGGTCCTGAGGAGCGGTCCTGGCCGCTTCGTCGACCTCTCTCTCCTCCGGGACTTCCACCGCTCCCGTCCTGGCCGGCCGGGTGGGCCGTCCGGTGCCGGCCCTTGTGGGGGGGATTCTGTCATGCCACCGCTCCAGCCAGGCCCGGTTTCCCCAGCAACCACAACCAGCTCATCTACCTGATTCAAACCACCTGTCTCACATCAACTCATCAGCTCCACCTGCAACCACCTCTATATAACATCAGGAAAAACACCAAGACAGTGCCAGATTTTTGAAAGCATTTGCTAGTAGATTCTCCAGCATTCTAAAACCCTGCCTAAACCTCAAGTTCCTGACCTTGCTTCTGAACCTCGACCTTGCCACCTGCCTGCTCCCTGACTGGATTATCTCATAGTTTCTGATCTTCTGGACTCTTGACCTTGGATCTGTTACATGGATTCTGCCTCTGGATTTCCCCTCCTGACCAAGCCTTCTGCAACTGCCCTTCCTACAGACTGGTAACACTCCCCTGTGTGTTCTCAAATAAAAACTTTAAAGCGTCTTACTGTGTCTGGTGCTTTCACGGGTCCTCCAGCCCTGGTTGTTACAGAAATAAACCCAAATGCTGATGTAGACAGGATTATGTACATAAATAACAAAAATATATATTATTTGATAAATTTATCAATAATTTTACACCAAATCAAAGAAAAGACTTAAGGGAATTGGGTTACATACCTTTCTGAAGAAGAGATTTCATAATCCAGGTCACTATTGTCTGGATCTGTGCATCTTCCTCATGAGAAGATGAATCCACCGGACACGTTAGCGCCGCCATCATCAGCAAACATATCCAGGACCTCTTTAGTGGTGAAAAACGTCTTGCTTTCTCCAGCCATTGTAAAAATATGATGTTGAAAAAAGCACATAACTATCTAAAAAGCTCCTCTCGTCAAAACACGCTAGCGAGAGAGAGTCAGCGCTGCAGGTAAACAATCCTTTGTGCGTCCTGTGCTCCTAAGTAAAACACAACTATTACGCGCACATGGCAAAGATGCATTACGCGCGAGGATATCTCAGGACCTCATTGTACAATTTGCGTGGTTCGAATCACGCCTTAAAGCTCTTAGCCAGTAGAATCGTGTGGTCTTTTGTTTCATTGTTTCCAAACTGAAACAACAAGACCACGAGCCCCCCCAAGGGGTGAGCCAATCTTCTGGGTAAGATGGCGTCGCGGACTTCTAACTCACCTGTAGGGAGTAAAACATGGCAAAACAGTCAGGAATTAGTTTGTTGTGATGGTGGGAAAATTGATTACATGAATCGAGTGGATATTTTTTACCGTAACATGGATTATGATCACAAATCAGCAAAGGTAAGACAGACTTTATGCTGCTGACTGCCGAAAAGGAGCTGTGTTCTCTGTTTGATCGCGGCTGGCTTTGTGAGCTTTTATGGTACAGAAATGAGACTTATATTGATTGAAAGAAGAGAATCATGGCTTTATTTTGAGTGGCTGTCTTTCTGGATAGGATTGTATCTATCGTGTGTTTTCCTCAGGCCTTGCTTGATATGTGAAGTCAGTGTTTTTTTTTTTTTTACTTCCGGTTGATTTAAAGGCTCAGTGTGTGAATTAGGTGTTGCTGAGATGGAAAACAATGTCTTTATTGTTTAGACTAGCTTCTTCCCATTATGCGCATGTGTAGTTTGCATAAATTGGTGAACATTAAGCGTGGTTTTGGAACGACTTTAAAACCGGAAGTAGGCTTCTTTCCGGAGACGCACATGTCGGGAGATTCCTGAAAATTTACCCCGAAGTTCTTGTAGAAACACAGCTAAAGACACTGAGAGAAAAGAATTATGGGAAATGGAGGCAGAACACAGATACTGGCGGAAGAGGAAGAAAAAGAAAAAGCCTTAATAAAACTAACATGACACATCCTGACACTAAAAAACTGAACTATTGAGGAAAACAATCTAATAGCTATAAATTAACTGGAGACCCAGACGACGATAGCCTAAAACTAGCAGAGAACAGAATAAGTGGCTGAAGGCATGAAGGTAGTACAGAAATACAAGAGGAGGACTGAAACGCCACCAGATAAAACAATAAGACTAAAAACAGACGGCACTGGAACCAAAGGCTGAAAGAAATAAACTATCCTAAGAATAACAGACGAAACAATAATTATAATAATGAGCTAAATGGAACAAAACAACAAGAACAAGTGGTCAAAGGTCAAAGACACACGAGGAGGATAACTAAACTAAATGCCAACTAGATAATACAATAAAATGGGAAGCTAAACTGCACTGGGGGCAGTGGGAGAACTAAAATGAATGCTGAGGACAGAAATCCTACAACCTTCAGTAGTCATGATTTTATTTTATATCATAAGACAGAGGCTATCATTTTCAGACCTAGGTCTGTAAAGGAAAAAACTTTAGGCCCTCCTCTTCATGCCCCATGGTGATCTGTCTGGGGTTTAGACTGGATACAGATCAGCCTCTAGTCAAATAGATAAATGCCACCATGAAGCCCTGTTGTTTCCCTCTGCACAGAATAAGACCTCTTAACATCCTGAAACAAAAGCATCTGGAATCCGCCATCATTACATCTAGGCTTGATTATGCAAACTCTCTTTTGACAGCTGTGAACAAGACTGCGATCGGTCGCCTTGAGAAATTCCTCACTGGAACAAAGAAATATAGTCACATTTCCCTGGTTCTAGCTGAGCTGCACTGGCTCCCGGTGACTTACAGGGTGAAAATAAAAAAAAGGCTCATAAACTGGGTGGGATATTCGATTCATTGTTGGTTCCGATCTTCTGTTGAGGACAGGGATTATGTCGTTTCTATTGGTGATCACAAATCAAAGCTGATCACCATGACACGCGGGGTCCCCCAAGGCTCAATTCTTAGACCACTACTATTCAATCCAGCTCTAGAAACGTTTACATCAAAATTGAAAACCTTCATGTATTCATCAGCCTTCGAATGACTGTACGTATGCTGCACCCTTTTCACTGTATTGGCTCACCCTTTAACTTAGTTTCTTTTTTAAAAAAATTTTTGTATTTTGGTCATGTTGAGTTTAATGTTCTTACTAATGGAAACATACTGAATTACATTTGTGTATGAAATGTGTTATATAAATAAAGCTGCCTTGCCTTGCTTTGCAAAGTTTGAATAATATATTTGTTTATTCTGGCCTGGCTAGAAGGACGCTGCTACAGAGAAGTTCTGGTGAGAGGATTCATGGAGATCTGGATGTTATTAGGAAGTGTTTCTTCGGTAACTTTTCAGTTAATTCTGCTTTTTTACTTCTTCTCTTTCATAATTATATTCCCAAGAGAGCAACAAACATTTTTCATGTTTATTTCAGATACGGAGGCTGAATTGTTTATCAGTAGTTCAGTAAAATCAAGGCGCAGTTCTGGTTTAATTCCACTAGAGGGCATTATTTCATCTCATCACCCCCCACCCCCAAAAAAACCATCTAAGAAACTCTGATTATGAAGCACTGTAGCTGGATGGGTTTAACACAGCCATTACAGTGACTTACCTAGTTTCTACTGCAAGAGTGTCATGGAGTTCTATTTTGAAATAATCTACCGGAAGTGATTGTCTTAAGTAACTTTTATAAAAATAAAATTTTTTCATCCATTTTCTTCTTCTCCTTCAACATTATATTCCCAGGAGAGCAAGAAACACTTTTCCAGCTTAATTCAAATAAAAAGGCTAAAATATTTATTTATCAATACTTTGTCTGAACCAAGGTGTAGTCCTCTTTTTGTCCACCAGAGGGCGTCATTTTACCTCATCGTTCTTATAAAATCACAGAGACTGCTTTTGAACTGCTGCAGGGTTCAGCACTACAGCATTGTGATTAACTGAGATAACTACCGTTTTAACTGAGTTAGAAACTAAAACACATTGTTAGAATGACTTACCCTGTTTCTACTGCAATATTGTCACACTTTTTTTAAATTATTTAAAGACGAACTTCTAAAACTAATCAACAAACTTATCTCCCGCTCCTTTATAA
Source organism: Nothobranchius furzeri (assembly GCF_043380555.1). Lineage (NCBI taxonomy): Eukaryota > Metazoa > Chordata > Actinopteri > Cyprinodontiformes > Nothobranchiidae > Nothobranchius > Nothobranchius furzeri. The sequence goes on along the minus strand of NC_091753.1, from coordinate 21,132,542 downwards.
TTATTTTCGCAAGAGGATAAAACCTTTTTACAGCTTAATTGGGATAATGGAAGGTAAAATGTGTTCAATAGTCATTCACTACCAGATATTGTATGTCTGTGTCTCTGACTATGCTGCATAATGTTGGAACAAGTTTTTTCATTTGTTATTCGTGGTTTTTGGTTGGAGGTTACAATACTGGATTACTGCCTGTGTGTGTACACATGCACCTTTGTTATTATTTTTCTTCAAACTATTCTCTTAAGTGTTGGTGCTGCTGTAACAAGTGAATTTCCCCACTGTGGAATCAATAAAGTCTATTCTATTCTAAAATGTTTATTTCTTAATAGTTTACTAGAATCAATGAGTATTTCAGGTTTCATTCCACCAGAGGGCATTATTTCATTTAATCATTTCTAAAATAGAAATGAAAGAAACAGATTTTGAAGCACTGAAGCTGGATGGGTTTGACACTTTGAATCCAGACAGCCATTGTGTGTAAAACGGTTTCATAACTACAGTTTTGGTTTTAAGGTGAATTAAAGTCAAAAAGTAGAGTGACTTACCCTGGTTTGTTGCCACAAAGTTTTATTTTGAAAGTATTAAAAAGAACGATTTCCACAAAGTAACTTTTATATTTTATAAAAGAAAAAGTTTCTTCCTTCCGTTTTATTCTCATTCCTTCATAATTATATTCTCAAGATGAGAAACAACAACCTGCTTATATGTTCTTTTCTCAATGAAATTGAAAAAACAGTGTTTGCTAAATGTTTCCTATTGTGAACAGAAATTACCTTTATTTTCCGGTAAGGCATTCATTAGATCTCTACATATCCATCCGTCCACCCATTTTATCCTGCTTATCCAGAGTTGGGTGGTGGGGGCAGTAGCCTAAGCCATTCCACTGACCAGAGTTGTGCCGCCCAGCCCAGAGGCCCCTGCTCTGCCACCCAGGTTGGAGCTGCAGCCATCCTGTCCAGAGGTTTTCCGAGGCTCAGTCTGAGCCATCCTGTCCTGGGACTCCTGTGTCCAGTTTCCTGTCTTAGATTTGCTCCTCGGATGTCCTTAACCTTTGACCCCTATGTTCCTTAGCTGTTTTCCCTTGTCTATAGTGATCTATTCTCTCACGCTTTCTTTATTCTTCAGTTAGCTTTTGTTGTGTTCATTCCATTTGCTTCTCGGTTTTCATTAGAAAATCCTGCTTAGTTTTGTCAGTTTCTTGGTTTCTCCTACCTTATCCTTGCCCTTCAGTTTTAGAGATCTAAGGATTTGTTTATCCTCCCTGTTTTATTTATATCCTCTTCTAGGCTTTTAGTTTCCAACTCTTGGTTATTATTTGGTATTTTATTATTCCTTAAGACTTAAGGCTTAAGTCTTCAGCTCTAGTGTAACCATTCTCCTCCTGTTTTCTTTGCATTACGTCTTCCTTCTCCTGAGCTAATTACACCTGTCAATCATTATCATCAGTGTTCAGCACACCTGTTGCTTGTCTCCACTCACATTCTCAGTGTATTTAAACCCAGCCCTGTCAAGTGTTTGCTGTTGGTTCCTTGTATCTATGCTGTTTTTTTGCTGTGCTCTTAATGTTCCAGTGTATTATTAAGCATTCATTTTTTTAAATCCCTGTATTAACATTGCTTAGTACATTATTAAGCATTAATAAAAAAAAGTCCCTTTATTAATGTAACCTAGGCATTAAGTAAAAATAATCTATTTATTAACATTACTTAATTAAAAAAAGACTCCCTCTTTTTTGGCTGCTTGGTGGGATCTGAGTCCCTGGGCCCTTCTGGGTCCCCGGCGGTGCAGGTCGCCCCTGGGGCTTGGGTCGCTGGGTTACGGGCTCGGCCGGCTTGGGGGTGGGAGACTGTGGCCGGGCCTTTGGGCTTGCCACTGATATCTCCTGGGACTCTGCCAGCTGCTGATTGTGACCCCCCTGGGCAATCCTCTGCGCCTCTCGAGAGGGGGCTGGAGCTTTTTTGGTTACAGTCTCCATGGGGTCCCTGTGCTCTGGGGCAGCTCCTGGATCTCTGGGACATGGAGCTCCCTCCATCTCCTACACATGTTTGGGGGGCAGATCTGTGGTACCTCACACACTTTATTGGATGCTTCTATAGAGAAACCTTACATACACAAGCATGGGTATGCATACAGGTGCTCACATGAGGCTCTCATAAGCATGGACTGTGGCACGTTCAACACATGTCTTAAGGCTGTGGTTGGCACTAAATGCACTGTGATTTATTCAATTCAATTCAATTCAAAAATACTTTATAAATCCCAGAGGGAAATTGATTGCTGTAGTAGCTCAGAATAATAATAATTATCAAGTAGTCAAAGAGTTATTGTATATTACAATGGCTGTTGGCAGGAAGGATCTCCAGTAGCGGTCAGTGTTGCAGCGAAACTGAAGAAGCCTCTGACTGAAGAAACTATTCCATTGTCGGATAGTCTTGTGAAGAGAATGCTCAGGGTTGTCCATAATTTTCTTGATTCTCTGGAGAATCCTTCTTTGCATTATCTCCTCCAGTGGTTCCACAGTCGTCCCCAGAACAGAACCAGCCTTTTTTGTCATGAGCTGAATTCAGAAGTTCCGTAATGGAGTTGGAGTTGGGGAGAGGGAAGTCAGGGCCTCTCGACTTAGGCTACTGCCCCCCGCAACCTGACTCCGGATGAGCAGATGAAAATGGATGGATGGATGGACAAATAACATAGATTTACATGTAAGTAGTTTAAATAGAGTGCTGTGCTGTTTGAATGTATAAACTGAACACCAAGAGAAATCACTAGTTTGATTTTTTTCCGTGAATAAAATAAATATGTCAGGCAGGAGCGTCTCAGAATCTGTCTGAGATCTGTCTCAGTGAGACAGATAATAGCAATCCAAAGTGCTTTTAATGTGTGATCTGACAATTGATCAACCATTGCTTAAAAATTAAATACAGCTTAGCCGGTTAATTGCTGTGATCATAAAACACGGAAACGGCAGCACGCAGAGCTCACGAGGCAACGTTTTACGTGATGTTTACGTGTTGCTATGAGTAATAAGACAGAAAAAGCCACGCCAAAATAAGTTTAGGAAGCCCACTAAGAATCGTAATAAAAGCATTTAAAATAAACACCATACTGTCATGGCGGGCGGCAGTCGTTTGACCCACGACATGCAGAATCACCACACAGGAACCGGTAAGTAAGTAAAACGACTTCATTATTTACTGAAGAGCAAAGATAGGAACGGGAACAGACGACGGGCAGGCTGGCAGCAAGATTTCAGGATGGAACTCTGAGGAGGGAGACAGAGTGAGTATATGGAGGAAATGACGGAGAATGATATTGGGAGTGGAGCTTACTGATTGCAGTTAGTGGTGAGATCTTCCAGAGGGATTGGTCAGGTCCGGGTGAGCAGGAAAGCTCCAGAAGGTGATGGGACTGTTGGTCCAGAGAGGAGGTAGGAACAGCGGTTTGGTGAAGGCAGGTGAGCGGCTGAGAGCGAGCGGCCAGGGGAGGAGACAGCGTGATCTGGTGTGCAGGAGTCCAAGTTGGTTATGGAGGTGGTGGAGTGTGGAGAGAAACCTGGAGCAGAGCAGGGAAGGATAATCAGGGTTTTCACTGGCGACAGAAAACAAGTAGAACTTCATAAGCACTGGTAAGCAAATCAGAACTAGAAAAATCACAGGATCAAGACAGGTTAAAGCTAGAGCTACCCAAGACAGAGTAATCATCCGGCGAAGTGAAGTGTCACACTGCTCCTTAAATCCCCTGGGCCGTAATGACTGGATTGGCTGCAGCTGGAGAATCTCAGACGCGCCCACCTGAAAACAGTGCTCAGAAAATATAGGTTAATTGCAGGAGGCTCACCACGGACCGTGACACATACACAGTTGAGGAAACGTTGGTTTAAGTGCCTGAGATGAAGCAGTCGCTGCATAAGTGAAAACCTTTACTCTCGGGATCCCACAGCTTCATTTTAGCCCGGTCACTAGCGCGTTTTATTACAATGATCCAACGTTTGCGGCGCTCCGGATCTTGGGGAATCCTGTAGATGGCTCATTCCTCATGTCGTCCGCGTCTGTTCTGCATCCTGGGGCACAACAGGAATCTACCGTATTTCCCGTTTGATTGAGTTTTCTGACAATAACAAATAATCCAGCTGTGGGCTTCTGCCTGCCAATATTGCGCCGTTTCGATTTGAACTGTTGCATGCCAGGAGACGTGACGTCAATTCCCGGAGCTCTATAGAGGGACCCTTCCTGTAAAGTGTTACCGATGTCTGATTTCATAACGGGCAGGGTTGTTTCTGAACCTGAATTTTGTTTTTCTGAGTCCGAATGTGAAAGGGTGGAGAGCATAGTCCCTGCATATTCTGCAATATTAACATGCAACAAATTGATTTAATTCTTTTTTTTGTTAATTGAATGTTTCTTCTGAAAAAAGTGAAAGAGCAAAACATAATAATTACACAGTGCAAGTGGAAAAAACAAGCAATCTGAGACATGATTAGACGCAGTTAACAATATGTCTGATCTCCAATGTGACCTGGTCTACACCTCAATAGAGCTTTTTCAGGAACCAGGCAAGAGGCAGCGGACACCAGACCAGTTCACAGTCCATTACCTGGTGAAAACCCACATGCAGAAAGGCCACAGATGGGTTTCGAACCTTCCTTCTTCCGGCTCTCGGAGGGTGCAGACGCTTTTTTCCTCCTCTCCTACATATCTTATCCTCAAGGCCCTTTGTCTGACTCTGTGTGCTGGGTGCACGGCTGCTTCTGCATTTTTTCTGGAAACTGGAAACTGAAATCACTAAAATGGATCTCGTCAGTTGGTCACTCAAAGTGATTGATACAATTTTTTCAATGATGAGAACGGGAGAAGGGGCTCCCAGATGCCCCTCCGGGACAGACCCAGTTGGACACATCATGGACTCCTGGAAACAGTGGAACTTGATTTGTTTATCTCAGCTGTCTGTGGAGGACTCTGAAGACGTGTGGATATTTGTGGTGTAGGTGTCAGGTTTCCTGCTCATTGGCCTCGGAGGCTTCCTGGCTTACTGGAAAATCAACGAGCTGTCGAGTAATATTGGTTTGCTCCCGGAGCTCAGAGATGCTTTGCACCGTGCTGTGAATTCACAGACTCACATAATTGTCGAGATGAATCGTAAGCTTGGAACTTTGGCCGAAATTCATTCATTGGCACAAAAGATGGACGCCATCAAGGACAGAGTCGACAAATCAGCACGGATTGGGATAGATTAATGTCCATTATTGGGATTTTGAGAGGCTGAGGACCAACAAACTGTAAGACAGAGAGGAAATTATCTCTGTCTGGCCCCAAAACAATTTCTAATTGGAATCTGGCGCCCTTGAGCCTGCAAGGCTCCAACGAAAACTCCCCCCTCAGAAGATATATGGAATGTGCCGTCGCTGTGGCAACTCAACTCTGTCTCCTATCCCAGCCTGGGCGGGACTGCGGGAAGGTCACTTAAATGTTCCAGGGTCACTGCAACCCTCCAACCCTCAATGCTCCTGCCCCTTGTTCAGACGGAGGTGACACGCGCTGCTTGTAGTGGCTGCAGGAACCGAAGTGTGGATAGTCCCAAACCCACCACCCGACCTAGTGGACACTCATGTTGTGTGATGTCTGAAGTCTGTTCCATATCTGTCTGAGGTGTTTTTTGTTTGTTTGTTTTTTGCAGAGCAAAGCTGCCCTCCCTGTGGAGGGTAACTCTGAAGTGCTTTTTTTCCCTCCACCTGAACCAATCCTCATGAAACCCTCTGATCTCTATTAAGGTAGCGCGACTCAGGGTTGCAAATGACCACAGTCACCAATTCTTGTCATGTGTCTTGCCCATGTATGTCTGATCTCTGAACTGTGTGTACTGAAACTCTAATTTCCCTCTGGGATTAATTAAGTATCTTTGAATTTTAATTAGTTCTGAGGCTACAGTGCTGCCCTGCTCCACCATTTGCAGCAATGTGTTGTTGCTCCAGGTGAACATTTGGACATTCTGCTGCTGTTGATGAGTCTCTAGTGATGTGTTTATGAACATGTTTGTCTGTTGGAACATCGTTCGTCTTATTGTTGACTTAATGCTGAAAGTAAAAAAATCCCCCTGAACTGGAGAAACAAGTTGCAACGCCCAACGGGCACGTTACGTCTCAAGACAACTTGGTCTAAGCCTCAGAAAACTTAGAACAATACAGCATTTTCTTTTCTTTCTTTTTTTTTCACAGGATTTTCTAAATAAACCTATGGGAGCTCAGTGGTTTCAGGATTATTTTAATATTTACTTAAATGCAACAACGTGTTTCTTCTTGGTGCAGGACGCCACCGCCTGATCACAGCAAACACCAAACAAAAAATCAACAAAAGCAGTAGACTTTTGCAAAGGTTCTCACATTTTATCCGTCTTACTCAGTTAGCTTTGTTTATCGTAGATCTTAAATGTCAAACGTTGTGCAGCAGCTTTTAATGCTTGCCTCTCATTAATGTGATCTTTGGTGTGTTTTCTTTCTTCGGTTGTTCGTCGCTGACGTTTACTTAAATCTGTAACCAGAAGGAAAACTAAACCGACAGCAAACGCCTCTGTCCTCTCACACACCTGGTGGTGTCGTGTTACAAACTGCTGCCTGCTTCCTGATTGGCTGCAGCAGGGCAGGTACACTCGGGCTCCTGCTGCTGAGACATTTCCCAGACAAATCTGGGGACAGGAATCTTTTTAGCCAGCTGTTTGGCCTCTTCCTTTTTGAGCTAATGTGTGTTAGACCTCTGCTGATGTGAAACGTTCACTTCATGTAGCTGTGGGAGATGAGAGGACGGTGCAACCTAAAGGATCCTCCAGGATCTGGGCTCTGCGCTCTGCTGCAGGAGGAACGTTCAGCCGAGACAGACCAAGAGTCCGTCAGAGACGGTGGCGGCAGGCAGAATAAACGTAAGAGAATGAGGATAGAAGTCTGCTCAGATCTGCTTTGTAAATGTATTTGTATCTATTTCCTTTTGAAAAATGTTTATAGGTTCAAGTAATTGCTCAGAAACACTTTTTATTGTTTATTTGAGGTTCCACGCGTCCAAACTCAGGAGGATCAAAAGAATCAGAGCTGTACATGAGACTGAATTCTTTAGCTTTGGCGTTGGGTTAACATGACCTGAGCTGTGAAAGCTAAAAGCAGGGGATGATGGGAACTGTTTGGGCCCAGAGCTTCTCTCACGGTTTTTCTACAGGTTCCAGATGTTCTGTTTATGGCGGTGAGAAGGTCTACGTCGGTGTTCGCGTCAGAAAGCCAGTAAAGGATCTGCTGAAGACCATCCGGCTCTCCCAGGGTCAAGACAAACCAGATTTAAAGGTGTGTGTCATCTGGGTTTTCTCACGTGATTGAAAGTTTTGGCTTTTTTCTCCCACCAGAGAAACATTCTCTGCTTCACTTGAGTCCATCCTGGATTTGTTGGTTTTCCTGTTTCTTTGGGACAAGAATTTTCATGAATGTGAACATGGCTCTATTGCCTGCCTCCTCCTGAACTCACTGCTTTTCAGCCTCAGTTTGAAGATCTGCTGCTTGATGCTTTCATGTACACTGATTTTTTCAAAGTCTCTCAATATCATGTGTCTCCAATAGAGTTCATAAGACTACTAGCAGTGACACGACATCCTTTTCTTTTCTTTTTTTTACTATGAAACATGATGTTGGCTGGCAGGAGAGAGGCCGTAAGGGAAAATCGGGTGAGTAGAAGCTGAGTTGTTCTTCCTGAAGCTGCTCAGACCTGATCAATAGAAGTCTGTAGAAATAAAATGGCGTATGCTTTAGTGACTGGAGATTTTAAGGGCTGCGAAACTGAACATGAATTAATTACTTTTTATCCATGAGTGCATACAGATATTTTACTAAGTAATTCTTAGATTTTATATCAAATTTAGCTGCGTTTTTTTTATATTCCTTATTAAAAGCACACCTATGAAGAAACGTATCGAACCTTTCTCAGTGAGTGCATTCGTTTCCAATCTGGGCCCTTGTGCTGTCGGGTGGACGAGAAGGGCTTCAGGGTTTGGGTCTTGGTTTGTGGCCGGTCCTGCTGTGTGGTCTCAGGCTGAGTGGATTTTCTTTCCCACAGGAAACCTGCAGCGAGCAAGAACGCGCTCCAGAAACAAAGTCATTAAGGTGAGCATCCATCCCAGCTGTTCCTACGGGAAGTTGTTGGAATACTTAGATGTAAATGTTGTTTTGGTACAGTGTTCGATGAAAAGCCAGGAGGAACTCGCAATCCTTATAGAGGTGCTGGAGGAAGATCTCAGAAATAACAGCTTCCCCTTCTCATCCCAAAATCCACCCACAGCCAGCTTCCTGGAGAATCCCGAGTCATCTGCATCTGGTAACTCCTGTAGAGCCGGTCACAAGCTCCTGATGTTATCTCAATGACCAACAGCTTATTCCACATTTCCCCCTGGATGCAGGTCATGGGGATGAATATGATGAAATCATTCCCAGCCCAGATTCCTACATGTCGTACTCTCTGGGCATTGCAGAGCACCACCTGCCCTCTGACCGCAGCTTTGCCAGCTTCCAGCCCTCCAGTGATGAAAGTGGAGACATGTGGTTTGAGCCTCAGGACAAACAGTGGGACCAGAACAGCTGTGATTTCTTTTGGACTCAGCTGCAGAAAGAGGAGAGCCAGCTGAGGGCAACCTCTGACGCAGAGCTTCTAGCCACCGATGGACATGGCAGGACGTAAGTTTGCTGCTGATGTAAAAGTAGAAACGGATGTGGAGTGGATGAGGAGTTACCGTGCACTAATTACATCACATTACATCACTATTCATGATTCCTTAGTCAAAAAGAAAATGTGAAAAAAAGGTTAAAACTAGGATTTAATCTGGAAAATTGTTGTTTTGACCTCTTCCAACATTTCTCGGTTCTCACAGAGTTGCCGTGTTGTCACTTTTTGGGTGGGACGGGTTCCCCTGCATGTTCCTGTTGTAGCGTCCTGAGATGCATTTCTCGAATTTAAGCAAATACAGAGTTTTATTCGGTTGGGTAGAAAAGCCCCAAAGAACCGCTTTTGTCATTACGTCATTAAATCTTACGCATTGTCAGCAAAACTACACACAAAAACCTTGAAATGCATTTCCTCCATTGTCCAGCTTTTGCCCACAGCTTAGAAGGTTTAGATGCAGAGGTAATAAATCCTAGATGGAAACCCAGACATCCCTCTCCTTTCCAACAGTTCAGCTCTTTCTGGGAGCATTCTCAGACCAGAGAGGATATAAACGTCGTCCTTCTGGAGCGTAGGTGTCACATCACCATGGAAATCCGTTTTAGCGTAGCAGCTGCCCTGATGTTTGTCAGCACAGCTGAGATGCTTCTAACCTGTTCTCTCTCACTTTGCTTCTGTGCTTTTGTCCTTCATATCTAATGAAGTTAATGGTGGGACGGTGTTTTCTTTTTCTACATGTCATGCTTCTCTTCGCAGACTTCTGCATGAAGTGGTGTGTATTGGAAAAAGGGCATTGGCTTACGCCATCGCCAAAAGAATGGTAGCACTCAACAGCCTGGACCTTAAAGACACTGAGGGAATGGTACAGTTACACACACACACACACACACACACACACACACACACACACACACACACACACACAGAGAGAGAGAGAGAGAGAGAGAGAGAGAGAGAGAGAGAGAGAGAGAGAGAGAGAGAGAGAGAGAGAGAGAGAGAGAGAGAGAGAGAGAGAGAGAGAGAGAGAGAGAGAGAGAGCGAGAGAGAGAGCGAGAGAGAGAGCGAGAGAGCGAGAGAGAGAGAGAGAGCGAGAGAGAGAGAGAGAGAGAGAGAGAGAGAGAGAGAGAGAGAGAGAGAGAGCGAGAGAGAGAGAGAGAGAGAGAGAGAGAGAGACAGGGTGATGCTGCTGACTGTTCTGGATGTTTTAAAAATGAGTAAATTATCTGTTTAAATATTTTGACACAAGACTTCTAAAACACACAGAAAATTGACCTCTTGGCCTTTGACTTGAATCAAGGATTAAACTACCTCCATCCATCACTTTCAGGAGTTTAATGGTGGCTGATCTTTTCTTCCAGACAACCCACATGCACTCATATTTTCACTTGAATCTGTTCGACTGTTTATTGTGAAGTGGTGATTTTTCCACCCCTGGAGAGTTGGCATCTTGCTAAAATTCTCATTTTGTATCAAACGTTCAGATGAGTTTTAACAACTGTCACTTTTGGGTTATTTTAACAGTTATTATTAATTGTTGTTTTGATGTGGATTTCCACGACTTTCCTCTGCAAAAGACATGTTTTTAGTTCAGTTTAGATTTAAATCTTTTGTTTCGTGTGAACTAAATGTTTTGTTGTGTGCTCTCTGTTAAAAGACTTCATATGACTTTTCTCTCAGCTTCATCTCTTCTTTCAGGCTTTATGCAATATAACTTTTCATTGAAGTGAACAAATGGATACACACTTTTTGGTAGGGCCTAGGAACCACAACCACCAGGCTGGAAAAAGACATTTGTGTATTTAAAAGCTACACAACAAACGAATTAGCTTGTTCATTGCTTTTCTTGTAAAAAAAAAAAAAATTCAGAGTTCACAGAGGCTGTTTTGAGCCTGTAAGACGTGTGAGTATTACTCACGGTCTAAACACTCGTACAAGCAGCTCCGCTCTCCGCAGGTCCTGTTGGCTGGTAAACGTGAACATTTAACATGGTGCCATTTAAAACAGTAAAATCTGGATTTGATAAAGCGCCTTCTAGAGTCTTGGAACCCCCCAAGGTGCTTTACAACACAATTAGTCATTCACTCATACACACACACACACACATTCATAACCTTTACTGGGCCACAATAACATCAGGATTATTACTCTAAACTGAAAATGACACGGAAAATCTTCTAGCTTTTCTAACTCGAATTTTTGCTGCCGTGTGTGTGTGTGTGTGTGTGTGTGTGTGTGTGTGTGTGTGTGTGTGTCCGTGCATCCATCTTTAAACACCTTTTACTCACGTGTTTGCATGTAGTTGTTAGTTCTTGTCTCCCTGTCCTAGACCGCCCTTCTCTACGCAGCGAAGCACAACCAACACCTCATGGTGGCAGATTTGATCCATTTGGGAGCAAACATCAATGAAAGGAACAACTCAGGAAAGTCCTGTCTCCATCTGAGCGCTGAGAACGGCTACATCAGAATCTTGGAGGTCAGCACTCTTTTCTCTAAACGTGGGCAGCTTTTCCAGTCTGATGCCGCAAACAATACACGATAATGATAATGATAAATGACCCGCACTTGTATGGCGCCTCTCAGAGTAAGAACTCCAAAGCGCTTTACACTACAGTGTATCATTCATCTATTCACACACTGATGGTGATGAGCTACGATGTAGCCACAGCTGCCCTGGGGCGCACTGACAGAGGCGAGGCTGCCGAGCACTGGCGCCACCGGTCCCTCCGACCACCACCAGCAGGCAACGTGGGTTAAGTGTCTTGCCCAAGGACACAACAGCAGAATTCTCTGTCCGGAGCCGGGATCGAACCTGCATCCTTCCGATTACTGGACAACCCGCTCAACCTGTTGAGCTACTGCTGCCCCATGATGATTTTCCCTCTGACTCATGGAACACTTGTAAATGGTTTCTAGTTCAAATCAACACTTCGTTGGAACGAGAATTTAGTTTACAAACATGCCAGCTCTTAGAGAACTCTGATGAACACATCTGGAAAAAATGTGACATGGCCGCTTTGCAGCGCACGGTCAGCTGTAACTCTGGGTGTCGTGTGGAGCTTTTAATCTTTTCATCAGTTCAACGAGTGATTTATTTGGCACGCAGCAGGTAATTCAGTTCCCATCCATTCCTGGTGCACGCATCACCTGAACGTTCTGGGTCGGGATGCTTTTGATGTCAACCAGTTTGAAGGCAACGAGGTGTTTGAGTTGTAGTTCAGTTGGTTTATGAGTCCAAATCACAGCTTAGTGGAAACAACAGTTCTTTATTATTCATTCATTAACACAGGCATGGATTCAGCCGCATCACAAACTCACTCACTCACTCACTCACTCACTCACTCACTATGGTTATGAGGTGCTGATCTCACACACAGGTGAAACTCAAAAGTGAGAATATTGTGCAAAAGTTAATTCCATTCATTCCGAAACAAATACATGAGAAAGACTTGTTGCATGCACAGCCAAGTATTTTTTCCAGCTCAATCATCAGCCTGGATGTGATGACTGACTGTTTTAGGAATGTGTCTTCGTTATGAAAGCAGGCTGTTATTACACTGCTCCCTCCCTGGCACAAGTCCTGCTGCACAGTGGCACGGCTGGTGTTGCATTAATAACTGACGCTGTTTACTAAAGCTGCCAGAATCAAGTTGATGTGAGAAATGCTGCCAACAGAGTGAGAGCAGGGTTCAGTGACTTAAACTTTGTCGCAGACGGCTCCTTCTGCTGCTGTCCTACGTTTAACTTCCACGACGGTGGAATTAAGATCCAGTGTCTCCCTTTAACTTCACAAATCACATAGAGAGAGACAACCTCGCCACCCGTGCCTGCACGTCATTGACTCTGGTGTGGCTCTGACCTGTGTCAGGGTATCTTAATGCACTGGAGCTCAAACACACTGGGGGTGGAGGTTAGATGTTTCTTCTAATTTGAATTAAACTTCCACCAGGCACCAGTGTGCCCAGTCTGAAGTGACCCACACGGTACCACATACAGCAGAATGAAACACACATCAGAGGATTGTTTTGCTGCTTCTGGTGGTGCAGAATCAGAGCTTGTGTCGCATTTAAAGCTTGGTTTTACCATTTAGACTGAAGTTACTTTAAAAAGCATCAGAATGTGGAGCCAGCAGCCTCCTGACTTGCGTTTGGTTAGGGTTGTAACAGGTTACATTAGGATGGACATGACAGATTAACAACGCGGGCGCGGGAGGAAGGGAGACATTCAGAGAAAAGGAACCATAGAAGAAGAAATGAGGAAGGAGGGGTTGCATTCCAAACTCAACAATTTGGTTAAGTGTTTATCTGCTTTAGGACCACGTAGAGCCCAGATAAGGGGCGTGTTTCGGTAGAACTGTTGGATTTAGGCCACGTTTAAGTCATTCTGCCTTGGTTTTCCTCTTCAAGTGAATTTTTCAGGCTGATAGAGATTTGTTTTTGTCTTTGATTTCAATTCTGACCCTTTGAATCCCTTAAATGTTGAAATAACAGTGATTGTTACCCGTGTGGTTTTCATCTAACCTTTAGGTTCTGAAACAAGCATTAATGGATGGTGTGTACGTTGATGTTGATGCCACTGATAACTCTGGTAGGTTTTGACCATTTTTACTTTAATGTAATGGATTAATTAAAAGCATGGGCTGACATGTAGATTAGGAGTCGGAACTGAACTGACTGTGTTCTCAGGAATGAGCGTCCTGCAGTGTGCTGCTGCAGCTCTGAAGGCCAGTGTGAGTGCAGGAGAAAGCTTCTCCCAGGATCACAGCAGACTTCGCACGCTGCGTCAGCAGCACATGGTGGAAACCCTGGAGTGTCTGCTGCAGATAGACAGCTACCTGCATACCACAGCTGCCCTGTCTGTAACAGGTACCGACAGTTTCTTATCACTAAGTGACTCACAAATTACTGCATTTAAAACACACAGCTTTTTATCATGGTTTGGTCAAAGTTCAGGATTAACAAGCTAACAGCTAGTCAGAAGTAGATGTTCTACCATCTTAAAAGTGTTCTAACCTCAAATTAAACAAAGTTACCTGTATTTATTACCCTTAAAGCTTACCTACAGCGGGCCCGGTAATAGCTGATCTCTCTTTAGCCCGACTGAAAGGCCAACACATTTAAAGCACCATTAAATACTGTTACTAACCTTTTATCTTCATACTTTCTGCAGCTCAACACTCTAGTTTGTTTTTACAGAAACACGAGATTCTTTTGTCTCTTGATGACTTTTGTTTTCTGTCTCTCAGGGGAGCCAGAGTATGCAGCTCAGAGTTGGCTCCACAGCCAACACGCTCGCCCGGCAGGGCTTTTTGAAACCCCGACAGTAATGTTCTGAGTCAGTTCAGGCTTGACTTTGGATGAGAAACAATATTTAATTGGTTCCTCGTGCCCAAGGATCAGTTCAGGCCTGTCACGTATGTGAAGCATCTGGTGTTGTGTTTGTGGTAAAAATACCTGACTTGCAATCAGGTGTTTTGTTGTTGCCTAGACACAAATGTTAGATGCACATTAGCTGGTTTCTGTGAAACTTCAATTGTTTGTTACATGTAACAAGTAAGTCCTCAAGCAGCTGTGTCCCATAAGATTCTGAAGGTGGATCTATTAAACAAACGTACCTCTAAAGGGACAGGAAATAAGTCAGCTGAAGGCTCCTTAGGTGTTTTGTTAATCCTACAACAATAACACATGTTTGGATTTGTAATGTATTATTGTGCAGGTGAAAAGCAGAAATCCTAGAAATGTGTTTATGGTGCAGTGAATGGACAGGATCTGGTCATAAATCACTCCAAGGTCTGTCTCGATAGGCAAAAGTTGCCATGCATCTAAAGGGAGAGGCTGATGAGCTCCAGTTTAAAGATAACAATCGTTCTACTTGAACAGAGATTTAAGTAATTGAAACTTTTTTCTTTGTAGGCTAATCAATGAAATCATTTAATTTGGCTTTCTGAATAAATAAAATATCAGTAAAGCAGAGAAAATTCAGTCCATCTAGTCAAAACTCATCTGGGAGCAGAACATGAAGCTCATAGGTCCGAGCACCTAGCTCTGTGGAACTCCGTGAATAATTTTTATATAAGGAAGGTTCCTCATCATGAGCATAAGGACTAGTTTCTAACACTGTGTGGTGTTACGTTATCACACGTGTTTTTATACCCGACAGACTCGTTGGTTTATGAGACGTGTTTTTAAGCAGGTCCTCTATTTAAAACAACTAACATCTTAAAAGCAGATTGCAGCATCTCTTCATAAACCCAGATAAGTCCTAACTTGTTTATTAAATGTTTAATGACAGTAATCTTTCTTGTTTAAATGTATATAGTGGATTCTTTTGACGTGGTTTGTAAAACGTCCTCATGTTTGGAGTGATGCATGCTGATATAAGCTGCTAACAGGTGGCTGTTGTGCTTTTTGAATGTTTATTTTCTTCTGGTTTAATAAAGGTGGTGTTAACATAATGTGTTCGCTGTACTCAAACACTTCACAGAGTTGTCAGAAATGTCTGTCGCTGGAGAAACTCACCGCTGACATTTTTGTTTTGGGTATTTTATTTTGACTTTATTATAAATGTGAAAACTTCACTGAAACAAATCTGACTTTTTCTTTTTAAATTTTATTTTTATTTTCTGCTCATCTACATCAGTAGGATGGACCCCATGACCTTGTTCTCTTTTACTTCGATAGGTGATTTGACACAACATCACAAATGTTTCTTTGTTGAATGTTTTTAACTGGTTCCCTTTTTTCACATCTAACAAAGCCAGTTCTCTTGGAGCAGAAACCGTCATTGTTATGCGCCGTTTCAGTAATCTTAACCAGTAAGAGGAGATCCTTTCATGGTTGAACTGTGAAGATTATTTTATTGATTTGACCCCGTGCACTGAACCGATTAATCCAAGCCTAGGTTAGTCAACAACAGTCATGATCAGGATCTTGAATGTTTAAAGTTCATATTTACAGAATGCAAACAACAGATTTTTATTTCAGACATTTAAGTGTGAACTGGGCCTGGAAACAAACTCGTTCTTACTGACGGTTGTTATTTTAACATGTTTGCTGATCACCGTGCAACACAAGTGCAGGTTACACCTTTACTCTTTCTGCTTTCTGCACAGCCTCATGATCACAAAGGCCAGCAGGAACTTAATTTCCATGAGTCTTTTCTCTGGAACATAAATATCAGTAGCTCTCAGGAGATTCAAGTTGCAAGAACAGGTGAGTTATCTTCTAAACGCAGCAGAATGAGACACACCTGTCCCCTCGCAAAAGCTGAAAATCTGATGGTGAGTTTAGGCCTCTTCAGACATCAGTGGTGGCACCAGGGGGGCACTAGGGGGGGCGCTATAGCTAACCCTGGATTAGTCATTGCACCCCCAAGTGAATATTAGATTTTTTTTTTACAATTAAATTTTAATTTAACGTGTGGATGTGATAATATTCAGCACACAAAACAAAAATAATCAGTAAAGTATCATATAGATAGTAAAAACTTCAACGAAAACAGGAAACGTTAACCTTTGACCTCATTTTTCACCTGCGAACGAGTGAAAGGTAGAGTTAGTGGTAAAATGGATCGGTTTTTGTTGCCCAAATTTCCACGGGTTCAGTCAGAAACGAATGAATCTTTGGAAGTGATCTCAGACCCACAAAAACCTACGGATCTGGATGAAGAGAGTCAACTATGGGGTTAGACCCGTGCCAAAACCCGTGCACGCGGGTTTTGGCACGGGTCTAACCCCATAGTCAACCCTCAACCGCTGCAGCAGTCGAGGGTTTTGCCACCGGAAATGCTAACGCTAACGTTAGCTAACCTTGCAACACTATAGATGGTTTTCTGTGTGGCTGTATGCGTTTATAATTTCATGGAAAAGTCAGCGATTGTTCATATGTTTATGATGTATATTAATGATTGTTTCAGGTGTTGTCGAGGTTTTGCGCACACATGTGTATATGCTAGTGTTGAAGGTGTTTTAGAGAACAATAGGTACGCATGACCACTTCCTTCATAGCACCTGCAGAAAAAAATTTATGGAGCCGCCACTGTCAGACATTTGTATCTGCTGGTTAAAGATTTCATACAGAACTTGTTTGTGTTCACATAAGTTTAAATTCAGAGTGCAAAAATTAAGACCACAGTCGTTAGAGCAGTCAGACTGAGAATATGTGGAATGTCTGGTTCTGCAAGGCTGTTTTGGCCCGGCTGGTAAACAAAGATCCTTATGAGAATGTTCCCTCCAGTCACCACAGGCTGTGATAAAAGAGAACTTACCATCACTGACTGCTGGCCAAGGAAGACAAGTCTTTCACAAGACAACTAAAGTGAATTTGTGAAATATCAGATGGAGCATTTACAGGAAGGATGACATCAAATGGCACCTCAGGTATTCATCCTTTCATACGTTCACCACAATGATGCGTTTCAAAAGAAAATGCTGCATGTGTGCATTTTTAGATCAGCTTGAAGTATAAAAGTAAACATTGAATGTTTTGTGATTCCAGTTAAATTAGATGAAATCAAAGTAGAACTTAACTTTATTTTGTTTTCTCTCCTGTTGATCAAGCTGCAGTTTGTGTTTAATCAGTGTGACGAGAATCCAGTGTGTTTCTGAGAAGAACCCTTGTCGTGCTACAGTAATATCTAAAGGAAAGAACATTTAAAATGTCTGTAAACAGTAAAATAGTTTGGTTTATTAAATAATCTTAAAACAACAAAGTTTGGATTAGAAACTTGTCACGTTTTAAATCTACTAGTTTGTTTTTCTCCAGTCGTCTCAGACCCTTGAACCAAATGCAGCTCAAATGTAAAATCAAGACTAAAGATTTAACCCTTTCACCATTAACCTACACACATCTCTGCCCACCCCTCACCCTCCAGCCACTCATTATAAATTTAAAGCCTCCTGCTGATAGACTCTCATGCCTCAAACAGAGCTGCAGGCCATTTTCTACAGCCAGCTCCAGCTCTGCACACAGCACTGTTCCAGTCAGTGTTTGCTCCTCAGCCCCACCCATCTTGTTTCTTCTGCTTTCCTGTTGCATCACCCCCCCCCACACACACACACACACACACACACACACACACACACGCACACACACATGCGCGCACACAAACACCATGCCTCAGCCCCACTTACTCAAACATGTTTCAGTTTGCCTTAATGTCTCCATGTGACCAGCGCCTTGTGCAGCATATAAATCCATGCCTACTGTATGGAGGTGCTGATGCAATGCAGCACGTTTTTTATGTTCATTATTGCTTAAAAGTGTTTTGACGGAGAAGCTGCTGATGTTGTTGATCAGCAACTCCTGTGCGTCGTCTTCTTACACTAATGCTAAACTGGTTTTCAGTGCTGAAAAGATCTGGAAAAAATCCCAAATCAGAAAAAATAAACACTTGAAAAGATGTTTTCAATTGTCTGTGTCTGATATAGTGCCTTCTACGGTTCTACAAAGAAGGATGCAAGTGTGGGGCTGGTCAGAATTTGTTGGATCTCAGTGGCCTAGTGGTAGAGTGTCCTTCCTGGGACTGGGAGACCAGATTTCAAATTCTGGTTGGGTCATAGGTTGCAGGTCGATGATAGACTTTGTAGTCGTATCATCTGGCCTGCGGCGTATGTTTTGGACGCCCGAGTGAAGAGAGGAGCGGAACTGTCAACTGATCACCACCTGGTGGTGAGTTGGATCAGATTGCAGGGGAAGATGCTGTGTAGACCTGGCAGACCCAAACGCATAGTGAGGGTCTGCTGGGAACACTTGGCAGAAGAATCTGTCAAGACGGTCTTCAACTCCCACCTCCGGCAGAGCTTTGACCGTGTCCCGAGAGCAGTGGGGGACATCGACTCCGAGTGGGCCTTGTTCCACTCTGTGATTGTTGAGGCGGTTGTTGCTAGCTGTGGTCGCAAGGTGGCCGGTGCCAGTCGTGGTGGCAACCCCCATACCTGCTGGTGGACACCAGAGGTTCGGGGAGCCATCAGGCTGAAGAAGGAAGCCTACAGGGTGTGGCTGGTCTGTGGGTCTCGGGAGGCATCAGACAGGTACCGGATAGCCAAGCGGGGTGCAGCAGTGGCAGTTGCCGAGGCAAAATCTCGGGCGTGGGATGAGTTTGGTGAGGCCATGGAGAAAGACTATCGACTGGCTCCAAAGAGGTTCTGGCAAACTGTCCGGCGCCTCAGGAAAGGGAGGCAGCAACTCGCTCACACTGTTTACAGTGGGGATCGGGAGCTGCTGACGTCAACTGGGGCTATAGACGGACGGTGGAAGGAATACTTTGAGGAGCTCCTCAATCCCACCTACGCGCATTCGGAGGAGGAACCAGAGCCGGGACTGTCCAATCTCGGGAGCAGAAGTTGCTGAGGTAGTCAAACAACTACACAGCGGCGGAGCCCCGGGGGTGGGTGAAATTCGTCCTGGGTATCTCAAGGCTATGGATGTTGTAGGGCTGTCGTGGTTGACACGTCTCTGTAACATTACGTGGTCATTGGGGGCAGTTCTTGTGGAGTGGCAGACCGGGGTGGTGGATCCCATCTTTAAGAAGGGTGACCGGAGGGTGTGTTCCAACTATAGGGGGATCACACTCATCAGCCTCCCTGGAAAGGTCTATTCCAAGGTACTGTTGAGGAGGGTCCAATCGATAGTTGAATCTCAGATTGAGGAGGAGCAATGTGGTTTTCGTCCTGGCCGTGGAACTGTGGACCAGCTCTATACCCTTGCAAGGGTGATGGAGGGGGCATGGGAGTTTGCCCAACCAATCCACATGTGTTTTGTGGGTTTAGAGAAGGCTTATGACCATGTCCCCAGGGGCACCCTGTGGGGGACACTCCAGGAGTATGGGGTGGGGGGCCTTTTGTTAAGGGCCATTCTGTCCCTTCACCAGAGGAGCGTGAGTTTGGTCCGCATAGCCGGTAGTAAGTCGGACCTGTTCCCGGTGAGGGTTGGACTCCACCAGGGCTGCCCTTTGTCACCGGTTCTGTTCACACCATGGCTGCGCCTAGAAATTCTGTCCATAAAGGTTATGAACAGAATTTCTAGGCGCAGCCGTGGTGTGGAGTTTGTAGAGTTTGGTGGCAGGAGAATCTCATATCTGCTTTTTGCGGATGATGTGGTCCTCCTAGCTTCATCCAGCTCTGACCTTCAGCTCTTGCTGGGTAGGTCCGCGGCCGAGTGTGAAGCAGCTGGGATTAGGATCAGCACCTCCAAATCTGAGACCATGGTTCGCGACCGGGAAAGGGTGGCTTGCCAACTCCTGGTTGGGAGAGAGGTCCTACCTCAAGTGGAGGAGTTCAAGTATCTCGGGGTCTTGTTCACGAGTGAGGGTAGGACAGATCGGGAGATCGACAGGCGGATTGGTTCGGTGTCTGCAGTGATGCGGACCCTGAACCGATCTATCGTGGTGAATAGGGAGCTGAGCCAGAAAACCAGGCTCTCGATTTACCGGTCGATCTACGTCCCAATCCTCACCTATGGTCATGAGCTTTGGGTAATGACCGAAAGAACGAGATCGCGAATACAAGCGGCCGAAATGAGTTTCCTCCGTAGGGTGGCCAGGCTCAGCCTTAGAGATAGGGTGAGGAGCTCGGATATTCTGGAGGGACTCGGAGTAGAACTGCTGCTCCTCCGGATCGAAAGGAGTCAGTTGACGTGGTTTGGGCATCTGGTCAGGATGCCTCCTGGACGCCTCCCTGGGGAGGTGTTTCAGGCATGTTCTGCCGGCAGGAGGCCCCCTGGTCAACCCAGGACACGTTGGAGAGGTTACATCTCTAATCTGGTCTGGGAACGCCTTGGGGTCCTGCCGGAGGAACTGGTGGAGGTGGCTGGGGAGAGGACGGTCTGGAGCTCCCTAGTTGGGATGCTGCCCCCACGACCCGGACCCGGATAAGCAGAGGAAGACGATGGTTGGGTCATATTAAAGACTTTTAAAATGGGTCCAAAGGCCTCCCTGTTTGACAGAGGGTTAAGAGGCTGGACTGGGGGGTTAAACCACCAAATACTTACTGAGTGCAGCCAGAAGCTGCAGCTCACCGCTCCCCATGGGGATGGGTCAAATGCAGAGATGACTTTTACCAGTGTGATGATGACTAATGGGACTTTAACTGTTTAAAGGCTTGAAATGTCTGGTTTTGCATGGAATGAGTCTGTCTCACAAGTTTCACCTATTACACTCACTCACACACACACGCACACACACACACACACACACACACACACACACACACACACACACACACACACACACACACACACACAAACACACACACACACAACTGATAGCTCTTACCTCTGAATAAGAACCTGAATGAACATATCATTTAAGTTATCCCACTATGTTCATGTGTTACATCTTGAAATGACTCATTACTGCATGAACTGTCTGACATGCGATAGCGTTCTGAGTGTTAATCAGACTTTAAAACTAACGGCTTCGTTGCAGCTGGGAGACCAAGCCACTGTAAACCGGAGCGCAGGGGCACCTGCTGCACTCATGCTTCCTGAAGTTGACTCATTTCAGCAGAAATTTGCAGACAGGTGGGCTGATATTAAATGGTAAAGGGCCTGTATTTGTATAGCTCCTTCTTAGGGTTCTACAATCCCCCAAGAAACTTCACAACACAACCAGTCATTCAGACATTCATACACTGGTTGGGATGAGCTACAATGTAGCCACAGCTGCCCTGGGGCACACTGACAGAGGCGAGGCTGCCCAGCACTGGTGCCACCGGTCCCTCCGACCACCACCAGCAGGCAAGGCAGGTTAAGTATCTTGCCCAAGGACACAACTCAGTTGAGCTCTCTGATCAGAGCAGGGATCAAACCTGCAACCTTCTGATTTCTAGACAACCCGCTCATCCTCCTGAGCTACTGCTATCCCTAATAATCATATGATTTAATTAACAATATGTCATTTACATGCCTAAAGCCCTCTGCGTAATATGTCAGCAATCCCTGAGCACCACACAGCCTTTTGGGATGGCATCAATGATTATGGTGGATTATGATGCTGAATTCATGAAACATCTTTTAGCCCCATATTTAAATTGCAGCCACACTCACAGATCCTCCAGGATTAGCTGACCAGGCGTTTGTAAATGGAAGATGGGGAAGAGCCAGTCTGTGATGGTTAGCCTAACCTTCAGGCTGACAGGGTTTTACTGTGTCTCCTCCATCTTCCAGAGGGGGATGATGAAAACACCTCTGATGGATAATGTTTCAGCCCTTTCCTGGTATTTCATAGTTGAGTCCATCCATATTGATTTGAGGTTTTAAGCCCCTGGACTGGTGGGTAAAAACATAAAGCCAGGAGCTCCTAAGCCACTGTGCGTTCCTCCATCACCATCTTTTTACATAGAGTACAGAGTTGCTGTCGCTCATCCTCTCATGCAAGCCTCAGATCCTTTCCCTATCAAAAGTCTGGTATTCCACATTCTTAGAGCTTCTTCGGGATGCCGGGGATCAGCACCTTTTAGCCCCCATCCCAGTCTGAAAGCCGGTTTCCATTGCTTCAGCCTCCCCACTGGTCCACAACCTGTGAGGTGCAAAATCAAAATCAAGGGAGGGATAGCTGAAGTGTCCCCTGGGTTAGAAAAGAGCACAGAAAGCTACTTTGTGAAAGGCATATGTAGCTGGACCTGCTGTTGGTAAATAATCTGTCCTAATCATAAAATGTTTGAATAACTTTAGCTGAATTTCTACCAAAAGGTTTGTTTGTTTATGCATAAACAGAATGACTCTATTACATCTACTCTGGGTGCTTTCACATTCCAAAAATTCACAAACAGGGAAGAGAAGCTGCATATTATTAGGGTTCCAAGCCCAACGGGTAGGGAACCCTATTGCTTTTGTATGGAATTTTCCTTATTATTGTTGAGGGTCTGACCTCATGAGGAAATTACTATGCAGTGATTTTCCCCAAAATGACTGTGCTTAAATTGCTCTGAAAAGCAAATAATCACATCAGCGCCAAGAAACTTCATTTCCCATGATGCTTTGCACACGGAAGCATTGTGATGACGTCACCGCCTAGTACCAGAAACACGTTCTGCGCATGTGCGGGAAGCCGTGGAGCTTTTCCCGCAAACTAAGACCATAAATCTTCAGCAGAGACAAAGAATCCTCGTTCTTTTGCCCAGGATACCTGGCGGTAAGGACACGCTTGTCAACGCTCCGACAACTTGAGCACGCGGAAGCTCTAAGTGCCAAGTTGAGCCCACGGAACTGCTGGAAACTAAACTGCAAGCCCATCAGATCTGCTAGTTTCTGCTCCCCTCCAGCTGATGTTTGAGGACACAGAACTGCGGAGGAAAGCAACAACTCCATCAAGCACGCTGTAAGTTATAACTCAGCACAGAAAGAAACTTTGCTGTCTCTGTCCAGCCCGTGGAGAAACACTCGTGAACGCCAAACAACGGAGAAAGCATCAAACCGACGGACGACGCCGAAAGCTGCGGAGAAACACGGAGAACCGTCAAATCAAAGAGGGAGGGACGCCTCGCTCTTCTGGTGATCAGCAACTCATCTCTTTCTCTCTCTCCTTCTTCTTCCGTTTCCTCTATAGTCCAGAATAAGCAATAAAACCGCGCTATTGCTTAAAAAGTAGCTTCGTGTTTTCCTCTTTCGTCCCAAACACGTCCGTCGGGTCATTTTGAAAGAATAAACTGCTTATTGATCATTGTTTGGTATCTTAAAATGGTTTCTGTCATGGCCAGGCTGAAACTAAAAGATATTAATTTGTGATTAATCTTTTGTGTTGTTTCATGATCTTTTGAAATGTTTTGAGTGATTTAAGGTTAAGTTACTACTGATTCTAAGTGCTTTGGAAGTTAAAGTGCAAGTTGCCACCCACACTTTAGCCAGACAAAGGGGTCAGCCATCTTGTATTCAAGACTCCATTTTGAATCCATACACACGCACACACACACACACACACACACACACACACACACACACACTACTCCTTTGTGAGAACAAAGGACCCCATTCATACATCCTCCATCACATGCAAACACATCCATCTTCAATCATATCACACGGTTATTATTCATCTATTCCACTGTTTATTCATTTGACAAATTGTTAATTAAATGTTATAAAATTCAGATTTTTGTGTCCAGTAGCTTTGTTGTGTCGAAGAGAAGTCTCTGCTCCGAGGATTCTACGAACTTCAAGAAAGACTGATAAGAGTTTTGGATTCATTTCCCTTTCTAATTAAAGGGTGGTGCCCCGAAGATATCTAAGAATATCTTAATTAATTAATAAATCAGTAAATAGTTCCATATTTACAGAATTTATTGAAGAATCCAAAAGTAAGTTAAAGCTTACGAATTGTTCGCTCCTAATAACCCCAACATTATTTATTATTCATTATTCTTCTCCGTTAATTTCATATGGGCGCAGGAGCCAGAAAATGCCAAAAAAAATCTGACATGGCAGTCTGATAGAAAATCCTGACCGCTACTCAGACTCCAAAGTTTGTACCCAGAGTCACCTAGGTGACGCTATTGCAAAGGTCAATGCGTTTCAGCTACTAGCTCCCAAACCATAGGTCTTACAGTCTAAAACTTTATATATGCATGATCCTTGGATGATTCTGCATGTCATTTGTACTGGCCATGCCCATTTCCACCTCACTAGAATTTTTGCTAGATCGCAAAAAACGCTAAACTTACTTTTAACTCATTCACTGCCAATGACGACTAAAGTCATCATTTGCATTTTTTTACTGTTTGAGCATCAGAACGAGCCCCCGCGCTGAGAGAACAAACATCTCAGCCCTGAAGCCGATCTTCATCTGCTTACGTCACAAGTCACATGATCAAGAAGCAGACCATCCATGTATTAGGAGGTCGTTTTGGGACGTTCCTGTAAAAAAAAGTGAGGCGCGAACCGGAAAAGCGTCTGCCGATCACAATTAAACAACGGATTATGAAAGAACGGATAACGCTCAAAACACACGGATTCTTCCTGATGTAAGAGGTGAGTCTCCGCTTTGTTTTGGTTGTTTCGGCATCGACATAATCCTAGCGCGTAACGTTCTGTGACTCTTAAAAAAACAGTAAAAACGGTGAGAAACGCTGGCAGCGAAGGCCGTCAGCGGTCAGGAAATGGCTGGCAGTGAATGAGTTAATCACCAATCCATCATTTTCCATCGAATCAACTTCAAACTTTGATCATATGATCTATAGACTAAGCTAAGTCGTTGTGATGACAAAAAATGCGGAAATATAGTAAATTGGGCTAATGGCACCGTCAAATTCAGTGCGCTAGCTAGCACACGTCCTAATTGATGATATCTCCACAATTTTTAAGGTTTAGATAATGAGACTTTAGACTCTTACAAAGAATGAGCTGTAAGCCAGATCTACTTAATTTTGGTTTGATTCACCAATAAGGGGCGCTGAAGAGTCAAAAAGTTTGTTTCAGCGAAACGGCTTGCTGGATTTACACAGAACTTGGCATAAATGTTTATCATCGGACCCTCAAGCTATATTTAGAAAATTATTTAAAAGTGGGCGTGGCTTATAGGCTTTAAAAATGTTCACCCTTTTACTCTTGAAAAACATATATTCTACATAGAAATTTACAGTTCAAATCCGTAATAGTGCCATCTACAATCACAGAGAAAATTTAGAATTTTGCCCAATAGGTGGCGCTGTTGTACCCCAAAAATAATTTTGGTAATTTTTTCCCCATTTCTTCAGTTAAAAAACAACTTATCTCATCCTGTATGTTCATTGAGTCGGTCAAATTTAGTTGAGTATTTTGAAAAAATGTTTTAACTTAAGCAAATTTGTGGAAAATTGCATAGTAAGTCAAACGTACTTTTGTTAACTCCTCCCGGCCGTCAAACACAATCAAACCAAAACTTTGCCTGACAAGAGGGGAGGAGCGGCTGACCAAATGAAGTGGGCAGCATTTTGATATTTTATTTATTTTTGGAAATATGACTTTTTTAAATAATTTTTTTATGAAAATGTTTTTTTAGTATAACTTTTAAAGACTTTAACATTTTCAAAGCTGTTCTTAACAACCATACCTAAGGTTAATTCAAGTGTATCTCTTCATTTTTAGCTTGATTCAACATTGGGGGGCGCTATAAATAGGAAGAATTCAATTTTTGCCAGATGGCCGAACGGCGGGCTGAACGGCCGCAGTAGTGGAACAGCTTTGATTGACTACAACGGGACCGTTTTTGCTGCGGAGTTCGTGCCGGAGCAGAGCGGAGCGGAGATAGTGGAATTTTGGGGTGAGTGTTCATTTCATTCTGCCGGTTTAGAGAAATGGCACGACAACTGCAGGAGTCTTTCATCCATTCAAACACCCAGTCACACGCTGGTGGGAATGAGCTACAATGTAGCCATAGCTTCGCTGGGATGCACTGAGAGGCGAGTCAGCATTTTCTGGTCAGAGTTGGGATCGATCCTTTATTCTTTCAATTACTGCACAAGCCGCTCCACTTCCTGAGCTAATGCTGTGCCATGCAGCACATGACTTCACTCATTAAATCTTCACGTTCTTTAATAAGTAAACGATGGAATTCGATTGTAGTCACGATTGAGAAGTCAGCCATGCCTATGAAAGATATGCGTATAGGCTGTGCAAAAGGTTTAATGATGTATCCTGAGTGTTCCTTTCATTGCGCCGGTTGAAGTGAGCTGACGGGACGCTGGCAGGAGAACGTGTTTTTGGGGTGGGCCCACATGAGGAATGGCGAAGGCGAGGGTGGGGCCGGGTGGAGGACAGGTGCTGGTTGGCTTGGAACCTGTTGATAACTGCTTGCAGTTCTAGTTTATATTTGTTAACTTCCTAAAAGACAAAGTCAATTTTTTAGTTCTGCTTCTTTGATGATTATGAACTGAGTTCACACAAAGTTAAAATCAGTTTTTTTTTGTCTTTTGCTGGACCATCATGTGGTTGCAACAGACTGTATCTGTTGTTGTTGTAATGTTGTGTAGCAGAAAGGTTGTTTTTCAGTTTTAAAAGGAAGTGGATTACATGGATTCCTTTGCAGCACCACTCATCCATTCAAAGACACATCTCCGATTGTTCAACACCTATCACAGCAAAGGCTTCTGATCCATGAACCGAGCATGAACTTTCATTTGACAGGTCTTCACCTATCTGATGGTTATATTAGGATAGAAAGTTGTTTAGGTTTAAAGCATTGCTCTCTTTTCAGCTAATGAATCCAAAACACCTGCAAAAGCTTCCTGAGCCTTTAGATAGTCTCTCAGTTTAAGCTGAATTACTGAAAAAATAAACATTTGCAGCACATTCTTGTTGTTCCAGTTTCACTTGTGTGTTTTTGTGTGTCATTTAAATTCTAAAGCTTTGTTTTGCTCTTTACCAAGTTTTTTTTCTGCAGCTGCATCAATAGCAGAAGTAAAAGTCATCTATTATGCCGATGAATTGCTGATGTTTTTTCTAAGCTTAGAGAGACACCTGGTGGTGAAAGGCTTGTCAAACATGTTCTGGATGTTATTCCTGAAGCTTTTGTTCAGTGGAGGCTATAAGACCCAGAGATTTAGTAATGACATTTAAAGTTGTCATGTCAGCTAGAAGTGAAAACCAAACATCCAGAATACAAAGAAAACAAGCAAGGGGTTTGAAACACAGCAACACAACATAATATGGCCAGGATTAAAAGCCAAAGGCTTAAATATGCTTAGAGGGTGATTACAGATGAGGATGAGCTGGCTCACTGGTGGAAAACAGGTGAGTGTTGAGTAGAACAAGAAGAGCTAACTGAGAAAAACAGTAAACAAAAACACAGGATTAAAGCACTAGCTCCCCACGCACGCTCACACACACACACACACACACACACACACACACACACACACACACACACACACAGAAGTATCAAAACAACTAAAACATAAGGCTAAATAAAATAAAAGTAGTCATGCTTCACAACTGTGTTAATTTAGATGTTCCAGTAAACCAATAAATGAGGATGACTGATTTTCAGTGGCAAATAGCTCCACAGTTTGGACCTGTGTTATGGAAATTTTATGTTTCATTACTTTAGTCCAATTAACAAATCTATTAACTGAATGTCCTGAAAGCATTCACACACACATTCTTGTCCTCCCATACACATACACACTCTCTCACACATGTCCACTCCCATTCCTTTCTTATCTCTTTGTATAAATAAACTTTGCGACCAGATGTTCGGGGCATTTGCCCTGTGCACTTGCCACAAATCATGATTTGGTTGTATCTCTGCCACATTGTCTCCTTTTCTCTCTCTAGCTGCAGGAACTGAGTTTATTGATAAAATATATTGATAAAATCCCTAACAGAATTTGGTCCTTCGAGAGCCGGGGTCCTGTCACCTCGCGGCGCCAAGAGACGATGCCGGAGAACTGTTGACAACCTAAATCTCCTCCAGCACTGAGTTTTGCTGGGGGGTTGGTGAGGATGTAACGTGATGAAGGAGCTATTCCTCCAAGGTTATTTAACCTTTTCCACAGTTCCCTTTGACACCGCACCAGAATGCATGAAACAGCCTCAAGGTCATGCATTCGCTTCTAAACTGTTTACTTTCCAGCAATGAAGACAGAAGATGAAGAGACTATTTTCTTTTATTAAATCAAAGAACTCCATTTTCAATAAAGCTAATAAAAACAACTGTTAGTCAATAATACAATGTGACCAATCTGTGAAATCACAATGTTATGATTAATATATTTTAATAAGTTATATGACTTAATCTAGTTCACTAGACACACTGACACACGTAAGGAAAACAATCACATGACACATTGCTAAACTGATCCAATCAGAACATTCCTAGTCTGAAGCGTGGCTGACTCTCTGTGGTGTTTATAAATCTGTCAGCTTTGATTCGTCCAGAATCAAAAACATCCAGATTAATAAAACAGTTCCAACGCCATCTTAAGTTCAGTATTCAAGATCTCGTTCTCAAGATCCCATGAAGTTCACCAAATGTTAAGTGAAGTATGGACAGGCCATCAATACTTCTCTTTTTAAGCTGAGAACCATTCAAGCTGGGAAAATTCTGTTGTTTACCAACCAAGCAACGGTACCTTTCAGAACAAAAGCTGAACTCGCTGACCCAAGGAGGGTCCCCTTTTTGATGCTGTGAACCACCTGTCGCTTTTTACCTGCAGACAATCCAAGGACTAGTTTGTCGTGATGTGACTCTGTACTATTGGCTCCAGTACCGGAAGGAAGGTCCGAGGACCTGGCATTCTGGATTAGGGTTGTCACGGTAACCGGTATAGCGGTAAACCCCGGTAAAAAGGTTGACAATAAAAATAACCGTCCAGTTTTTAAAAAACTATATTATCTCGGTGGGTTTACCGTGGCCGCGGTTTCGGCGCGATGACCCTTACCAGCCACCGTCGCTTCAGCTGAAGTTCCCGCGGCGCGTACACGCACTTTTTAGTTTGCAACGGTACCAAAACTTTGAAGCTGAAATAATGGCCGAAGGAGGAGACGGCAGCGCCCAGGACATCCATCAGCCCTCAAAGAAGACTAAATCGGAAGTATGGGCATATTTTGTATTTCTGAAAAATGCTGAGGGACAGTTAATAGAAGACGGCTATCCCGTTTGCAGAACGTGCAGGAAACAAGTGTCTGCAAAAGGCAGCAACACTTCAAATCTAATGGCACATCTGCGTGACCATCACCCACGTCTCTACAGCCAGTGCAAGGTAAGTTAACATTAGCATTTTAGCTTAAATGCATGATGTGAGGACTTTTGGTTGAGGGAGAATGCAACGAGTCACTATATACTGCAGCCGCAGCGTCCTCTGCCAGCATTTAAACCGTGTCACGGACACCCTGTTGCTGGATGAAGCATCTTATTTGTTGATGATGAAGAGAAATATACAATTAGTTCCTTGTCATTGATTTGTTTACTTATTCAATGCCATTTATACTTGAACATTTGGATTTGATTACATAGTGTAGTAGTTATTTTAGTAATTTTATTTAAAGTGGCTGTTTATTTTAAATACATATTTTTTTAAGGTTGACTTGTACAGTGCTCAAGTCAAGTGTGGACTGGAGTTTTAGATTTTTATTTTGATAATGAAGAAAACAAGTATATGAGAAAACAAGTGGTGTTTCTTTGATTTGTTTACATATTGTTTATGTTTCGAATGTTTGGATTTGTATCATTTAAACCTGCACTGACTACTGTAACATGTTCCAGAAAAAGAAGCTATTTGTTCCTTTACTCGTGAAAAGTTGCACTTTTGCTAAGGCTTTGTGTTATTTTAGGTTTAATAAACACTGTTAAACCTTTTCAGAACTATTTCAGTTTGTGTAGAACAGGACTATCAATGCTTTCTGAACTAATGCAACACCGTTTAAAAAATACCGCGATAATACCGAAAACCGTGATAATTTTGGTCACAATAACCGTGAGGTTAAATTTTCATACCGTGACAACCCTATTCTGGATCCATCGTGGAGGTCACACTGAGGGTATGTGGATGCAACATAAATGGCGTCTCATGTGTTTATGACTACGAGTCTCAAACTCTGATAAGTTAGGAGCAAAGCATCATCTCCCACTCAGACTTTGTTTCTCCGTATGTGAGGGTTCTGAATTTGACACTCATTCACACACACCAACCATCTCACACCTCATTCAAACAGAACATCCATCATTAGAGAGTTAGTCTTGTTAAATTGTTTAAAATTATTTGGTAATAAATTTCCTTAAATGTTTGAAGGTCTCTCACTCTTCTCTTGTCTCTCTGTTAATACAAAGTGTTATCTAAATTCCCTGCAATAAAAAGATCCAATCTTCTGATTTGAATAACCCAGTGTCCATAAGATGGAATTCTCAACTCTCAACTCAACTCAGCTTTATTTATAAATCGCGCCTTACAGGCAAAAAGATGCCACCAAGGCGCTACACTGATCAAATAAAAACATAAAACATTAAGTCCAGAAAATTAAACATTGTATCACACGATACAGATTAAAATACAATGAGTAAAATCGCTATAAGTAAAACCATAAAACTAGTTAGAAAGGTTAAAAGACAGGTCATAAAAATATGTTTTTAGCCTTGCCTTAAAAACCGCAAGAGAGGTGGAGGCCCTTATGCTCAGAAGAAGCTTATTCCAAAGCTTAGGACCTGCCACAGTAAAGGCCCTGTCACCACGCGTCTTTAGACGTGTTCTCGGGACCGAGAGGAGCATGAGGTTCTCCGAGCGGAGTGACCATGAAGGGGTGTATGGTTGAAGTAGTGACACCAAGTAAGGAGGGGCCAAACCATTTAACATTTTAAAAACTAGTAAAAGTATTTTAAAATGAATCCTAACATCAACGGGCAGCCAGTGAAGCGCAGCCAGGACAGGAGTAATGTGGTCAAACTTGCGCCTGCCCTCTAAAAATCTGGCAGCAGCATTCTGGACAATTTGCAACCTGGCTATTGAGCCCTTACTCACACCAAATAGAACAGAGTTGCAGTAGTCCAATCGTACCGTAATAAAAGCATGGACTACCGTCTCAAGATCATGACGTGACAAAAACGGTTTGATCTTTGCCAGCCGACGAAGGTGGAAAAAGGAGGAGGAGATCACTCCATTGATGTGGGTATCAAAACTAAGGGCGCTGTCCAGTTTAACACCAAGGTTAGTCACCGATGTAGTCAGCTGGCCATTAAATGACCCACAGTCAGTTAGGGAAGAGTCACAATGTATGCTTGGAGCAAACAATATAGCCTCTGTTTTCTGATCACTTAGGCTCAGAAAATTTTCAGTCATCCAGGTCTTGATCTCCCTCAAACAGTTGGTAAGAGTAGAAATAGAGAGACCACTTGACGTGTTCAGAGGCAGGTACAGCTGACAATTGTCAGCATAAAGGTGGAATTGAACTCCAAGCTCACGACAGATGTCACCTAAGGGCAGAATGTAAATAGAAAACAACAAAGGTCCCAATATCGAGCCCTGTGGTACCCCCCAAGGTAGATCAGAGTACTCTGAGGAACAACTTCCCATCCTAACACACATTTTTCTATTTGTCAGGTATGATCTAAACCAGTGGTTCCCAAACTTATTTAGCCGCGCACCCCCTTCTATGTCCCGACCATGTCGAGCCCCCCCCCCCCCCCCCCCCCCCACATAAGGGCATGGATATATATATATATATATATATATATATATATATATATATATATACATATATCAGATGTCAAGCTAAACAGACAGGGTTAAAAAAAATTCCCCATCACTTTAATTTTTTAAATAGTAATTAATAAACATTCGATACCATTACAATTTCCTTTGATTTAATATTAAATAAATATTGGGATTGCCCAGGTAGCACATAAACAATGCAATTTAACGGTTTTCTTAAAGTAGGAACGTTTAACCTGTGCGGCCAGAGCGCTCTCCTTCCTTCTGCTCTGCGTAAACCTGAACTGATCACCTACTTGTGCGTAATCAAATGTCAATAGGGGACAAGATATAGCCATGATGTTCACTTTTACCTCAGACAGACTTATTGCTGTTTCATGGTGTGGCTGAATCTGCGATCCGCTGCCACGCTGACTGGAATAACAAATGCTGTAGTAACATGAGATGTGGTCAGGTTCGGAGTCACTGGCTGGAGCGGACCCGACTCATCCCAGAAGCTAATATCTTAATTTGACCTTGAATGAAAAATAACCTCTTAAAAGTTTTTATCACGGTGGAGGCAGCTTCATTTCTGCCTTCAGTCTGACGGCGCGCCAGAGTTAAAGCAGCGTGTGCGCTTATTGAATCTGTGTGTGTGCGTGCGCGCACGCGCGCGCGGCACAGCCGCTCAAGTCACCGCGTCTCGTCATTGACATTATGAAGTTAGGGCACATGTGGAGGACACGCGCGCTCAAAAATATACTTGTTTTCAATTACATTTATTGGGCCCACTTACTTTTTCTTTGGCCCACCCACAAATGAGTTTCTACGCTAATGGTGACATATGACAGACTTCTCTGAGCTCCGCAGCCGTTACACTTTTCACCTCGCGCACCCCCTAGCGGCAGCTCACGCACCCCCAGGGGTGCACGCACCACACTTTGGGAATCCCTGATCTAAACCATTCCAGGGCTAACCCTGAAATCCCGACATGATGAAGACGGTGAAGCAGTACTTCATGATCTATCGTGTCAAAGGCAGACGTGAGGTCCAGCAGAAGTAACAACACAGAATTACCGCTATCAGTCGCTAGATAGATGTCATTGAGCACTCTAACCAGAGCAGTCTCCATGCTGTGTAGAGCTCTGAAGCCAGACTGGAAAGTCTCAAAAATGGCATTCTCGTCCATAAAAACCAAGAGCTGGTGGTAAACACATTTCTCTAGCACCTTACTCAAGAAAGGAAGTTTCGAAATGGGCCTGTAGTTTGCAGCCAGCGAAGCATCCAGTCCAGGCTTTTTGAGCAAAGGTTGAATTAACGCTTTTTTGAAATCATCAGGGACTATACCAGAACTGAGGCTCATGTTAATTATGTTCAATATTAAAGGGGCTACTACTGGAAAGACTTCTTTAAGGAGGCGCATTGGCATTACTTCATCCGGCGAGCCACTCGGCTTAGCCTTCCCAGCGATCTTGATCAGATCATCAAGACTAATTTGTTGAAATGCTACCAAACCTCTGGTGGCAGTAACAGAACGGCCACATACCGGTGCCCTAGACATGGTAGCCGGGAGCGCAGAAACTTTCCCAATGAAAAAGTCACGGAACTCATCACACATTTTAGCTGAAGCCTGTACCACATGATGATCATTTAGTTTCAGAACTGAGTCAATTGCTGTATAAAGTACTCTGGGGTTGTTTGAGTTTAAAGAAATGAGATTTGAATAATATGCAAATTTTGCAGATCTAACTGCCTCTTGGTATGATTTCCAACTGTCACGTAGAGCAATTGGGGAAACGTGCAGATTATCCTTCTTCCACTGTCTCTCGTATCTTCTACATGTCCTTCTTGCGGCACGAGTAGCGTCCGTTGACCACAAATTTACCATACGCTTTCCCCTCCTGGGCCTTAACGGCGCAACAGTGTTAAGGATAGCCTCACAGGTCTCATTAAAGCAAGTAAGCAATCCATCCAGTGAGGACTCGTCTGATAAATCAAAGAAGGCTTGTTCAAACAGTGAGGTGAATTGAGTTGCAGTGTCAGAGTTCACATGACGACTATACCTACTGGGGGCAACAGGTGCCAGCAAATTACTTAGCAGAGTAGTCTCAAATAATATGGGATTATGGTCTGAGAAAACTGCATCCTTAATAGTCAGATTATCTACTGAATACTCAATATGAATTTTTAATGTCTTATGGTCCTTAATTAAATGTAATTAACACTTCATTACAAGAGTCTTGACGTCACTAGGAGGAATGAGGATCCACAAACTCAAGCCCTGTAGTGGAGAGATTTGGTGAGACAAGTTTGTTGTTTGTTTGTTTTGTGGTACAGAGAGAAAATCCTCGGTGACCAGAGAATAAAGTGGTGAAGTCTGCTGTGAATAGGATGGTTTTTGACAGGTTCTTTTGAATGCTGTCTGTATTCGGCTTGGTTTTGTGCATTTTAGCCAAAAGTAGAAATGCAACTCTGGTGTAAGAAATAGAAGGAGACTGGTTGTCATGTTCTGTGTCCCTTTGTTTCCCAACCCCTCCAGTTCCCACTCCAGGTCATCTTCTTGTGTCCCATTATTATCTCCAGCCCTCTGTAGACTTCCCTCAGGTGTCCTTCTAATCATTCCCCATTCCTAATCAATCTTTATTTAGTTCTCCTCATCCGTCTAGTTATTAGTTGTTTGTTTTTGGCCCTCAGTCTTTAGGTTTAGTTTTGTGTTATAGGTTAATGTTCATCTGCCCTCTGGTCAAGCTCCTTCCCTTCCCATTTTGTTAATTGATTCCACCAGCGTCTCCTCAGCTCACACTCCTCACACCTGTCACCTGTTTCCCTGATTACCTCCCTCCTGTTTATAAGCCTTGTCTTGTCACTGTGTGTTTGTCGGTCCATTGTTGCTGCCAGTGTGTTTGTTGTTTGTATGTCAGTATTTTCTGATGCTCTGTTTGAGCTTTGTCACTCGTCCCAGTTCTGTGCTCTAAGTGAGCTTTAGTTCTTCTGGACTTTTGGATTTTTGGCTTGCTGCCATTTGGATTTATTTTTGTTCTTCCTCCAAATAAAGGATTTTTACTTTACATATCAACTCCTGCCTTGTGTCATACGGGGTTCTGCAATTTGGGTTCTACCCTCCTAAACATGACACTGGTA
This sequence comes from Nothobranchius furzeri, assembly GCF_043380555.1. Lineage (NCBI taxonomy): Eukaryota > Metazoa > Chordata > Actinopteri > Cyprinodontiformes > Nothobranchiidae > Nothobranchius > Nothobranchius furzeri. The sequence continues at coordinate 21,097,628 of NC_091753.1, read as the reverse complement.
AAAAAAAACAATTGACATTACAAAGTGGTGTCGTCCGCTGTGAACAGGATGTTTTGACAGATAAATGCTGTCTGAATTTGGCCTGGTTTTAAGCATTTTGCCGGAGAAATAGAAACATGCTCTAGTTATCTGTGTTATTGTTTGTTTGTCTTAAATGTTGTCTGCTTTAACTGTTGCTTGAATAAATTGAGTGTATGGGTTTGCCTTGTATGTGTAGTATCTCACAAAATACCTTTAGACTAAAAATTGTACATCGATGGAAATGTAAATACAGGAAATGTTGAAATGATCAGAAAATTATCAGAGGACTGATGGAAAACATGATATTGACAACCGCTGATGTATTACAAATGTACTATGGCCACGAGGATGCACAGAGCGGTCGAGAGAAAGAAAGGGTTGAAGATGTGAAACAGAGAGGGAGCGCAGCCAGCCTCAAAAGACCCAAAACAACAGCTGCTGTGCTCTGAGCTAATAAGGTCTTATTGAGGACTGAAGGTAACCTAACTAGAACATAAAGATGAAAAAATTAACTCCTTGATGCAAAGTGGTCATTACAGTGGACAGGTTCTCAAAATTGTCGTCGTCGTCGTCGTCTTCCTCCGCTTATCCGGGTCCGGGTCGCGGGGGCAGCATCCCAACTAGGGAGCTCCAGGCCGTCCTCTCCCCGGCCTTGTCCACCAGCTCCTCCGGCAGGACCCCAAGGCGTTCCCGGACCAGATTGGAGATGTAACCTCTCCAACGTGTCCTGGGTCGACCCGGGGGCCTTCTGCCGGCAGGACATGCCCGAAACACCTCCCCGGGGAGGCGTCCAGGAGGCATCCTGACCAGATGCCCAAACCACCTCAACTGGCTCCTTTCGATCCGGAGGAGCAGCGGTTCTACTCCGAGTCCCTCCCGAATGTCCGAGCTCCTCACCCTATCTCTAAGGCTGAGCCCGGCCACCCTACGGAGGAAACTCATTTCGGCCGCTTGTATCTGCGATCTCGTTCTTTCGGTCATTACCCAAAGCTCATGACCATAGGTGAGGATTGGGACGTAGATCGACCGGTAAATCGAGAGCCTGGCTTTCTGGCTCAGCTCCCTCTTCCCCACAACAGATCGGCTCAGCGTCCGCATCACTGCAGACGCCGAACCAATCCGCCTGTCGATATCCCGATCCCTCCTACCCCCACTCGTGAACAAGACCCCGAGATACTTAAACTCCTCCACTTGAGGTAGGACCTCTCCCCCGACCCGGAGGTGGCAAGCCACCCTTTTCCGGTCGAGAACCATGGTCTCAGATTTGGAGGTGCTGATCCTCATCCCAGCCACTTCACATTCGGCCGCGAACCTACCCAGCAAGAGCTGAAGGTCAGAGCTGGATGAAGCTAGGAGGACCACATCATCCGCAAAAAGCAGAGACGAGATTCTCCTGCCACCAAACTCGACACACTCCACACCACGGCTGCGTCTAGAAATTCTGTCCATAAAAGTGATGAACAGAACCGGTGACAAAGGGCAGCCCTGGCGGAGTCCAACCCTCACTGGGAACAGTTCCGACTTACTACCGGCTATGCGGACCAAACTCACGCTCCTCTGGTAAAGGGACTGAATGGCCCTTAACAGAAAGCCACCCATCCCATACTCCTGGAGCGTTTCCCACAGGGTGCCCCTGGGGACACGGTCATAAGCCTTCTCCAAATCCACAAAGCACATGTGGATTGGTTGGGCAAACTCCCATGCCCCCTCCATCACCCTTGCAAGGGTATAGAGCTGGTCCACAGTTCCACGGCCAGGACGAAAACCACATTGCTCCTCCTCTATCTGAGATTCAACTATCGATCGGACCCTCCTCTCCAGTACCTTGGAGTAGACCTTTCCAGGGAGGCTGAGGAGTGTGATCCCCCTATAGTTGGAACACACCCTCAGGTCACCCTTCTTAAAGATGGGGACCACCACCCCGGTCTGCCACTCCCTAGGAACTGCCCCCGATGACCACGCAATGTTGTAGAGACGTGTCAACCATGACAGCCCTACAACATCCATAGCCTTGAGATACCCAGGACGAACCTCATCCGCCCCCGGGGCTCCGCCGCTGTGTAGTTGCTTGACTACCTCAGCAACTTCTGCCCCCGAGATCGGACAGTCCATCCCCAGGCCTCCCAGCTCTGGTTCCTCCTCGGAATGTGCATTGGTGGGATTGAGGAGCTCCTCAAAGTATTCCTTCCACCGTCCGACTATAGCCTCAGTTGACGTCAGCAGCTCCCCATCCCCACTGTAAACAGTGTGAGCGAGTTGCTGCCTTCCTCTCCTGAGGCGCCGGACAGTTTGCCAGAACCTCTTTGGAGCCGATCGATAGTCTTTCTCCATGGCCTCACCAAACTCCTCCCACGCCCGAGATTTTGCCTCGGCAACTGCCACTGCTGCACTCCGCTTGGCTATCCGGTACCTGTCTGCTGCCTCTGGAGACCCACAGACCAGCCACGCCCTGTAGGCCTCCTTCTTCAGCCTGACGGCTCCCCGAACCTCTGGTGTCCACCAGCGGGTACGGGGGTTGCCACCACGACTGGCACCGGCCACCTTACGACCACAGCTAGCAACAGCCGCCTCGACAATCGCAGAGTGGAACAAGGCCCACTCGGACTCAATGTCCCCCACTGCTCTCGGGACGTGGTCAAAGCTCTCAAAATTGTAGTTTATTTATTTGTTTTTTTGCAATTGAGCACAGCTGTTGTAGACTTTATTGCATTTGAGCCCCTCCATGTGGACTTCAGTAAGTCAAGCCAAAATATTTCATGTTCAGAATAAGCTGTCCACTATGGTGGACATGTAGTAAATTACTTGCAAATTATTAATGTTACAAAAATATTTACTGAAATTTGTTTCATTCACACCTGAAGATGACTGAAAAAACATTGTTAAATAATCATGGTTGAAGATTTCACAATTCATCAAAGGGTTAAGCACTGGCCAAATATTTAATTCCTGGTATTCTGGTGACTAATATCATTTGAACTATGAACCGTGTCACTTTTAGTGGCTGAAAGGGAAAAGGTTTTAGTGGAACCCCTAAATTTGAGAAATTGACTGTTTATCAGTACTTGGTAGTAAAAGAGAGCCCAATAAAGCTAAGTAAGTAGGTTTTTAGTCGAAACCACTTGGACTGGGAGATTGACTGTGTGGTTAACAGTAATCCCAGACCAATAAAACTAGTGACTATTGTCAAATTGCATTTCATCTCCTTATTTATTTATTTTTTTATCTTTGTCTCTGACATTTAAAATCAAGACAAGGGAACTTCAGCGAATGACAATCAAGCCCGGGCGACAGCAGATTTGGTTTGCAGCCCATGTAGAAGTCGAAAACTGCATTTTGAACACTCTAAAAAATACCGGTTGTCATGAGCTGAATCTCCTGGTGTCTGTCAAATGTTGGAACTTGTTCAAGTCTCCGATTAGCGGACACTGTGATCAGAACTAGGGGAGAAACTGTCTGGAAGTAAAATTAAAATGAGACAGCAGATTAAAGCTGTTGTAGGTAATTTGCATTTAAAAAGTTTGAATTGTTTTAATTCTTCATGTATTCCCAGATTGTGAACTTTGAAATGCTTTGACACAGAATTTCATGCTCCTCTGTGTTTGGGTATAACAGCAAGGTTGTATCAGAAAAACATACATATTATAACAGACCTTGACAGCCATGTGATTCTAAGCAGAAATCAGAAAAGGCTTCAAAATACACCTCCTTGAACCGTCACTCCTCCTTGAACCGTCACCTTATCGTGGTGGAGGAGTTTGAGTGCCCTAATGATCCTAGGAGCTATGTTGTCTGGGGCCCTTTGTGCCCCTGGTAGGGTCTCGCATGACAAATTGATCTTAGGTGAAGGATGAGACAAAGAACGGTTCAGAGGATCTTTCATGGATGAACTCTCAAGGAGTCGGAGTACCTGGCTCGGAGGGTTACCGGTGTCCCACCCTGGAGCCAGGCCTGTGGTTGGGGCCCGTGAGCGAGCGCCTGGTGGCCGGGCTTTCGCCCATGGGGCTCGGCCGGGCCCAGCCCGAACCGGATGCATGGGCTCATCCAGCTGTGGACCCACCACACGCAGGAGGAACATGAAGGGCCCGGTGCAATGTGGATCGGGTGGCAGACTGTGGCGGGAGCCTTGGCAGTCCGATCCCCGGACAAGGAAACTGGTTTTTGGGACATGGAACGTCACCCTCGCTGGTGGGGAAGGAGCAGGAGCTTGTGGCAGAGGTTGAGCGGTACCGGCTAGATACAGTCTGACTCACCTCGACACATAGCATTGGCCCTGGAACCCAAGTCCTTGAGAGGGGGTGGACACTCCCCTTTGCTGGAGTTGATCCGGGTGAGAGGCGGAGGGCTGGGGTTGGCTTTTTTTTAGCGCCAAGACTCTCTGCCTGTGTGTTGGGGTTTACCCCGGGGAATGAGAGGGTAGCTTCCCTGCGCCTTCGGGTCGAGGAACGGGTCCTGACTGTTGTTTGTGCTTTTGGGCCAAATATCAGTGCAGAGTACCCACCCTTTTTGGAGTCCCTGGGACAAGTGCTAGATAGTGCTCCATCAGGGGACTCCATTGTCCTGCTGGGGGACTTCAATGCTCACGTGGGCAATGACAGCATGACCTGGAGGGGTGTGATTGGGAGGAACGGCCCGCCTGATCTGAACTCGAGTGGTGTTTCATTATTGAACTTCTGTGCAAGCCGCAGTCTGGCCATAACGAACACCATGTTCAAACATAAGGATGCCCATCGGTACACTTGGTACCAGGGCAGTCTAGGTCGCAGGTCGATGATAGACTTTGTAGTTGTATCATCTGACCTGCGGCTGTATGTTTTGGACACCCGGGTGAAGAGAGAAGCTGAGCTGTCAACTGATCACCCCCTGGTGGAGAGTTGGATTAGATGGCAGGGGAAGATGTAGACCGGGCAGACCCAAACGCATAGTGAGGGTCTGCTGAGAACGTCTGGCAGAAGAACCTGTCAAGATGGTCTTCAACTCCCACCTCCGACAGAGCTATGACCACGTCCCGAGAGCAGTGGGGGACATTGACTCCGAGTGGGCCTTGTTCCACTCTGCGATTGTTGAGGCGGCTGTTGCTAGCTGTGGTTGCAAGGTGGCTGGTGCCAGTCGTGGTGGCAACCCCCGTACCCGCTGGTGGACACCAGGGTTCAGGGAGCCATCAGGCTGAAGAAGGAAGCCTACAGGGTGTGGCTGGTCTGTGGGTCTCCGGAGGCATCAGACAGGTACCGGATAGCCAAGCGGGGTGCCGCAGTGGCAGTTGCCGAGGCAAAATCTCGGGCGTGGGAGGAGTTTGGTGAGGCCATGGAGAAAGACTATCGATCGGCTCCAAAGAGGTTCTGGCAAACTGTCCGGCGCCTCAGGAGAGGAAGGCAGCAACTCGCTCACACTGTGTACAGTGGGGATGGGGAGCTGCTGACGTCAACTGGGGCTACAGTCGGACGGTGGAAGGAATACTTTGAGGAGCTCCTCAATCCCACCTACACACATTCCGAGGAGGAACCAGAGCTGGGAGACCTGGGTATGGACTGTCCAATCTCGGGGGCAGAAGTTGCTGAGGTAGTCAAACAACTACACAGCGGTGGAGCACCGGGGGCGGATGAGATTCGTCCTGGGTATCTCAAGGCTATGGATGTTGTAGGGCTGTCGTGGTTGACACATTTCTGCAACATTGCGTCGTCATCGGGGGCAGTTCCTGTGAAGTGGCAGACTGGGGTGGTGGTCCCCATCTTTAAGAAGGGTGACCTGAGGGTGTGTTCCAACTATAGGGGGATCACACTCCTCAGCCTCCCTGGAAATGTCTACTCCAAGGTACTGGAGAGGAGGGTCCGATCGATAGTTGAATTTCAGATTGAGGAGGAGCAATGTGGTTTTCATCCTTGCCGTGGAACTGTGGACCAGCTCTATACTGTTGTAAGGGTGATGGAGGGGGCTTGGGAATTTGCCCAACCAATCCACATGTGTTTTGTGGATTTGGAGAAGGCTTATGCCCGTGTCCCCAGGGGCACCCTGTGGGAAACGCTCCAGGAGTATGGGATGGGTGGCTTTCTGTTAAGGGCCATTAAGTCCCTTTACCAGAGGAGCGTGAGTTTGGTCTGCATAGCCGGTAGTAAGTCGGACCTGTTCCCGGTGAGGGTTGGACTCTGCCAGGGCTGCCCTTTGTCACCGGTTCTGTTCATTACCTTTATGGACAGAATTTCTATGTGCAGCCGTGGTGTGGAGTGTGTCGAGTTTGGTGGCAGGAGAATCTCGTCTCTGCTTTTTGAGGATGATGTGGTCCTTCTAGCTTCAGCCAGCTCTGACCTTCAGCTCTTGCTGGGTAGGTTCGCGGCCGAGTGTGAAGCGGCTGGGATGAGGATCAGCCCCTCCAAATCTGAGACCATGGTTCTCGACCGGAAAAAGGTGGCTTGCCAACTCCGGGTCGGGAGAGAGGTCCTACCTCAAGTGGTGGAGTTTAGGTATCTTGGGGTCTTGTTCACGAGTGACGGTAGGAGGGATCGGGAGATGGACAGGCGGATTGGTTCGGCGTCTGCAGTGATGCGGACGCTGAGCCGATCTGTGGTGATGAAGACGGAGCTGAGCCAGAAAGCCAGGCTCTCGATTTACCGGTCGATCTACGTCCCAATCCTCACCTATGGTCATGAGCTTTGGGTAATGACCGATAGAACAAGATTGCGGATACAAGCGGCCGAAATGAGTTTCCTCCATAGGGTGGCCGGGCTCAGCCTTAGAGATAGGGTGAGGAGCTTGGACATTTGGGAGGGACTCGGAGTAGAACCGCTGCTCCTCCGGATCGAAAGGAGTCAGTTGAGGTGGTTTGGGCATCTGGTCAGGATGCCTCCTGGACGCCTCCCTGGGGAGGTGTTTCGGGCATGTCCTGCCGGCAGGAGGCCCCCGGGTTGACCCAGGACACGTTGGAGAGGTTACATCTCCAATCTGGTCTGGGAACGCCTTGGGGTCCTGCCGGAGGAGCTGGTGGAGGTGGCCGGGGAGAGGATGGTCTGGAGCTCCCTAGTTGGGATGTTGCCCCCGCAACCCGGACCCGGATAAGCGGAGGAAGACGACGACGATGAGGACGACGACGCTTTAAAATGCAATTCCTGAAAGAAAAACTAAACCAAAACGAAAGAGCAACTCCGAGTTAATGCTTTAATTTAAATATAGGCTTTGCACACTTTGAAATTTAGTAAGAAGCTGCTGAACAGTTGATTTGTGTTCATCCGTCCTCTTTGGAATGTAAAGATCGGCCCATGTTTTCGGGAACTGTTGAGATTAGGTAAATGTTGACACAGCTGCTCAACCTTGTACACTTTAAAATCTGGAGAAATAAAGTTATGTAGTTTCTGACTGAAACATTTGATATTGGTAAAATTTAAACCAATTAATGTATAGACTTTTTGCTGAACACATCAAATAGTAGATTTTTGTCAATGACCAAATATTTGATTAATTGATGGGGCATACATTATGATCTTGACTACCTTTCATAACTCGGATTTCAGAAAACACGATAAAGTCTAAAAAAATCTTTGTTACACACTTAAATTTATTCGATAAATTGGATTTAGATTATGAATGTTTATTTGGCTTTACTGAGTTATTCGGCCGTTTCTTAGTATCTATATGGAATTTAAATGTTGGAGATTCAGTTGTTTATTTTCCCATGACTGGGTGAGATTAGGCCATTTCTCAGTACCATGCCAAACCTCACTGTTTCCTTACAGCAACCCAAATGAAGGAGCCTACTGGAGACTGCCAGGCTGTGCTGACCTATCCACACACAGAGTGAGGTCTGACACTTCGAGTATGATAGTTAGCGGATTCCTATTGATAATCTGCTAACTGTCTGATGCTAGTGCATCTGTTGATACCAATAAAACTTGATTATGAGAGTAAACAAAATACTATTAACAGAGTGTGACCCCTGATAGAAGGTTAAATGAACAGAATTGAAATGTCAAATTTAGGAGTGATGATAAATGTTTAGTTTTTTTAACCTAAATTGCCTTATCATTAGGAAATAAGGGATTAATATATGATATCCTAAACTCTCAAAAATACTGATTGTGCCTATTTAAATTATCATCTATGAATTATCTGGTTCGCTCCCTCGAGCAGATTCTTAAATACTGTCATTAATCAATCAATATCATTAGAGATTATCTAGTGTCATCAGAAACATTATCTATTGAAGATAGATGGATTTCTAGGCTACCATGGGTTTTTTCTCCATTATTCTGTTATCATATGACATTAGACATCTTAGAGGTCAAAGGCTATTACTCGATCCATGGGTCAAGTCCATTTATAACCTTGAATTTTTCCTAACAAATGAGTCTTCTAAACAATTCTCCCTATTTGTGATTGAAGTTACCTAAACCTTGATTTAGTGTTCATGACTTCAGTAGCGTTAATTTATGATCAGTTACTTCTATATGAGGATGTTAGAGTATCTGTATAGTTGAAGAATCTAGTTCTTTACAAGTTATGAAGAATATAAAAATTATGTAAAATATCGCTACCTTGTGTTAGTCAATCTATCTCGATTCTCAATGAACAATGTAATTAAATATTGAACTCCTTCCTAGTTGGTTAATTAACATTTTCTCAGTCTTTATTCTGCCTCTGCTGTCAGCTCTCACTTCTTATCTCCATTTTTATCTGACAAGAGAGCAGCACTTGCCCTTGGCTATTGTTTTGTTTTTATTATTGCTAGACGAGCATTATAAGATGACACTTGTCCTACATGACCATTAGATGTGATCAGTAGCATGATGATCTAATGAATGCTCTTTGATGGTCACATTGTATTGAGAATGACCCGATTACATGCTCACCTAGTAGTTTTTACGTTTGTCGATCTTTTATTTTGTTTATTTCCTGCTGTTTTTGAATATAAATACTTTAGCTGTTCATTATCATTCTTAGGTTATTTTCCTCTGCTTGACCTTTAAACTAATTAGGGCTCTTCCTCATGCATTTCCTTGTTTCCCGTAGTATAACCATTTTAGACTAATTACATTATTACAAATTACAAATAATTTCTTTTGATTAGAATGTCTTTTCCTTTCCTGAAACATTTATCGTCTTTTCAAATAAATTTAGGGTTGTGTGACCCCAAGACCACCTTCAATTGTTTTTTGGAACGTTCACTGTCTCTATGTGACAAATGAGGTTTATTTTCCTTAAATACACCTGCTATTCAATTTAACTTACAGAGTTTTAATTTAGCAGTATTTATCTCTTGTTGACACATTTTACGCCTCGGAAGCACCTCGTGATTTTTTAAGCGCCTCGTGATTTTTATCTTGAGAGGCGCTATAGAAATGACACTTTCTTCTTCTTCTTCTTCTTTACGCATTATTCGAGTAACAATATTGAGTACCATTGTGCATTGTTGATGTACTTTGAAGCAACCTTACCTTACTGAATCTATGTGAAGTTGAAATATTATTTTTATAACTAGGACTGGTTTCATTGTTAGTTAACTCCAGTGTTAGAAGCAAAGAGATAAAATAAAAAGAAATTTGGACATATTCCCTGATTTAGCTCTGATGATGTGAATATAGGTGAAAGTTTCTGGCATAATGAGAGCAAACGCATATCTTTGACAATATTATTTTGTGATATGAGCTTGGGAATGCTGACAAGCTCACCCTTTTTTCCCAGATGGGTTGATTCTGTTTGATTTCATTAGATTACAATCTTCTGCAACAGCTCTTCTACTGCGATTTCTCCTGTTACTTCTAGGTGATGTGAATCACTCTGTGTTTATTTTCAATTTTCTTTACACTAATTAAGGCTTTTTTGTTAGTTTTATTTTTGCTTTGTTTTATGCACACTGTGTTGGACAACTCTGCCCCCTGTTGATGTAAACTGGTAATTGCAAGTTCATTGGGATGGATCTTTTGTGGCTTTTGGGGAAACATTTTATGTGAGGTCCAACTTTTGCATCGGTTTGGCGCAATGCTTGCTGGTATCAGACCTGTTTTGTTTATATCCTTTAATGCCTCTTTTGCTCTGATGAGCCATGAGTGCCTCATGCCTCAAGAGGAGGGATGGCTGATAACGGTTTCCTCACATTATTACACTGCCTGGATGGAAATACTTAAAATATTGGATGATAAGAATTTTTGCTGAAAACAAGTCAAAATCAACAGTGATCTCCCAGAATGTTCTTGTGCTTTTTCGCCCACAGGTCGTGAAACCAGGAAATTGGGTTCTGATGAAGGTGCTGAAGCAAGACAATTGTGGGCTGAGAAGGTCCATTCGAAGTATTCCTCATCACTCCCACTGCTGTGAAGATTGCTGAGAAGCCATCTTGGATTCATCTATCCCACTGCAAGCTCATCTACGTCAACTAACTGCTTTTAGAAGCACAACGAAGTCCGGGTTCAAAGGGGTGGGCCACCACTAGGCTGCCACGTCTCAAAACCGGTGAAGATAGAGGTCTGCTTCAAGATCATTAGTTACACCACATTGTTGATGTTGGTGGTCACACTCATGGCCCTGCACTTGGGCCGACCCTCAGTACCTGATGGAATGACTGGACAGCAGCATCTGAGGGGGGTACTAGAACTGGAACTGAAACGACGGATTGGGGCTCCTCCCTGACCGCACACCTACATGACAACGTGACCTGCATCCACCTCGGCTGACGACCCCTGGACACAACTATGACATGACACAGCAACGAAGAAATGCTGGGAAAGGACACCTGCTTCAATCACCTGCACCCAATCTCTAACCTGGTTCACGGTCAAAGGATCAGAAGGACTTTTCGGGGACAAGATCAGCTCCCTGACAATTAGACAACAATTAGAAGTCGAGGGACCAGAAGCCGACGCCCCCGGACCAGAAGCAGACGGTTCCAGTCCAGAGGCCAGAGGTCCAGAGGTCGGCGGTCCAGAAATCGAAGGAGCAGAAGTCGACGCCCCCGGACCAGAAGTTGATGGTGGCCCACGCCCGGTCCTGTCCTGTGGTCGATGCCCCTTCCAGTTCTGAAGTCGACACCTCCTCGTGTTCTGAAGTCGACACCTCCTCGTGTTCTGAAGTCGACGTCTCTTCTGAAGTCTCCTCTGAAGTTGACGTGTCTGAAGTCGTCTCCTCTGAAGTCGTCGTCTCCTCTGAAGTTGACGTCTCTTCTGAAGTCGTCTACTCTGAAGTCAACGTATCTGAGGTCGACGTCTCCTCTGAAGTCGTCTCCTCTGAAGTCGACATGTCTGAAGTCGTCTCCTCTGAAGTCGACGTGTCTGAAGTTGTCGTCTCCTCTGGTGTCGACGTCTCCTCTGAAGTCGACGTCTCGTCTGAAGTCGTCGTCTCGTCTGAAGTCGTCTCCTCTGAAGTCGACGTCTCGTCTGAAGTCGTCTCCTCTGAAGTCGATGTCTCGTCTGCAGTCGTCTCGTCTGCAGTCGTCTCCTCTGAAGTCGACGTCTCATCTGAGGTTGTCTCCTCTGAAGTCAATGTCTCGTCTGAAGTCGTCTCCTCTGAAGTCGACGTCTCATCTGAGGTTGTCTCCTCTGAAGTCGACGTCTCGTCTGAAGTCGTCTCCTCTGAAGTCGACGTCTCGTCTGAAGTTGACTCCTCTGAAGTTGATGTCTCCTCTGAAGTCGATGTTTCCTCTGAAGTCGACATCTCCTCTGAAGTCATCTCTGAAGTTGTCTCTGAAGTCGTCTCTGAAGTTGTCTCTGAAGTCGTCTCTGGTCGTCTCCTCTGAAGTCATCTCTGAAGTCGTCTCCTCTGAAGTCGTCTCTGAAGTCGCCTCTGAAGTCGTCTCGTCTGAAGTCACCTCTGAAGTCGTCTCGTCTGAAGTCGCCTTATCCACACCAGAGGTCGACGCTCGTTCCACTCTAGAAGTTGACATTTGTTCCAATCTAGAGGTCGACGCTCGTTCCACTCTAGAGGTCGACGCTCGTTCCACTCTACAGGTCGACGCTCCCTCTGGTCCGACGTCTCCACCGTCTCCGGTTCCAATGGTGGTTCTGAAGGTCGCTCCGGTCCAGCCCGTCCAAGGGACTATGTCCTCGGCCCAGCCTGCAGAGACTATGTCCCCGGCCCAGCCTGCAGAGCTCCTCTGCTGCAGACGCAGGCCTCCTAGGGCCCATCGCCTCCTCATCTGCCGCAGGCGCCGGCCTCCAAGGACCCGTCGCCTCCTCATCTGCCGCAGGCGCTGGCCCCCAAGTGCCCATCGCCTCCTCCTCTGCCGCAGGCACCAGCCCCTAAGAGCTCGTCTCCTCCTCCTCTGTCCCAGGAGCAGGCCCCCAGACTCTGCTGGTCCCTGCCGCCTCTCCATCGGTCCCTCGGTTCGTCTGGGCCCTCCCTCCGGGTCCCCCTCCTCCCGCCCTGCTCCTTGTTCCTGTGGGCGTCTGGGATCCGCCCTTTGGGGTGGGGGTGGGGGGGGGGGTGGCGGGGGTGTACTGTCACACCCTGTCCTGTCTTCCTGTTTGGTTCAGCCTTGCGTCTCGTTAATTACTCCCACCTCAATCACCTTGACTCCCGGTCCTCCTGCATTTAAACCCCTTCTGTTCTGTGTCTTGTGTCGGTTCATTGTTTCATTGTCCTGTATGTTCATTATTAAATCCTTGTTTTAAATATACCTGACTGCCTGCCTGCCTTCTTCCTCACCTGCATTTGGATCCTGCCTCCGCTCCACTCACCAGCACACGTGTGACAGGCCGCCTGGTATTTTTTTAATCTTATGGCTGCAAATTGTAATAAAAAGTGCAACGTGTGTGTAACTCTTCTCCTTTTTTCAGAACAACCTCAGCTTTCAGTGTATGGTTTGTATTTAGAATTTATTTATATTAAAGCCTTTAATAAAATCAGCTTAAAAGTGAAAAAAGCAAAAAACGGATTTGAATTTTTTACATTTACTACTGAACAGGAACTTCAAAATTACTGGGCAAACAATTTGGAATGAACAATTTAAACTTTGAACTGTAATGCATCTATTCTTAAAAAAGTTTGAACCTTGGTATCTTTTTTAGCAGTTTTTAAGACTATTTATTTTTGTAAACTTTCAGACGATTTTATTTGATGTGGTAGACCGTTAAGCAGTTTCTCTCCAGCTGCAGGCAGAGCGCACCTCACACTGCCATGGGGTGCTTCTCTTGCACACCGTGCACTGCTATACCGAGAACTTTTGTTTTAGCAAAAATAATTATTTATTGTAAAATGATAAATAATGCTGGAATGAAGCAGTATCTCACAGCTAGCAAATAGTTGAGGGTTGTTCAAATAAAAAAATAAAAAATAAAGACTGAACAAACGTTCATATCCTGGTTCACTGGAGATCTGTCATTCTTCGTGGTCACTGTCTTCAGATATAAGCCTTCTGGGACACCTAATAGATCTTGTTGATTTTCTTTGAGGCATTTCCATAATTTCATGCCGGCTTTTTATGCTAATTAGCTTCCCCATTCCGTTATCCGCTTTCACCGTGGGTGCTGCACACAGACAGTTGGTGTGATCAGCTCTGAAAAGCAGATGATCAATTCTCCATGCTTCCAATCAATGCTCGATGCCCAACCCTGCAGTGTTGATCTGGCCCACAGAGAGCCTTGATCGTCGTGGAGTGTGTCTGGGATTACATGGAGACAGAAAGAAGTGAGGAAGCCAGCATCTACAGAAGATCTGTGCAGGGGCATCTCCAGTCTTTAAGAAACACCTGGGCTGAGTCCAGACCACAAGTAATCAACTTTTGGCAAGGGAATTTATCATTTTTTTGTCATTTTTGGGGTGTTTATGATGATACAGTAGACAGTGTGAGTACAATAACATCAACAGATAATACATAAAACCCTTATTTGGTCAATTTTAGCCTCCATGAAAAACTGAGCAATTCAGTCACTTTTTGGCAAGTAAAATGCCAATTTTGTTGTCTACAATTAAATCATCAATAAAGAATTTAAAGATATTTTGAGGTGCTTCTTATAGGAAATCACAGGGTGTAGTCTCTATTTGGCAAGTGACAATCTTAATTTTATGTGCTGAAGTGCTTTTACCTTGTTACTTTTAAATGGAGCAAAGTAATGTATAGATAGCAACCTACACAGTGTCATTAAAGCCAAAGTTTGATCAGTTTAAATACTATTTTTCAAGTAAAAATGTGCCCCAAACTAGTTAACCGTGGCTCCATGTCAAGTGGACTAAAGAAGGGAAGGGGGAAAAATTCAAATCGCTTGAGAATTGTTTATTTACATTTATACAACGTTTGACTTTACATTCAATACAGGGTGCCATTTGTTTATTCATTTTTTAGGATCAAGGCTGTAACATAAAGATAGCCAGTTCTTACCACAAACCATCTTTCAATCACAAATATTGCAAAAAGGATTGATATATCCTCATTGTGAACGTTTAAGACAAATAGCAACACTTAAAACAACTTCCGAACTGGAAAAAACGAATATTCATGATAAACATCTGTTTAAGTACCGAACGAGGATATCTCTGCTTTCTCAATGTCCATATTGCTAGACATGTCGAGTTTTAAGGCAAAATCCTGGGGAATTTCGTCTAGAAATGAAATTACCCTAACCGTGCATGATCCCACGGTGGCTAATCATTTTTTGGCAGCCAGTCGCTTTTTGGCACAACACCGCCTCACTCAATATCTCACACTGAGCGCGTTGCGCATGCTCGTGTCCATTCAGAGCATACTTTGCAAAGCAAGAATTTGGTCTAGTTCACTAGGCTATAGTTATCCTGCTTGGCCTATCAATCATAGGCCAGAGACCAAAATTAAACATATTCAAAAAAATCTATTTATGTTCCTCCCATTTGATCAAATCAAAATTAAAATCAACACAAACAAATACATGTTTCTTAGCACAAACCCTGTGCAATATATCAGCAGTATTCTGTATAAATGTTTCAACACAAGAACCTGGTGTTCTATACATGCAACTCAAAATAATTGTTTTCCTTTTGGTGAAACTGATTTCTATTATTATACTCTCCATAATGTCATCATTAACTGTACTATCTATTACTTTACACTCAATATGCTTCTGTACATAGAAGGCAACACCCCCACCTTTCTTATTATTCCTATTTACGTTAAACATAACCCTCCAAATCAAGGCATGAATCTGTTTCTTTTGTTATCTGTCTCACTGATTGCAATAATTTGAAACTTATATTTTAGTGACCTTAACAAATCTTTAATTTGACTAAAATGTGTATGGAGACTTCTGCTGTTAAAATGTATGATAGAGAGTCGTTCTATTTTAAGTGTGTTTAACTCTTCTTCATAATAATATTCTGATTTCGATTTGTTTAGATTGTAAAAGGTTGCCTCTGGATCAATATTATTTTCAAAACCAAATAATTTCTGGTCGGATACATTTGACCCTTTTAGGCTTAATTTGGTCTGCATTTCTTAATTATCTGATTGTCATTCCCATTTTTAGATGATCAACTATAGGTTTTCCAGTAAAACATGATCTTGATAACACTGAAGCACTTGAGCTACCTGATCCTCCCTTGTGGTGTCCTCCTCAGGGGCTTCATCCTCACGTTGTAAATCTTTAGCTGTAGTTCTTAGATGAGTTTGATGCCTTGTTTCCATGAGATTATTTTGTTGCATAGTCTCTATATTCATTTTCACACACCAGAAATTGTGTGATATCATTTTTCTGTCCAGCTCCATTTCCTAGCTAGGTATTTCTTGATGACGGTAATGTGGTATCCCCTTGCTCAGGGTACTAGAAAAGAAAAAAGGGTACTTTTTAGGCGTTTGTTATTTAGCTTCTTCATCTGTATTTCTCCATCTCCTGGAGGCTTCGATCCATGACCACTTTTGCTTGTTCAGGTGATCCATTTAGATTTACAAACACTCTTACATTTCTCACCCATGTTGCTTGAATTTTCTTTTGTTTCATTGGTGTCCGGCCAGTTCTGGCTATTTAAGCTTTTTTTTTTTGTCAAGTGTTCGTTTACATAAACACCAGAACCCTTTAGCTTTCTAGATTGACTCAATATATCAATCTTCTGCTTTCTGTTTACAAGCTGTATCACAATTGATGACTTATTTCTGTTATCCTTTCTTGGAATAGTGAAGCAAGCAGAGATCCGCCCTGTATTTAGATTAATCTTCTTAACGCTGAAGAACTGAACAACCTGTTACTCCAGTGTGTGTAGCTCTTCAGGTGGTGCCTCCTCACCTTCTTGACCTCCCGCTGTAGCTCTGGCATAACTGCGATGCTTTGTTACGAGCCCAGTGTTGAGTATATCATTTGCTCCTGCATTTTGTTCCAAATCAATTCTTTGTCCCATCCTCTCAATCTTCTGATCCTTCTGTTTGATTGAGGCCTTCAGTTCCTGTAGCTCCTCCATTAGGCCCATAAGGTTAGCCTGTTGTTTAGCAACCTTGCTAATTTCTTCAGACAAAAAGTTCAAGGATTTTTTAAATTTCTTCCAGCTCTTTTGCCAATTTTTTGGATGTAGCCATCTTTTGCCGGTCTTGTTTTTCATCTTTTTAGACAGATTTCATTTTCATTCTTGAAGGAAAATTTGAGGATTTCCTGAGACATGAAAGTCATGCAGGCACCCCCTTGTCAGATGAATTGGTGCTGTGTTGAAGGCAAAGGGGGGGTGGGGGTATAATAAATATTGATTTAGTTTAGATTTCTCTAGATAGCTTTGCTCCTGTTTCTTTGCCTGAGTTAACCAAACTAGTTAACTCTATGAAGACCTCTGCATGCCCCCTCCACATCTTACCCTCATCTTTGTTTAAAAGTGCTTTTCAGTCCATCGGTCCCAGCGTGCTCTCTATAATTAATGATTCTCTGGTTTCTGGTCAGGTCTCTGCTTACTTTAAGAACGCTGTAATCCACCCCGCTTCTTCAAAAACCGAGTCTCGACCCCTCTCTCCATAGCAGCTTCAGACCCATCTCTAAACTTCTGTTCATCTCCAAGATCTTGGAAAAGGTTGTGGCTAAACAACTCACAGCTGCTCTTGATGAACATAACAGATAGCTTCCAGTCAGGTTTTCGTAGAGCTCATTCTACTGAAACAGCTCTTCGTAGGGTCTCTAATGACCTTCTGACTCACAGTGATGCAGGGGACTGTTCTGTTCTGGTCCTGCTGGACCTGACTGCAGCCTTTGACACTGTTGACCATCACCTGCTACTGGAGAGGCTTAGAGACTGGGTAGGCCTATCAGGATCTGCTCTGGAGTGGTTCTCCTTTCATCTGTCTGAGCGTTCTTTCTCTGTGGTTTCTCCAAATTGCCATTCTCTACTGCCTTCCTCACCCATGGTGTCCCACAAGGTTCTGTGCTGGGACCTCTACTTTTCCTCCTCCATCTGCTCCCTCTCCAGCACATCCTGAGCTCCTTTAAAGGAATCTCCTTCCATCTGTATAGAAAATGACATCCAACTGACTCAATTAAAACCAGGATAGCTGGGAGCTTTCTACAGCTAAATGAAGATAAGACTGAGATCCTCATCTGTGCCCCAGACAAGCTGGCTCCCAAAGTGTTGGCTTGCTTCTTACACTAAACCTTCTGTCAGGAATCTTTAACTGATCAATCAATCAAGGCTTTATTTATATATATAGTGCCTTCCACAACTCTTTACGGGTGCCCAAGGCACTAGAACACATTGTAAAAAGACATACAGTCATAAAAAGAGAAGTTAAAACATAAAACATAAAATGTAGAGCATAAGGCAAAGGGATAAAACTATGAACAAAAGTGACCTAACAAGGAACAGAACAGCAATTAAAAACAAAAACTAAAATAACATAAAAGCAAGCCAACTTTAAACATGGCCTGGAAACGCTAATTGAAAAAAATTTGTTTTCAGTCGACTTAAAATCTGGCAGCCTAACTGCAGGTGGCAGCTGGTTCCACAGTGACGGGGCTAGGACCAAGAAAGCCCGGTCTACACCGAGTTCGACAAGGAGGCCCAGATCAGAAGAGCGCAGAGTGCGTGAAGGCAAATGTCCCTTCAGGAGGGCCACTAAGTAAGGAGGGGCATGTGACCTCTGACCCAGCTCTCACCCTGGATTCTCATATCAAATCCCTTGTTAAGAAGTCACCTAATTAAATTACTTGTGTGTAATTTTGTCTCATTATAAATACACTTATTCTGTTAGAGCCTAGGTGGTTTGTTAGAGGACATTATTGAACAAACAGCATCACGAAGACAAGGAACCACACAGGTCAGAGATAAAGTTGTAGATTGGTTTAAAGAACAGTTACGTTATTAAAAAAAACATCCCATGCTTTAACATCACAAGGAGCAGTGCTCACTCCACCATCCGAAAATGGAAAATGTCTGATACACCACAAACCTACCAAGATTTGGACATAAACTGACTGACTGAACATTGATTTTTCATCATGATATATTGGGGGTGTGGCATGAGTACGTGTCACGCTCACTGCGTGAGTGTTGACAGCCCTGCCCAAGCGTCCAGCAGGAGCTACGATGGAGCAGTTGAGGTAAAATAATGTGTTAAAACGGCCCAGTTAAAGTCCAGATCTAAGTCCCGATGAGCATCTGATGAAAGACTTGTTCAGACGTGCAGCCATGAAACAGAAGAGGAGAAAGGAGCGTACCTATTTTGTGTATCTGAATACTGCGTATATAATTATACACACATGCATGCACAAACACACATTTGTCTATACACACATGTCAAAAATAAGTATTGTTACTGTTCTAGGTAATGACACCACAAATCAATACAGAACACCTACTTTATGTTTAATTTGTTGTCATAAATTTGTATTTATTTTCTTGCATTAAATTGTTGAAAACGTTAAATGTTGTCTTTGGTAATAACTGTTACTGTCACTTAATACATTAATGTAGTGGAAATAAACTGTTGGATATGCAGTTATGGTGAAATAATCTAAATCATCATCATGGAAGTGTTAAAATATGCTTTCTTTCCGTCTGTACCATCCAAACAACTAACAGCAACAGAATCAACAGCTTCAACGACATTCTCCGTCAGCCAGACCTTTTCTCATTCTCAAAGTTCTCTTGCATCTCTCTCTTTCTTCTGCAAGTATTGTATGATGTTGCCTCATGCACTTGAAAGGCCTACAACTGCTAGGGGAGATACCAAGAGATTTCACACACACACACACACACGCACGCTCATACAGATCTTTACACTTATGCATGCACTCACACACACCCTTTTCAAGCTGTGAGAGATGAGATATGCTACTTGTGTTGTCTGGTAACTGCTAGAGATTGATATGACTCCATTGTACTGTCAGGATCAATCCTAATAAATAGTCTTTATAGACTAGGGTTCTTGAGGTGTGCTTGTTGGCACATTCACCTCTTCACTGTCCAGACAACCCATTCTCACTGTTATTCTAAAGGAAACTTGTTTTCTTTTGCTGAAATGTGCCAAAGTCTGTTTCTCATGTGTGATGAGCCGAGGGAAAGATAGACTCGACAGACGAGGGCTAAAGCCCTCACCTCAAACCAGATTGGGGAGAAAAGTCTTTTTATCTCTTAAGTCCACCCTTAAGTGTGTGTGTGTGTGTGTGTGTGTGTGTGTGTGTGTGTGTGTGTGTGTGTGTGTGTGTGTGTGTGTGTGTGTGTGTGTGTGTGTGTGTGTGTGTGTGTGTGAGATGCGCTGATGGCTTTAAAATGAAAGCAATAAGAAGCATGCAGCAAAAACATAAAGAAAGAGTCCAAAGTCAGAGAAAAGTGATGTAACTGGTTTATTTGGCTGTAATTTACCTGATGAATAATTTCCTGACATCGACATCAAATATTTAAAGGACCTGAATCTCAGATACATCAAACTGATTGGTTGAAAACAAAATTAAATTGTACCGTTACCCAACAACAATTTATTGTTGTGTCGACAAGTGATTGTTTGTCCGCAAAGTACAGCCGAAAGAGAGGGAGAGAGAGAAAGGGAGAGCGAGAGAAGGGAAAGGAAAACAGAAATGCCAGCGAGTGTTTCTCGGAGCAGGAAGCCAAAACCTGAGCGTGAATTACACGGACCGGACAGAGTCAGAGAAACGGCATCACCAGCTGATGGAGAGGATAAAATCAACTCAGTTAAACTGATGCGATGTGAAGATCTTGAAGCCATGCAGTTAACATAATATTGCCTTCAAATAACACTCGCACATGCTTTTCCAAAATCAAACATGCATTGGGTATCAGTGGGGTAGAAGAGGTGAAAATACTCAACAGTTTAGCAATACAAACTCTAAATGTTTCTGATAGAGCGTGTTAGACATTTTTGCCACCAATCACTTTATTCGGTTGATTGAAGCAACTGGTAAATTAGCATTATAAGTAAAAATAAAATATAAAATAAAATATATATTTAGCTTGGATCTGCCTCGATGCTGCTGTGTCACAAAAACAATAAGCAAATTCAATCACTACCACTAATTTAGAGAGCCTTTTGTAAACGATCCATCATTGCAAGATCAGATTCAGTCAACACAAGGCTGTGAGTTCAGTTCGGATCACAGTGGTCACGGACAAGTCCAGCATCTCCTCCTGAAGCCACCTCACTAAGGCTTTGTTACAGTTTAGTCACACACTTCTCCTTTCCTCTTTCTGGTAAAGTTTCTCTTTGTTTGGCCATCCCCCTTTCAACAATGACTTTTTTTAATAGAACTACCAAAATCATGCAACTACCCCTCGTGCTGAGACAAAAACCACTTGGTGCTCTTGACATGATTGTTCTCTTGGTGCTGGTTGGGAGGACTGCAGTTTGAGGTCAGCGTGGGCGTTTTTAGGCACTGCCATCCTGTTTGAGCCGCTGACTGCGAGCCTTGTAGACCTCGATCAGTAAATCTTTGACATACTGGATTTCCCGCTCCACCGACTCCGCCTTGTCCCGGAGCTCACGGTTCTGCCCCTCCAGGCCATGCAGCTCCTCCTCCAGAGAGTCTAGCTCCGCCCTCTTACGCAGCCTGTACCTGTAACAAACATGGAGGGGGTTTGATTGCCTTTAATGATTTTTGCTGCCTTGCAACTTTACTCATGAGTCAAGATATGGATCAGTGTTCCCTCCACACTTCTGAATTCCCCCAACATTTCATTTCTGAGGTCGGCCCAGAATCTTTTAGGTGGGTCTGAACCAGGCAGACCCTCCACAGAAACAGACAGCATGGTGGTGCTTTGTCTATAACTCCTGACATGCAAGGCAGAACTCAAAACAGTGGTATTCAGGTGTCAACCGATTCTTAAGAAATATATAAAAATGGAGAAAGGCGTTGCTTTGTTTTAGTTTTGATGGTACTTCACTTGTTGGACACATTTAAAAACATGATTGATTGAGGAACGTTCATAAGGACACAGAGAAATAAGAGTGATTTGCATACCTGTGAGCAGCAGTTTTGTTCTGGTCCCTCTTCTTCTGCTTCCGCTCTCCACTGCCAGAATCCAGAGAAGCTGGACTCATCACCAGGGCTGGTTTGATGGAGCTGGGCTCATCCTTTAACCTCTGGGGGGTGCGGTGGATGGGGGCACCCAGCAGCGGTCCTTCACCCTCCCCTCTGGACAGACATTCATAGCTTTGGTCTGCAAGGCATTCTGGATAGAGGTAGTGGCCGTGTTGGGGCTCGACAGCCTGCGCCTGAGCCGGCTGATCTAGGTCTCCTATAAAGCTATGGTAAGGCTCCGTGTTGGCCATGGACTGGTGGAAGTAGCCATCACCGGCCACCATTGTCTCTTGGGGAATATTTCCAGAGAGTCCTCCGTCCTTGCTGCAGTGCAAGACCTCCAGCCCCGTGCTGTCGTAACTTACATTGACCTTCACATTGTGCATCAGCTGTCCCTCTCGCTTGTGGTGGCTGTCGTACGAACCACCCAGGCAGAACCCTCGAGCAATCTCCTCGCTGCAAAACATTCCTTCGGAAAAACAATAACTCTCCTCTTCCTTCAACGATAAAGCACATTCTCTCACCTTCTTCACGCTGCTGATGCTGTTCTTGCTCACCGTTTTCAGTGTGGAATAGTGGTTCACAGACAGCTCCGTGCTCCCTGAATAACAGCCCCTGGAGCCCCACGTTTCAAGTCCAACTTCGTCCCCAACTTTCGCCTCACCGAGGAGTCTTCGCCCGTTGTTGTGGTGGTAACGGTGATGGTAGCTGTACGGAGCGGGTCGTGCAATTTTGGTTCTGCTGATGGGACCACTACAGAAGCTGGCCAGGTCCAGTTCCCCTGTTGCCAAGGTAACTACCACAGGGCTGGTTTCTGATTGGCTGGTCCCATAAGAGCCATAAGGTAACTGGTAATAAGACTGGGAGCCCATGGCTTGGGTAACCTTGTCACATTTTGAGGATTTCTCCAACTTGTTTGTGGTGGATGTAGACTCGGCGCGGAAGTAGTCCTCCAGCTGAGCCAGCTCCTCCTGCAGTAGAGAGGTCATAACCTCCAGATCCGAGGGCACCTTGACATCCTGTTCTAACGGTGAGGGTGGAAGAGATGAGCTCGGAGAAGACTCGCTTGTTGACACAAATGAAGACAAATCGACTTTTTCCGTCATCCAATCAGAGTGACCATCACCTGGAACATTTCAATTGAAAATCACAATAATGTGTTATAAAATGAACACAGCAATCCATTTTTCTTCAAATGTTTGAATCAAATATTTTAAATAAAAATGACAAAAACAGACAATTTGAAAGCAAGGTTCAAAGAAACCAGTTTAAAAAAGGTTAAAATAAAAGCAAAGCAAAACATCCGAAAAGATCCAAGTGAACAACTAACCGATCATCTGAAAATGATTGAACAGCATCGTCTGCATTCGATAAATATCCACTTAGCTGTACTCACTGTACGACATTAGCCCCGTGCTGCACTGCGGCTCCAACCTCGGGATGTGGAAAAATAAAAAAGCTTCTTAGCAAAACTCACCAATTAAGTGCTGCCTCTCCACTGGCCCCGCCCCCGTGCTGGGCCGTGATTGGCTGAGGCTAGCCTGTAGGAGAAGGGGAGCGCCGAGGTAGTCTGTGGAAATGGGAGGAATTTTCCTGCGAAGGATCGATGCCGCCATCGTGTTGTCTGCTTCGATCGAACTGTCCAAAAGCACAAACCGTGCACTGGCTGGTTGCAAGAGTTGTAGAAACACCTGAAGGACTGCGGGGAAAAAAAAAAAAAACACAAATAAACAAAGGAGAAAAAAATCTGATATTTTTGTTTCATAAATTTCTACTTAAAATTTTATTTTGTATTTCGGAAAATGTAAAATATGCTTTATAAAATAAAAATGCATATTTTTAAATTTTAGACTTCTGTTCACCTGTCACCTCACTTACTTATGTCACTTTAAAATAATAGAACAGTTATTACACAAACTCATAAACATGTTAAACCATCTTTAAAAGTTAAAACTGATTTATAATAAAGTACCAGAATTATTAGTAGAATGGGACTTAAATAAATAACAATGACAAACACAATGTAGACACAATTTCTATTTCTATCATTTCAAACACAATAAAGGACGCGTTCCTTTATCTGTGAGGAAAAAACAGATATTGTGTGTTTTTTTAAAGTAATTAAAAAAGTTGAATTTATGTTTATTTCTAGAACTGTTATAAACATCCTCTGAGTTACCCAAACTAAGTTATAATAAGTAGGTTGTTTATAAATGAAGGTGTCACTTTCGTCCGCAGCTATGAAGAAGCGCTCTACTCACCCCATAGTTTCTGTGTTCAGCAGGAGTGAAGGACTCGGAGCTTGACGTGGCGGAACGACTCGGTCGCTGTTTAAAGAGACATGTTTAGGCTTTCAGACACTCTTCATGTGCCGCTTTAACCACCAACAGACTTGCAGACAGAAAGTTTTTAAATCCGCTACTTCTCCAACTCCTTCTGCCCGGGCCTCATCACCGCTCCGCAGATTCATGCGCCGTTTCCAGAGTTCACCGTTACGTCATGAAGCGCGGGACTTTCACGTTATTACCGAGAGACCTCACACACGCGCGCGCGCTCACAGAAATGAAAGTAAAGAAATAAATACACGAACATCTGAGACCTGTCGGACCAGCCAGCATCGTGGTTGTCCTTTATTTTAACGTGTTAGTTTAGCTCTGAACACAGAACTGATGCACTTATTAGAGCACAAAATAATATGAAGTCTTTATTTGACAGAAAGTTGTTTTTAGTCCCAACCCGACTGTAAAAACACGAGAACTGCACTGGAAAGAAATTAAATTGTCTTGTTTGCACATTAATTGTTGTCAAACAAACTAAAACGTATTTAATAAGCTCTTTAAACATTTCTAATTAAAGACAGGACAAGTTCGGGTTCTTTAAGAACATGTTCTGCAGACTGTGCACTCGGGACTAGTTTCAGACGCGCTGCAGCGGAAGGACACCCTGTTGCAGTTGGAAGGAGTAACTTTAGTTGCAGCCCAGTTGCATCAGATCCGCCGGGGATTCGCTGAGAGCTGTAACAATGTGGCCGAATCACCGCCTTATCACGGGCAGGCTCGGTTCTGCTGGCCCGCCATCATTTATAATGACTGCTAATCATTAGGTATTAATACCGATCTGGGACCAGCTGGCTGTGGGTCAGAACCGACCTGAAACCAGCTGGCTGTGAGTCAAAACCGATCTGGGACCAGCTGGCTGTGTGTCAAAACCGATCTGGGACCAGCTAGCCTTGGGTCAAAACCGGGTCAGAACCGACGAGACTAGCGTTGTCAGAACCGACCTGAGACCTTTTGGGTGTGGGTCAGAACCGACCAGAGACCATGAGTCAGTGAAAGAAACAGGTTAACGCTATTATATTTGCTTATGTATTTTTTTAAAGGACGTTTTTTTGTTACTTTGGCTCGTTTGCAAATCCTTACTTTACAACCTGACAACACTGAACGTTTCTGGCAACTTTCATTATTTTAATAAATACATTTTAATTACTTGAATTTAATTAATTAAACTGTATGAAAGACCTCATGTCTGGTTTCCTGGGATGGTGGGAATTTAGTGTAAAACACAAATGATCAGCAGAGAGAAACAGCCGTCATCAGTGAATTACAGTTTTCATCAGGTGCAGAAACCAAAGGCAGGGTTTTTTTATAGAACTGAAAAAACTAACTGGATGAGAGGTGAAACTTTTTAAGATAACCAGACAAGTCAATTTGTTTTCAGTTAAATCAGTTAAGGATTATAAAATAGTTATTCTTTATTTTTACTAAATTAACAAATAACGATTCTGATTGTAAACATCTATTTTGATTCAACTTAGGATTTCATATCTGCAACACCTTAAAGGTACATTCATCATGCCTTAAAATACCTCTAATATTAACGTTTATGTAATAAAATTAGATGCATGTGAAAGAGAGTCATGGGTGAAATGTTTCACTCAGAAGATGTTAAAAATAATATAAAGCTGTGGCTGTCAACACCTGGAGCAGATCTGGGCCGGCTGCAGCTGCAATGAACAAAACACACACACACACACACACACACACACACACACACACACACACACACACACACACACACACACACACACACACATTCACTGCTGACTTGTTTTATGTGATCATTTGTAGATTTTATTGAGATTTTTTCTAATAAAGCTTCACATCATGACCAATAATCTCTTAATTCAGCAAGTTCTATATTATAATGAAATACTAGAAAAATCTCATAATTATCATTGATCAGCTTTTTATCACACCTAATAAACTTAATTTACAGATAAATGACACATGTTTTGTCCTTGTGCTTCATTGTTTTTATTAACTGTCTGCCAGTTGGTAGAACACATGTAAAGTCCCCACATCTCGCTGAAGCTTTTAATGAACTTAACAAGAAAAAAAAATGTAAAACAAATCAATTCTAAAGAATATTAAGTTGTTTGAAAAAACATTACTACACTGCATTATTAATACGTTAATATTATTGCAGTGTGTATATTAATTGTATTAATTTACATGAAACTAAAGTCCTTATTGCCCCAAATCAAAACAGCAACACTGGAATGTCTTCATGGCTTTTTTCTTGGCGAGGAAGTCAAAGGGTTAAAACAACAGGTGGCACAAACAGCTTTAGTAATCGAGTATTTTAACCTGAAATACGTAAAAGGTGTTTACTACTAAAGTCACAGAATTTAATCCACAGACAAGATGGCTCCTCGCGGCTGTTTGAGAATTGTAGTGATTTATTTACTACATAAAAAATGTAAAATCTTCATGTGCATTTTTAATGTGTAGACTGAATAACACACACACACACACACACACACACACACACACACACACACATTTCATGGCTTTATCAATGATTCACTCCCACAACAGCAACATTATAATTTAAAAGCCTCTGAAAATGAGACGTTTCATTAATCAGGAGGCTGAATGAGTCGTTCAGAAGAATAAACATCTAACTGGTGTTTGAACGGCTGATCTAGAAGTTCTGAACGATCTGAGTCTCACACCCTGTGTGTGAAGTGTGTGCCATTAGGGTTGCTGCACTTAGATGTGTTTTATTCTTCCTCTCTTCTGGTGTCAGACTGCGTGTGTTTGTTGTTCGTGACCTCAAGTGACATGCAGTGTGTGTGTGTGTGTGTGTGTGTGTGTGTGTGTGTGTGTGTGTGTGTGTGTGTGTGTGTGTGTGTGTGTGTGTGTGTGTGTGTGTGTGTGTGCGGGAGGGGGCAGGACGCTGCAGAAGTCGCCCAGGCAGAATGACACCCGGCGTGTCCTGCTGGCCTCATTAGTAAAACCAGGATGTCTCCCCACGCGGCTCCCCGGCCCATCCTCTGCCTCGCCGACCAACCAGGAGCTGATTGAAGCAGCCAGGTCTTCCTGTTGCTATAGTAATAGGCAACACTGGTTCACCCCTCTCAAAAGCATGTTTTTGGCATCCCTGGAGACGTGGGTTTAAACGGCCTTCCCCCTCGGAGCTCTTCCACCACCCAATTGTTTACACACTCGCTATATTTTGCACACAGAGCAGATTTTTGTGAATTTGCAACAGTCGTGGGTTCCAGAGATCAGTGAGATTTGTGCAGGTCTGAGGAAATTCCAGCGAGGATTTAATCCCCAAAACTAATTGTTTTAGTCTCATTTTGAATTAAAATTCTTTGTTTTTTGTCCTTGAGTCCAACGTGAGTGTGACGATTAAAGAAATGAAATATATGTTTATGAATCTCAGCTGCCTTTCATTTGTAACCCCCCGTTGGCACTGTACATATTTTGAATGCAGCCCATAGTATTTCAGTTCTGTGTGTAACAGTCGATCCATCAATTCTTCAACCGGTGTATTTTTTCTGTGTTGCAGCAAAACGATTGCCCACTCTTTGTGCGGCATTGCCTTCCATCTGTCCGTTTGTACTGTACAACCACACAGAAGTCTTCTCCAGCAGTGCATCATGGGATGGGAAGAGCCGCCTTCAAAGGCGCAGACGGCCCTGCGCTCCTCTACTATGGCACATTGGCATCAGTTACACCACAATTTCATCACCAGAAGCTCTCTGTGAATCCTGCTTACATTAACTTTTTACAGGGATTGGCAACACAGAGGCAGAGAGGCATGGCAGCGCCAGCGCTCCAACCCATTTACATTCCACCTCCTATTGAACGCTCGGTCTCATCGTATTGTTATTTGTTGTATTTGTATGAACAATTGGTGCGAATGGGGAAGAATCCCTGCAGTTACACTGGGTTTACATTTGGAGGAAAGGCGAAGGGATTAAAAAAACAAGAGGATGGGGAGACTTCAAAGCGGTAAAGTGTGCAGGGCCGTATTTGAATGATGGCTGGTGTATTGTTTTGATAAGTGCTCCCTGAGGAGAACAAGAGGAGCAGCGTGTCACTTGTTCCTCTCATCTCTGCAACAGGGAGCTGAGAGAACGTCAAAATAAGAAAAACTCTGCTGCAATTAAAGGGTTCAGAGCTATGAGGCGCACACGCACACACACACACACACACACACACACACACACACACACACACACACACACACACACACACACACACACAACACCAATTAATTAATTTGCTTTTAAGTTCTATCTAACTAAGCGGGTGACACACCCAGATGCAGGATGGAGATGATGATGTGGGAGGATGGGGAGGGAGCAGGAAAATTGAATGTGGACATTTTAATTCACACATCGACTTTCATCACTCGTATCCGACTGAGCAGCGTTCTCGTTAGCAGCCACAAAAACGTCAAATCAACTGTTGATTTCTCCGCCGGCTTCAGACGTTTGTTTTCAAATCTGCTTTGTCTAAAAATGTAAAACAGAGACATGAAATATTGACTCGCGTTTGCCCTCTGAATGATGATATGACTGAAATCATTCAAATGTTCTGGTAACAGGAAACAATACAAGTATAACAAGACATCAGATTTATGAGTTTGTTAATATTCATTTATTCACATTATTTATGTTTTTCTAGTTATCTTAACATTTTTTTATGCAAACACACATTTATGGAATAATATATCCTCCCTAAAAAGTTTGTAATTGTTCCTCATTTCTAGTCTGATAAAAAAATCATCCACTACTTTCTGAGTTAAGAATAATTTCTAATCCCTTTCCCTGTTTCTTCTGAAAAAGTATTTTTCCTCTGGTTTAGGTACTTTTTGCAGTCAGAAAGGTTGAATAACTCCTTAATCAGTGGCCGTGGAGACACAAATGACAAAGATGCCGACATTTTATTCACGAAGGACTGGATTTTGTTTTAGGGGAACGTTTTTCAGGGCAGAAGAAGAAGATCAGAGACACACGGACCTGGGATGAGTTTGTTAGTGGGTCAAAATGAGCTGTATAATTATTATACTGGTATAACAAAATCCACTGTGTGTGTGTGTGTGTGTGTGTGTGTGTGTGTGTGTGTGTGTGTGTGTGTGTGTGTGTGTGTGTGTGTGTGTGTGTGTGTGTGTGTGTCTGTCTCTGTGTGTAGGTGTGTGTGTAGGTGTGTGTGTGTGTGTGTTTATTTTTAATGCAGATTAAGACTGAATGACCATCTAACAAACAAATCTATAAAAATCTTTACATTTGATTTAAATAAATCAGGAGTAGAAACTCAAAGATTTTATTTTTTGTTTTACAGACAAATACACGTAAAATAAATGGTTAACTTTAAGCTTTTTATTACTAATCATGTATTTCCCTTTATTTAAGTATTTATTCATTAACAGCTTAATGTTGCCAGTGCTGTTCTTTCCTAAGAAAGCATAAACGCAAACATGGATTCTGGATAGCGCTGTGCTACAGACAGTAAATAAATTATAACGCTGCTTTAAGGGTTTATTTTTACTTCATTCCAGAATGTTCTCCTGCATTATTAGTTAGTGAAATAAAATCATGCAGTCAATAGGAATTAAACCCAGAGCATCTTATTCTATTTTGAGGTTTAATGTTGTGCAGAGGCCACCCCTCAGGAGGACAAAGGAGGAAGGCGCTGCCTCTGCTCACAGCTCTGTCTCTATAAGCTTGTGTCACCAGCTCTGGTTTTCACACCCGTTTGCATCCAGAGAAACCTACATTACTAGATTACTGTTGTCTTTCTCAGGGTGTTCCACCGCAGCCTCTCGTAACGATGTTGTGGTTGGGGGGCCGTACCAAGACGTCCCAGTGATTTCAAGTCATCGTGGTCTCATTACACCAGGCTGTTGGTAATCCTCTGCCTTTGATCTCAGAGCTGAAGGCAGCTGCGTTTTACTGGAGTTCAAACACTGTTCTGTCTGCACCCTCAGCACCTCTACCAGGAGCCCCGTGGAAGCAGAGGAACCACCGCCTGGTGCTGAAGAGGATGGGGAGCCCTTTGTTTTCAGATGAGAGAATCACAGATGGAGGTTTGCTGGTGGCATTTGAGTCAGTCAAAGGTCGACTAACAAGGTTAATGTTTATGTCCTCAGGGAATCCACGGGAGTCGGGCGGCAGCACTGAGTGTTTTATTAGTGCGGGAATAATCAGACCTCAAGAGATCAATCAAAACTATTAATTTAAAAACACTAAAACCCACGAATCATCACAATACTGACTAAAGTACATGTGTAAGGTCAGATGTGTGTCTTCTACTGGCAACTCAAATCTCAGTATTGTTCATCAGCTTATTGGTGAATTGAGAGAAAGCACTGCGTTACTCAGGCCAGCCTAAACAAACAACATTTAAATACAGACCTTTATTTGACTCTCCGTTTACATGGAGAGGGAGAAAAAGTACAAAAATTGACAGAAAAAGTCGGAATAAATGAAGTCATACTGTAGTACCAAAGAGCAGAGGATGGTCTAAAGGTCAGAGGTCACAGGCCTTACAGCCTCAGGGAATAAACCGCTCCTCAGACCTTGTCCAGGCTTTGAGGCTGTCCAACCTTCATCCTGAAGGAACGAGGGTGAACACCTGCTGACACAGGTCACGGGTCCGTCACTGACAGGGACGGATTTAAAACTGAGCCTAACACAAATTCATAACGTTCATCGTCAATGAATATCTGGCTTTTACGTGACCTTCGTCACCGCCTCTGCTTATTATGCTCTATCTATTCCGCCTTTCCCGGGATCATTTTCTCTCTCCCTTTCCTTACATGTTTATCACAATTATTTTATTTTTTCTAATTTTGAACATGTTTTTTAATGTTTTTTATATTTTTGTTTTTGTGAAGCACCTCAAGATTTTTATCTTGAGAGGCGCTATATAAAAAACTTTTCTTTCTTTTTCTTTCTTTAATATTCTAAAGGAACCAGCTGACCGTTAAGCTGCACACTAGTTCTACTCCAAAGGGAAACTCAGGGACGACTCTTGATTTTGCTTTTCATCAACTTTTATTTTTCAACTCTGAGATTTGTTGGTTTCAAGTTGATCAATGCAGGATTTCATCAGGTTGATAACCAACCACTGGCGTCTTTAGAGTGAAGTTCATGAGTAGAGCTTGCTGTGCCGTTCCTGTTTGACTGAGGACTGAGAGCCACCATCCTGCATAGGTGGTGTTTTAATCAGCAATCAGTCGCCTTTTTGTTGATGCATTCTGGGAGATGTATTTCTCGGTGGTGGTGGACAAATTAGACCTCCGTTTACTCAGCTTTAACCCAACACCTCCCACTTGAGCTCATGGCTTCCCAAACCCGATGAGGTCACACCAGTTCTTTGCTGTTTGGGGTTTGAGGTCCTCTTTAGCCACTGCTCAGCAGCTCGATGGATCCAGCCAATAACTCTCTTCAGTTTGGTTAGACTACTGACTCGTGTTATGTCCACGAGATGTTTAACCCAGCCAGAGGGCCACGTTTTTGGTAGAGTGGATTTTGCTTCTTTACAAAGATCTTTTTTCTGACCCATCTTGGCTTGAGTTCTTGTCAATGCAGCTGAAACTGCCTTTCTTTGCAGCGTATTTACACTCTCTCTGGCCTGGGCTGCCACTTCTCCTGCTGATTGAATAGGCCACTCGTCCACTGGCCACTTCAGGAACTCTGGTCCATTTTGCCATTTGGAATTCTCCTTCAAATCGTCAGGAGCGCCACCTCTTGTTACGATGTCAGCCATGTTTAGATCTCCACGGATCCACCACCAGTCTTGCACTGGCCCAGCCTTCTGGATTTCACCCACTCTATTTGCAAAGACGGTTTGGTATCCATAATTGTCTCGCTGGAAAGCTCCAAGGACTGTCTGACTGTCCTGTAAGTGGAACCACCTCTCAGTCTTCATTCGAGGGTGCTTCTCCACATACTTCCTGATCCTGGCTGCAAGGACTGCGCCACAGATTTCTGCCTTAACGGCATCTCCCTTTTTATCTAAGCTTGGCTTTGGCTTCCACAAACCTGACTTCAATGCCTTGACTTGTCTCCCTTCTTAAGTACATCACAGCGCCATAGGATTTATCACTTCCATCAGAGAATGTGATACCCCAAGGTTTTCCTTTCCAGTCTGATGGTGCAAGGCTTCTGTGGAATTTTGCGCATATTTTTCAAAAAGCTGTATGGCTTCTTCTCCGAGACGTTCTGAGAGAGGTTGGTCCCAGTTTTCTTGGGTCAGCTTGCCACACCCTCCTTCTTGGAATGCTTTACGAACAAGAATCGCTCCTTTCTGCTTGACTGGTGCAACTAGGCCAATTGGGCCGTATAGTGCAGCAACTTTGCTTAAGAGTGCTCTCCTAGTCAGGGTTAGGAGTTTCTGTTCTCACCTCCTCTTCAAGAAGATTTTTTCCAACTCGCATCTTCTTCTTCCTTTTAGAAAAGTTCACTGCAGTCAGCATGTAGAGCTTGTCCTCATCTACTTGGTAGCCGATGCCCAGGGCTTTGTTGATTCCTTCTCTCATCCGATTTGGAAGAATTAAAGTTTTCCTTTGATCCTGGTTTAGCACATCTGCTTCAGCTCCTTTCCTCCCACGTTGCCCTGACTGGACCCAGGGTTTGAGGAAGAAACCCCCACCCTTTAAAATCTCTTCAACTTTTGCTGTAATGTTGTCAAGTCTGTGCATATCATTGTGGGAGGTCAAGAGGTCATCCACATAACTGTCCCTGAGCCCACATAGAGGAAGTCAGATCAGTATGTCTGGTTGTTCAAATACATCACATCTAGCATCACTGCTGCTGTTCCTGCTACACGGTCAACTCAACCGCCCTGGTATTGTGTGGATTAGATTTAAAACATGTAGAATGTAGTAGCTTTTACATGTTCTACTGCAGAATAAATCCATTTTCAGCCGCTTATCCAGAGTCGGGTCGCAGGGGCAGTAGCCTAAGCCGGGACATCCAGACTTCCCTCACCCCAGCTACTTGGACCAGCTCTTCCAGAGGAATCCTAAGGTGTTCCCTGGCCAGGTGAGAGACATAGTCCCTCCAGAGTGTCCTGGGTCTTCCTTTAGGTCTCCTCCTGGTTGGACGTGCCCGGAAAACCTCACCAGGGAGGCGTTCTGACCAGATGCCCGAGGATCCTGAGGATGCCCGACCTCAACTTGCTCCTCTCGATGTAAAGGGGCAGCGGTTCTACTCCGAGGCCCTCCTGGATGACCACGCTTCTCACCCTATCTCTAAGGGAGAGCCCAGTCACTCTGTGGAGAAAACCATTTTGGTCGCTTGTATCCGCAATCTTGTTCTTTCGGTCACTGCCCAAAGCTCGTCACCATGGGTGAGGGTGTGAACGTAGATCGAC
Source organism: Nothobranchius furzeri (assembly GCF_043380555.1). Classification (NCBI taxonomy): domain Eukaryota; kingdom Metazoa; phylum Chordata; class Actinopteri; order Cyprinodontiformes; family Nothobranchiidae; genus Nothobranchius; species Nothobranchius furzeri. Next base: position 21,064,549 of record NC_091753.1, on the reverse strand, counting down.
CAGTAAATCGAGAGCTTTGACTTCCAGCTCAGCTCTCTCTTCACCATGACAGACCGGTACAACACCCGCATCACTGCAGATGCAGCACCAATCCACCTATCGATCTCACGCTCCAGTTTTCCCTCACTCGTGAACAAAACCCCGAGATCCTTAAACTCCTCCAGATTTATATTTAATTGAAGAGATTTAAATTAATAGCAAAAGTTTATTTATTAATTCAGAAGATCTAAAGAGATCTTTGCTTGTTCAGAGACCAAATATACACCACTCTGTGTTTTATTCAAAGAAGAGTCAGGTTTAAAAAGTTAAGAATTTATAACTAACAATTTAAAGATGACAATTTAAAAGACAATTCATAAAAGACAATTTATAAAATCTTTGATATTAAAACTTGGTATTAAAGCAATCTGTGTGTGGATGAAACTAAAAATGAAGTGTGTGTGTTGGATGTGTGAATGTAGGTCTCAGAAGGTTTCTATCTCAGAGAGAGAAAACTTGTTCTGGGTGAAAGAATTTGGTTTGCAGCTAAGCTAAATTATTTCTTAATAAAACAGGCATTCCAGACGCAATCTTGTGTTCTACCTCACCGTTCAGACGACCCTCTGTTCAGATCCGGAGGTCAAGGGAGGATGTTGGTCAGCCTCTGGGTACTCGGTCCGGTAGGGGAGACCAGTGGTACCGACTCGCTGGTCCTAGAGTTGCCGCAGGCACACAGGTGGATGGTTTGCGTCTTAAATTAACTCTGAAAGAGTTTTGCATCAGCTTGCTGCAGATGACGTTTCTGTTGAAGCAATTCTATCGGCGTGACAGAAGAGCTTCAGTAGAGGTTTTGAGTGGCCGACCCGATACTCTGGACTCTCTCGTGCCATGGAGAGAATTTTAGTGAGCTCAAGAACTGAACTTGAACTGAGGAGTTTTGGTTTTAACATACCTCAGAACACGCCCTCCCAAGATAGAAAGCTTTGGTGTTATGGACCAAAGACATGTGAATGCAGTTACCTTTAACCTGATTTCTGTGTCCTGCATGGTGTGTATAAGTGCACATGACCTTCTTGTCACTGATCAAACATTACTGATTATCATAAATAATAATTATTATTAACCAAAGAATAATAAATAATTTCAGTAATTAAATACAATTATAATGAACCTTGATGATTATTTATGAACATTGTAAGACAGTGAAAAGAGGTTATTAAAAATGATTCTTTTAAATCTTGAAGTGTCCTTCGTCTTGCGGATGGAACAGAATTCAGATAAAGACAGTCAGATTAAAGATGGCTTACAGCAGACGTTGTGTCTCCTGTGATGGATAATCTGTAGATAGAAGTACAGCCAGGACAGCTTGACCCAGCTGAGGAAGTGTGACCTTTGGGTCACAAATGAGGCCATTCATGTCGCTACAAGAAGAAGAAGATGGCAAAGAAGAAGAATTTAATCACTCCTCATTTCTAACAAGTAGGTTGACTACTTATTAACAAATCAACAGAACTGATTCATTTAAAGAAAAATAAGATTAGAATTTCAAATCCACCTCAAATGAAAACAAATCTAAATTAAATATAAATATGTGGAATTATGACCATAACAGAAAAGAATGAAGTGCTTTGGTACATTTTCGGGGATAAATTTAAGGTTTTGTTTTAACCGAGACACCATGTTTTATTTGTTCTTGTGGCGTATGATATGGTCATTGAGTCGCTGATGCATTCTTAATGAACCTGAACCCCAACTTTATTTTCAACCCCACCACCTGCATCAGCCTCATAAAGGAAATAGATGGTAAAACAGTCAGATCAGAAACAGCAAGTCTCTTCTACTTGACAGTGAAAATTAGCTTTCATTCATTTACTTTGGCTCGGGACTGCAGTGAGGATGTGTTGATGTAGCCTCCAGGAGAGAGCACAATTACTTCCACAGAAAGTTTCACTCAAGTTACAGCTGACTCATGCCAACCTCTTAGATTACTTTTTCACAGATATATCTATTCCCTTTTACATAGATTTGTTTGTAATCCTGTATGCATTTTATTCTTTCAAACTTTCTTCAGTTACTGATTTTAAAATGTCTAATGCCCATTCTCTGAATTATGTTTACACCCTGGACTCCATGGGCCGCCTCAGGTGTGTAGCTGAGGTTTTTACTCAGTAGAGTTTGACTGAAGCGTGGTAGTCATTCGAAAAGCACCTCAAACAGCACATCACAGCCATGCTTACATCATGGTGAAACTAGAAAAATGAGAATATGTTGCTAAAGTCCATTTAATCCAGCTGAGATTGAGAGACCATCTAAAGGTACCTTTGCTGCATTCATCAGCTGATTAGAGAGTAAGGCTTTGAGTTTAGAATATTGAACCTTGTCACAATATTCTAACTGTTTGGGATTTTGAGTGTGGTGTTTTCATCAGCTGTAAGTCATAATCATCACAGTTATAACACACAAAAACTAAACTATCTGGCCTTGTATGGAATGAGTCTGTAGTGTCACCTTTTAAAGAGACAATGTGTAGTTTTACCAATAATCTCGGGAAATGTTGTGCTTTCTCCTTCAATACCAATAATTATTCATTTGTTCCAAAAAGATAAATGCACACACAAAACATCACAATCTTATAACTGAGAGTGCATCATTATGTTCTGTAAAAATATTCACTACCTGGTATATTTAATTTCCAGCCATCACGTTACATTCAGCCTGAAGGGAAAGACAATTTTATAACTTCATAAGACCAGAATATGGCAATGTGTAAAAATAAAAACACCCTGTCAAGTCCGCCGCAGCAGCCATTCAAAATCTCACTATTTCATGAAAAAACTACAAATAAATCTCTCATTCATGCTGTCGTCCTTAGTTTGGGGAAGAGATCGGCTCCTCTTCTCATCCTCTGTCTTTGGTGCGAGCCACATTTAAAATCAACAAACTAGTTTCATCCCAAGAAAAAGTTAATTTGTTCAGGATTTCTCTAATAAAACACAAATTCACTAGCATGAACATATTGTGATGGCTGCAAAAGTAAGGCTCTGAAGGTTTAAGTCCAAACAATGATTTTTAGACTGACTCGGTTCCTCTTATACTGACTTTTTAATGATCTTTGAAAATAAATGAGTAAAGTCTCTGAGATTACTTTGAATTACAGTGTAGCTCTATTAGCTCTTATGATGAGTAACTGTTAAATATGACCTAGAATAAACGTTACGTGTGGATAGGTTTTTTATACCAGTTTTAACTTAACTAATTGACCAGTTATAAATGCTAAATCAAAAAGTGCACTTTTGGTGTCTGCTGGGAATCAACCAAGTTACTTTTTCTTGAATGTTGTTGAAAATGAATCAAATGATGCTCAGTTGTAGAAAAATATTGGCAGCTTCGTAACAAGTAACCATAAAAATCAGGTCTAAAATACAGAGAGTAGGTCTAATGCCCAATTCCAATACTCGCACTGTACCCTACGGCAAAGTGCACTCAGAGGAAGTGCACAGTAAAGTCTAGTTTATGTGTCTGCGTCGGTACGGAGACATGCAACGCCCTTAACCATCGTTGTTCGGGCTCTCCAGCAGGCTCATAAAGACAGACCTGCTGCCAGGTTCTTGACAAACACGCACTGACGTAGCCATATTACCCCTGTCCTGGGACATCTTCACTGGTTCCCTGTCATTTTCAGAGTACAGTTTAAGTTATTGACTTTTGTATTTAAAGCACTCAACGACCTGGCACCTCCCTATCTCTCTGACCTGCTCACTCCCTATGTACCCACGTGCACGTTGAGGTCGGCTGACCTGCTGCTTTGCACGCACCGGATGCGATACAAATCACGGGGCGAACAAGCATTTGTACATGCTGCCCCAAAGCTGTGGAACTAGTTACCCATTAAAGTTCAGCATGCTCCATCATTGGCAGTTTTTAAACCTCGTTTAAAGACCCACTTCTACGATGTGGCTTTTAGACAGTGACTCGTTTTAGTGTTTTAATGTGTTCTTAGCCTCATGTTTTATCTGCTTTTGATTTGGTATTTTTATCTTCTGTTTCAGTTGATTGGTCGTGTTTTGGCCCAGCCTGTGCAGCACTTTGGGCAGCTCCCATGCTGCGTTTTAAATGTGCTATATAAATAAACTACGGTATGGTATGGGACAGTCGAGCCCACTTTTCTAAACCTCCGTCAAATGAGACGGAGAGCGCTAGCTTGTGATTGGCCAGGATACGGCTTCCTGTAAATTCCTCAACAGCACTGTCATTGCACTTTCATAGAAATAAAGAGAGCCGAAGATATCTAGCAGCATACACGGAGCAGCTTGAAGAATATTGGTAAAACTCTAAAAATGTGAATGAGTTATTGACCCGTGACTGGTGGAGTATGAAGACATGCATATTCGTGGATGGAAATAAAGGGAAACTTGGGTTTAGAGGTGGCGAGCGCATGAAGAGGTGGAGAAGAATGAAGGACAAATTTATCCATGTTAAAAAGTCTCTGCAATACAAAAAACACAATATAAACACACTGTCTTTGATCGGATACATGACAGGATACCCCAGAACAGCCCTACGCCCTCTAGTGTACTGGTGGGGAATTGCTTTGCTACACTCCTCAGGTGACGGAAAAGTCTGAAGGCAAAACGTCTCCGTCAGTGCGTGTGCGTCTCCCTCGTGGAGCTGATGCAGAAGCATACACTAGGCTTAAGGCTTCGAGTGTGTAGTACACAAGTGTGCAAATAATTGCCAAATAGGGACAGTGAGCATTGCATCATCGACCGCAATGCATGCCAGCCGCTGTTTGTGCTACTTTTTGAAAAACTTTTATTGACAACTTTCAAACAAACAACTTCTTGGCAAAATTTACTTTTATTGATATTCACCTAAAATCTTAGTCTACAACGTTCAGAGCATGAATAAATATCATTAATCGTCCTAAAATGAACTTCTTTTGTTTGAAAATAAATGTTTTCATTAAAGTCACTTGAACCACTGTTCCACCTTCTTCTCAAAATTCCCACGCAGACATGGATAGTAGGTAATACCCTTTGGAAAAGTGTGCATCAAGGGTGCAAAGGGGGTGTGGTCCACTTCCGCACTTGAGGATTGGGACACCCTACTACTATGCACTCGCATCCCTGGACTGGAACACGCAACTGAAGGGCGCAAGGGTAGAAGAGTACTGGGATTTGGTCTAAGTCTCTGGGCGACGCCATGTTAGATGCCATGTTTCCTTCTACGGGAGCCCGTGAGGACAAAATGCATTCACTGATATGTAAAAATTACAAAACTTTTGCCATTCATAAACATTTTCTTTTACACATTTACCTCTTCACTAGTTGCCCGTGATGAAAGAGTGTCTGATGTGCTTGCTATTTTGCTGGAGGTTGTTCTCCCAGGACTTTTTGACCCTAATGGCCATCTGTTGGTAAGGTCTCACTGGAACCCAAAAACTCCTTGCTTGCAGTGATTTAGGTACTCCCCCCATCCCCAGGGAAAATACACATAATCTCTTTAAGTTGAATTACTGTCAAAAATTAACTTTTGCATCCTATTCCAATTTTTTGAGTTTCACCTATAGTTGGTCCTATCTTTAAACCTAGTGACTAAACTTTTTCCAGTTGTTCTCGTTAACAATATCTTGATATTAAAGGTACAATTTAATTAGAAGCTATATTTTTTAATAATAATAACTCCATGGGGCATTCAGAGTTGTGCAGAGTGAAGGTACAGTATTTACTTTAAAAGCTATATTTTAATTTAAAAACAATCAAATATTTATTTTCGTGGGCACAACACTGGGTTTATGCTTATCTCTATCAGCCAATAGATGGCACCATTGCGGGTTGCCAAACAGTCGGCACAGCGAGGCTGGCAGTGTGGAAAATGAGGACCCTGCAATTCAAGCAGCAGCTTTTGAGCCCAGAAGATGTCATTGTCCTTCTCAGAAGAGGAGCGACCATAAAAGATCTAAAACCAGAGTGTTTCATGTAGCCTACAACAGATGGACTCAAATAAAAATGTCATGTATCGTCAGCAAATCTGGTATCCTGACTACTGGAAACCTTGTTCTGTTGTTGCAGCTACAACCTCCACATACTAATGCCACGTACACACTAGCATCGACTTCACTCTGGCCCCAGCACAGCCGAGTTGGTTCCACACTGCCCTAGAAATGCGGACGTGATTGAGCACATGGGCAGTCTGTGGTCTGTGATGTCATGAGCGCATTTCTGAGCAAGTGGGTGTGGCAAAAGTGCCCGGAGAAGTCTGTGGTGTCTCCATTATTAAACAAAAGTGGCCTGAGCAGTCTTTCTTTTAGGAAGTCTGACTGATATTGCATCCTGGTTTGCTGTGTCTGGCAGCATTGTGTGTGTGTGTGTGTGTGTGTGTGTGTGTGTGTGTGTGTGTGTGTGTGTGTGTGTGTGTGTGTGTGTGTGTGTGTGTGTGTGCGTGGTGCGTGTGTGTGCGTGCGTGAGCGTGTGTGTGTGTGCATGCGTGTGTGTGTGTGCGTGCGTGCGTGCGTGCACGTGTGTGTGTGTGTGTGTGCTTGTGTGTGTGTGTGTGTGTGTGTGTGTGTGTGCGTGCGTGCGTGCGTGTGTGCATGTGCGCATGCGCACCTCCTCACAACAGTGAGGGACAGAGTGAAACGGCTTCGGTCAGAGGCTCATTAACCCCACAGCATCCAGTAGGCTGATTCTGTCCACCAATCGGAGGCTGCCCCTTAATAGTAGGCATGGTTTTGGGCCAGCCAATCAGTCAGCAGTGGGCGTGTCTGCCCCGTTCGGCTCCAGGCAGACATCCTTGAAAGGAGGGCTGAAAAGATGTCTGGTTGTGCGTGGGAAAATGGAAGGCTACCTAAATGAGAAAACTCCCAACCCGCTGTCGGTACCAGATCGGCTCGGGGTCACAGTAAATGATTGGCTGAATGTAAGACTTACGGACGTTACGATACCACGTTCATAAAAGTTTTGTTAGTACGTTGACAATGATGATTTAGATTCGTCAGAACAAATTTACAGTTGTAGTCTCAGCGGTTGTAGTCCTGCAGTCCAATAATCGACACTTTTCAGAGAAAATGTTTTAATTTCCAAAGGAAATGTAAAATAAAAGCAAAGATATCAAGTGATAAACAGTGACCCTCAAGGCTCTTGATTTTGATTAAATGGAGCTAAATAAAATATAAAAACTTTATTGAAAAGACAGCAAGCAACAATGAATGAATGAATGTATTTACATAACAAAGGAAATATACAAACAATTCCACATTAATACAAACTGATATGGCTTCATACATAAGAACTGTTGTGTTTTTGTCAGTCTGATGTTGATTTTATGCAGTTTCACGTTCTTTACAAAACAAAGATAATACAGTGTTTTATTAACAAACTACAACTATAAAGAAAACATTTAGGTGGTAACAAACAAGAATTTTTACAAAACTACGATGTCTTTCCAAAACGTATGTGTGAAAGCCGAGTGGACTGCCTGTAATGTGACGTCATCAGCAGGCACAGGACCCCGAGCCGATCTGGTACCGACACCGGTCCAGGCGGAGGGGAGCTGATGCTTGTGTGTAAAGACCATAGATGTTGCTTTGGTGTTCATGTTCCATTTTCCACCTTTAATTCTGAATATTATTTGTAGCAAAGAATATTTAGTAATAGAACTGAAAGTGATTTTCCACGCTAACTGTGTAACGGAGTGGTCTTTGACACTAGATTGTAGGATGTTTCTCTACGTTTCAAGCTTCAAACAGTAAACATAAAAGTTAAAACTGTGGTGGAGTTTTCACTCACATCCTAAAGCTCTCTAAAGCCGCTTCTGGGTTTCTGAAACACCCACAGGACCCTCAAACAAGCCAAGCTGGTCCTCACGAAACCTGCAGAAACATCTCCGATCGGAGCATCGAGACCCAAAAGTAGCCTATCATATCTGCTATCTTCTTACACACACACACACACACACACACACACACACACACACACACACACACACAGTGTGGATTTTGTTATACCAATATGATAATTATACAGCTCGATTCGGTCTCACTGACAGACTCATCACAGGCCCGTGTGCCTTGTGCCACCACTGTGGGCTTCTGTTTGTCCCTGATCTTCTACACTTTGGTGAGTAAGGATCCCAATAAAGGCTTGTTAAACAACAGTTTTCATTCTCTTACTCATGAGGGCCCTGCATGGCCCAAAGACATAAGCTGCTCCTTTGAACATTTAAATCCCTGTGAAGCGTCTGGCTTCCCTTTGTTATTCACTGGTGTACTGGTTTTCCGTGTGAGCTATCAGTCTGGAAAGGCTCCAGTGGGCTGTGCACGGGGAGCTTTTAGCTGCAAAACATCAGCTCGCTAAGATTATCAAAACCCATTTTACTGAGCCTCCATATATCTTTGTTGATGCTCATGGTGAGCATGTTTTAATGAAGAACTCGTCAGTCAGACACGGGAAGATGGATCTAATGAGCCTCTCTCTGAGTTAGAGAGGGAACAAGAAGACATAAGCTCAGCCTGCACTTCTGCTGCCCTCTACTGCTGCAAACATACACACACATGCACGCACACGCACGCACACACACACACACTGTACTTTTAGACATGTAGGAACAGTTTGGTGATTATATAATACAGAACCTTAAAATGTATATGTTACCAGGTTGTTTAGTGCTGCAGGAAGGTGTCATGTTTTGAGGGTGGAGATGGCAGACCATGTGTGGTGGAGGGTTCAGGAGGCAGGAGAGCAGGCACGGATGAAACAAAAATGGATTTAATAGCAACCGGGAGCGACAGGACAAAACGAGGACATGCACATTCAATGATCCAACGAAGACAGGTACAAGACGGGAGGTATAAATACACAGGGAGAATTAGGAACACATGGGCATATTACCGAGGGCCAGGTGAGAACAATAGGACTAATTAAGGCAGGAGCACACGGTCAGGGAGGCCAGGGCAGATCATGACAGAAGGAACCTGAACAAGATTACTACGTTTTATAAATATGATTCAAACATGGTCAAAGTCTAAAGCAGGGATCCCTAATTTGATGCCCAAAGGCATCAGGGTTCCCCCAAGAACCATATAAGGTTCTTGCAGGCCATGTCTGAAAATAGCCCAGCTAGCCATTGAGCAGAGTGTGAACTTTACTTTTTCGGTTCACTATTCTTTTTGAATCACGCTTGCACTGACATAGATTTGAAAAAGACAAGATTTTATAAAAGCATTAAAATACCTTGTTGAATTTCAAAACTAGACTTGAAAACATTTTACTTGAAAAAGATTATAGTTAAATTCTGAATGATGTTAGCCCAGTTGTTTGATGAGTGGGGGAGTTTATTGTTTATTATTTTAGGAACACCGTTATCATTAAACATTTTGGTGTGTTCTTACTGTGTTTAGTTTCTATTTCCATTTTTGGTTCTTTTTAAAACACAGGAAAGGTTTTACTTTACCTTGCTGATGTTTCGTTTGCGGCTGCAAACTTCCTCAGAGTTGACGCCGATGGTGGCGTCACTTCCTTCTCCATTTATCCGTGGGCAGCAGAGGACGTTGTTGCCCTCTGCTGCCTGCTCTCCCCTCTCCGATGATGCAGTCCCATGCGCGGTCCAACGAGTAAACTCCATCGTCCCTGTTCATGGTCCCACATCCACGTCTCCTTACCTCGATAGCTTCTTTTATCCATCTTTTGTATTTCTGTTGTTCGGTGTTTATGATCCTTGTGTTGTCCCAGTCCATTACATGGTTTTCTCTTATGCAGTGATCTGTTACGGCTGACTTCTTTATTGTGCTTTCTACTTCTTCTTTTGCTGCTCTTGTGTGTTTTCGACTTGTTTCTTTCTCGCACTCCTTTCTGTCTTCTATTGTTCGTGTGTTGAGTTGGCGTCCGGTTTCTCCTATGTATGTTTTATTGCAGAGTTTGCATGGGATTTCATAAATGACTCCACATTTAAGTCCAGTTGGTGTCTTGTCTTCTGGGTGTACTAGTCTGTTTCTAACTGTTGTGTATGGTTTTGTTGGTGTGTTTATGTTGTGTTTTTTCATTGTTGCTCTTATTTTTTCTGTTATGCCTTTAATGTATGGTAGGGTTATCACTGGTTGTGGTTCTTGTCTTTCTGGGTTTCTGGTTCTTTGCTTAGGTTGTTCTTTTCTTTCTGTTGTTGTTTGTTGTTTTCCTTTGTTTATTGCCCATGTCGGGTATCCGCAGGTCTTTAAAGCATGTTGTATGTGTGTGTTATCTTGTTTACGGTCTCTTTCTTCTGTTGCCATGTTTGCTCTGTGATATAATGTTCTGATGACTGACGTTTTGTGTAAATAAAATAAAAATAAGCAGTGAATATAATAGTCGGTCGTTCACAAATAGCCAGTTTAGTTCTGTGTGCATATCTCTTACATTTGCTTTAAAATCCTTTTTTAACACTAATCGTGCAACTCTGTTTTGGATTTTCTGTAGTTTTTCAATTGTTCCTAAATTTGCATTTGACCAAACTATAGAACAATAATCCAAATTTGATATTAGCAATGCTTGTGTAAGATGTTTCAGAGCAGATTGGTTCAAAAATGGTGCACATCTTTTGGTGGAAGCTATTGCACCGCCCATTGTCTTTGTGATATTATTTATGTGCTGTTTCTTTGAATCATCTGCATACATTACTGTTGTTGCTCTATCCAGCACAAAACGCAGATCATTTGTAAAAATGCTGTACAATAAAGGGCCAAGACAACTGCCCTGGGGCACCCCACATGTCACAGCACTGGGTACCGAGTAACTCCCGTTAAAAAGACTGAGTTCTGTTGGTTAGATAACTCCTCAACCACTGTACTGATGACACTTCAAAGCTATAACATCTAAACGTAAATTATGATTTATTATGTCAAAAGCCACAGAGAAGTCTGACATCACAGCTCCAACATTGTTCCTTTGGTCTATTTTTCTGTATCAGTCATCGGCAGGCGCGCAGATAGGGTGGGGGACGGGGGAATCTGTCCCCCCCAGATTCAGATCGACCCCGATGCGTCCCCCACACTAAGGCCAGAAAGAAAACTAAATCTGAGGTTAAGCGCTTGAAGCGCCTTTTCCCAATTACATTGAATGCAGCATGACGTAAACAAACACCGACTCCAGAGGTGCCAAAGTGGTTGCTGCTAGGATGCAGGATGAAGTGAAAAGGCAAGCAACGATTACTGCGTATTTAAAAAAGACCAACAATGTAAGCAGGCGGGACCGATCTGTCTGTTAATGCATGTTGGTTCTAGTTTATGTACGTTGTTGTCAGTGTTGGGACTTACTCGTTTTAAGCGCCAAAGCCTTGTTGCTGACTTTAACAAGTCTCATCTACAAATATGATTCCTCATGAAGTTACTACTTTACTTCAGAAGATAGTGGAGATGTGTAACCTTCAGGCTGAGCAAAGTTCTGGAGTTTTTAGAGCTTGAAAAACGCCTCCCGCTGAGAGGCTCCCAGTCAGGGAGAGGAGATGTGCGCAACATGAAGAGCGCAAATATTAGATAAAACTTATAAATGCCAGCAGGTCTGGTCTTTGTTGACTGATTACTTTGGTAATGACTGGCTCTGATTATGAAGCAGAATATTGACTCTGATGAAGAAATTCACTCATCCAGCCGGGAAGATTGACGCTGCTGCAGCTTCAGACAGCTGGTGCTGCACGAGAGGTGTGTGGAGTTTACAAGCTCTAAACGTTGGGTTTGATGTTTGTTTAACCTTCTCTGGGAACTGATGGATGTAGAAACTATGGTAACACACCGTGAACGTGACAGACGTAGCGACAATGTAAAAAAAGAAAAGCTGTAAAAAAGAGGCAGATGCCGATGCGTTATGTATGGAAGTCAAAGTGTGCCACATAATCAAAAAAATTATATATATATATATATATATATATATATATATATATATATATATATATATATATATGTATATATATATATATATATATATATATATAATTTAAAAGAGCTTTATATATTTATATATAAATAAAATCTTTCCAAATATAATGAACATTTCTAAATAACGTAAAAATATGAAGAAAAATCTGTTGGTCAGGCTGAAAAGTTTGGGAACCACTGCTCTAAGTGATAAGTGAATTTCGTTTATTAAATATATTTTATTGTTAGTTTTTTAGCGTTTTTATGTTTTCTGTAAAGATTGGTATGCTGAAAATCATTTAATATTTTGCATAACGCATGAGGTTTTGGTTAGTACTTGATTGGGAGAATAACAAATGACTGAATTAAATAGTGGGGCGCCTCTGTCAGTGTGTCCCAGGGCAGCTGTGGCTACATCGCAGCTCATCACCATCGGTGTGTGAATGTGTGTGTGAATGGATGAATGATACACTGTAGTGTAAAGCGCTTTGGAGTCCTTACTCTGAGAGGCGCTATACAAGTGCGGATCATTTATCATTTATAGTGTTGATCAGGCAGAGCTTTGTTGCCAGCGTTCCTCTGCACAATGGCTTCAAACACATATATAAAAGTGTTCGTTTTTACGTAAACCGTTGGAGGAAATTACACAAACAGACTGAGCTCTAGTTAAGGCGCTTGCAATAGTTTGTGTGTGTGTGTGTGTGTGTGTGTGTGTGTGTGTGTGTGTGTGTGTGTGTGTGTGTGTGTGTGTGTGTGTCAACCAGGGCCGTTTCAGTGCATTTTGGGGCCAAGGCAAATAGGCAAACCACAGCCTTTGGCACTGTTGATCATTACCTGCAACTGGATAGGCTGAGAGACTGGGTAGGCCTATCAGGAACTGCTATGGAGTGGTCCTCATCTTATCTGTCTGAGCGTTCCTTCTCTGTGGCCATCTTGGTCATAAGTTGCAACGAGTTTTGGTCCTCGTCCACTTTCCTTGCTCTTGGTGTACCTCAAGGTTCTGTGCTGGGGCCTCTACTGTACCTCCTTTGTCTGCTCCCTCTCCAGAACACGCCAAATTATTTTAAATGAATCTCATACCATCTTTTCAGAGATGACATTCAACTGTACATCTCCTTTAAGCCTCGTGAGTTGTCTCTTCCAACTTCACTGGCTGCCAGTTAACTTCAGAGTTCTTTTCAAGATCCTGGTTCCGGTTTTCAGGGCCTTATATGGACAAGCACCATCATTGTAAAGATAAATGTTTCTTCTTATTCTTTTATAGTGGAGAATACAGTTGGTAAAGATGGTTCTCACTGGTCCTGCCTCCCACATGCCTCCTTCTAAATTCAAATATATTTTATTTCTATTACACATACATACTTTTTAACTGTTATTTTCACATGACTGTTATCAGGCTCTCTGGTTCTGGTTCTCATGATAATAATTCTGTTTCTTCCAGTAAGTTATCTTGTGATTACTTCATCTGTATAATGTCTCTTTACTTTTGGTGAATTGTACTGAGTCCAGAATAAAGGCTACTTGGCTGTACAAGATACAAACAAGTATTACGTTTTGGAAATATATGAAATGAATTTAGCCTGCTAATTTATCTCAAATACTAATAACTACCGTATTTTCCGGACTATAAATCACACTTTTTTTCATAGTCTGGCCAGTTCTGCTACTCTGGAGCGGCTTATATAACAAAATATGTAGGCTACACCGCGCTGCTGCGGGCCGACTCTGACCCAAGAATGAGTTCCCCTGTCCCGCTGGGAGGGTTTCAAACACCGCCTTCCTCTGCTGGAGATCGTGGCGCGCTGCTGCGGCGTATTATTCAGTTATTGTTACCGGTACTTGTCTTGCAATGTGAAACGCTTGGTCTCAGATTTTGTAAGAAAAATAATAACATTTCCCCCCAAAATACGACTTATATATGTTTTTTTATTCTTCATTATACATTTAATGGCTGGTGCGACTCAGGAGCGACTTATAGTCCGGAAAATACGGTACGTTAAAAATAGTGAAAACTTGCTCAAAACAAAATATATTTTCATTACAGAAATAACTTATAAACTTACCGATTTAATATTTTTTTATTCACAGAAAGGTACTTTTCATGAAAAAGCGCCGCAAACCTCCACCTGAACTCCATGCGGTTGATGGGTGTTCCACAGAGTTAGCTCCGGTTGTAGCTAGGTGGCTACATCCGTTAGCTTGGCTCCCACCTCCGCGTTAGCTTTGGGTTAGCCAGGGTTAGCTTCAGGTTAGCTTGTAGCTAGTTAGACCGGGTGTCGTCAGTTGATCCCAGCCTTACAGCCCCACCCTCAGCTCCACCTCTCTTCCCTTTTTTTGGAATTGTCTGGGCTTGATGGAACCTGTGACACAGTCAAAATGGCGGTGGTGGCCACCTCCCATTTTAGTACAAAAACGTGTTATTGGAGGCTATTTTCCATATATGTATGTCGATGAGCTGTGCTTATCATCACCGCCACATCTGGCGGTGCACCTTTAGTTTCCCTTACAAAATAAAACCTTTTTATTTTTACTTACCTTCGTCTCCTAGTGTGATTCTCTGACTGCAGATCCCAATGCAGCGTAAAACTGACGTGATGGGATGTCCGCTGATGCGGCACCAAACCAGCTCATTTAACCGCACCTAAACTTTAACTTTTTGCTATTTATAACCTTCCCCTCACCCTCATCCTAACCTTAACCCTCTTGCTACCTAAAACGTTACTCTCACTGTAATCAAGCGTTTGTTTCCCATGCATTCTGTAGCATGATGAATGGCCTCCAATTTATGACAAAGGCCACATTTTCCCAGCTGGGTCAAGCTTGGTCGAACTGTAACTTTGCCCCACAGATTAACCTGCCAGGAGCCGTGATGTCTGCTGAACAACATCTTTATCTGCTGCTGTTCCGTCCCAAGATGGAGGACACTTCAGGATTTCACAATAATAATTTTAATAATAATTTTAATAAACTCTTTGACTTTATTACTGTTTATTGCAATCATCATAATAATCATCTGGTTCAGTATAAATGTATTTTAATTACTGAAATTACTTATTATGCTTTGTGTAATAATTATTATTAAGACAGTCAGTAATGTGTGTTCAGTAAACCAGAAGGTTGCTTGCACTTTAACCACCTCACGCAAAGGGTGTATCCAGGGTAAAGTTAAACACCTCACATGTCTTTACTCATAACAACAAGCTTTCTGACGCTGAGAGGGAGTGTTCTGAGGTGTTGTTAAAACCAAATCTCCGCAGCTGTAAGTTCAGTTCTAGAACCCACCAGAAAACGAGGGACGGCCGCCCAAGTCTCTACTAAGCGTTCTGTCACTCCGATAGTCTTGCTTCGAATAAACGCAACTGTAACCAGCTGACACAAAACTCCTTCAGAGTTAAGCCAGATGCAAGCTCGGCACCGTGTACCCTGCAACATCTCTGGACCAGGGAGTTTGTTCCACTCGGGTCTTCTCTACCGGACTGAGTACCCTGAGGCTGACAACATCCTCCTTTGACCTCTGGATCCGCACAGAGGGTCGTCTCTGACTACAATTCTGACTATGAGTTTTCGTATTTGCCGCCCAAGGGGAACATTAGAACATACCATCTGGCGAGGGGGAGGTTACAAATACCCTCTACTTTTAACCTCCACCTTAGTAGTTGAAACCTCCCCCTCGCGTTGCCTCAGTCCGAACCCGACCAATGAATGACAAGGTGGCTCCCGCCGTTCACTTCATAGAGCCGGCTTTTAGAGCGACCAACACATCACTAACATGTTAGCTAGCAAGATGTTAAGGTTAGGATAGGGGTGAGGGGAAGGTTAAATAACAAGAGGATAAGGTTAGGGTGAGGTAACATGAGCTTGTTTGGTGCCCTGGCTGCGGACATGCCATCACGTCAGTTTTACGCTGCATTGGGATCTGCAGTCAGAAAAGGGAAAAATCTCTTTTCACACATAAGTGACGAAAAAAGGCACTTTTGGCGTCAGGGGTCTGACGCGGAGGGTGGCTGACCAAGCGTTTGTTTTTGAATTGCTGGGAGTGAGAATGCCACCATAACACTCTTGTATCCGGTCCCCTTTAGTTTATTTACCTGATATTTACAAATGTGTTTATATCAGGGGTGTCAAACTCATTTTAGCTCAGGGGCCACATTGAGGGAAGTCCCAAGTGGGCTGGACCGGTAAATAAAAAAAAAAAACCTTCAGATTGTTTTCTTTGTTTTAATACAATCAATATGAAACAAGGCTGGAGCCTGAGGACAGTGTAGTACAAGTACAACACCTGAAGTGTACTTGAAAATTTGAAAACAATAAAAAAATCAATCAATAAAAAAAATTCCTTAGTGATTCAAAGAGCTTACAGATCACATGGCTAGATCAGTTCCATGCAGCACTTAAAGTATATTTGACTCATTTTACTTAACATCTTTTAGCTTTCACCAGCACATCAATATCAGAAGTCACATCCTGAGTGGCAGCCAACTTCAGGATGGGATTCAAGTTCTTGTGTGAGCCTTGAGCGCAGCTTTGTTTTATTTATACTCGTTACAGAGAAAACTTGCTCACAAAGATATGTTTATTTTCACTCTACATTGTAAAGTATGAAAATAAAGTTTTCACAACCATCTCGCGGGCCGGATTAAACCCGCTTGCGGGCCGCACCCGGCCCGCAGGCCGCATTTTGACACCCCTGGTTTATATATTTCAGAGACATTGTAACACGGCCAAACTTGTCCTTCATTCTCATCCACCTCTTCATGCGGTCACCACCTCCAACCCCCCATTTCCTGTCTTTTCCGTCTATGTTTGCTCTGTATTTTGTACTTGTTTACTCACGGGTGAATAAATGTTATTATTTTGTGCTTTTTCCACAATGTGTTCTTCAATCTGTTCTTAGTCTGCTGCAAAATATGTCTACTTTTTAACGGAGCTACAGCGATGCTGGTGATAAATACAGGAAACATCCTGACCAATCACAAGCTTGCATTGTCCGTCACTTTCGATGGATGTTTAAAATTTTGGCCATGTTTCCGTCACCCTCTGGGAGCCTGTTGGAGAGCCCTTGTGCCGACGCATAATGGCATTGCATGTATCCGCACCGACGCATACGGAGAAGTATAAATCAGGCTTTAGCTTCAAAAAGGACCCCTGGTCTAAAGCCAAGAGAGTCTTTGGTGTGAGTCGCAATCAGTGTTGGGAACATTACTTTAAAACAGTAATTAGTTGTAGTTACTGATTACTTTGTCAAAAAGTAACTGAGTTACTTATCGAGTCACAAGATTATAAAAGTAATTAATTACCAAGAAAAATAACTATTTCATTAATTTTTTCATTAAAGAATGCAAGAAAAATGGGTTCCCCTCTCAATTAAACTGACTTAATTTACTATAAATTAATAAATAAATGACTAATGACTGGACCATAATAAAATGTATGTCCATTTTTTTTTTAGAAAACTGAATAATTAACAAAAAGGGTACTTAACTGGAGGAACTACAAGCAGGAACTATTCTAGACTATTAAAATGTCACTGTGTGATATTTAACAAGACCCCATCAGCTAAAGTTTATAATAGCAAATAGAAACACCTGTAAAGATTCCTGAGCCTTTAAATGGTCTCTGAGTCTAGTTAAATTACTGAAATAAATGTAATTTTGCACAGTATTCTAATTTTTCCAGCGTCACATAATTGTGTGTTTCAGTAACATTTCTGTTGCTGGTAATCTAGTAATAGTTAAATAAATTATAAACAAAAGTCCTTTAAAATGACAGTAGAAGAGGCACAAATCTGATGGAGGACTTAAATTTACTAACTTGGGTCAGACCCAAACACAGAAGAGCTGAAACTGGGTGGTGAAGACATACAGGCAGTTCTACCTGAGCTGCATGACGTTTGAGACTGGTGCTACCAGTGTTACAGCGGGACTAAAGACATGATCAGAAACAGGTTACAGTTGGATGATCGAGGAAGGATCGTGACGTCTGAGCGGTGAACAGATGAGCGGACCTTCAGGACATCCTGCTGTCACGCCAAGAAGAGCACGGCTGCAGATTCACGCCTGCAGCAGCGAATCTGCGGGTCTGCAGCCGTAGACTATTCATCACGTCTTCCTCGTTCTTCACGGGCCGTGATGCACTTGGATGAAAACATCCACCTCTTTAGCTCCCAATCAGCTGATGACGGCTTCAACACACCGCGCTGCTGAATTAGTGACGCACGCATTTTCTTATCAGTAACAGAAATGGCGTTATGATAAAAGAAGAAGGTAATTAATTAGATTATTCGTTGTACACAGTGCTGTACGTGTTACACTTAAAAACAGAGCAGGATAGGTTTACAAACAACTGTAGACTGGTGGTCAGGTTGTTTAAAAAATTACATTTGCTTTTCAATCGTTTGTATTGAGGATTAGGATCTGACCCACAAGGACAGTCAGAGAAGATGTTGGAAAGTTGAAGGTTGCTTTTATCCTTGGACTGGATGCACTGTGGCCTCCTGCGCTAGAATGTCCTCATGGATGTTTGGGCTTTCTCCGGGTACTCCGGCTTCCTCCCACAGACCAAACACATGCACGTTGGGTTAGAGACTCTAAAACACCCCAAGGTTTGAGTGAGTGTGTGACTGGTTATTTGTGTTTGTCCCCGTGATGGACCCAGGACATCTCTCGATAGCTGCTGGAGGTCCAAGCTCCTTCAAATCTTTCCTGCTCAACTCCAACAGAACATGAAACACGGCACCTAGCTCGTTTGTGTGGATCGATGAGGAGGTAGAACTAGTCTAACTACTATAATGTAGTTTGATAACGCGAGCACAGCTCTGAGGGAATCCATGTTTTAGTCAGCATTTCTGTCAGACAGTGAAAGGGTAAACCCCTAAGCTCTGGTTGTTTCTGTCCACACAGAAACGCCTAAAATGGAAAAAATGAAAATCTTCTCTTTGGAGTTTTTAAAAAGATTTGTTTTTGTTGCGTAAATCTGCGTTTTCATGTGGATGACAGGCCGAAACGTATAAAACATCTGTGTTTGGGGAGATACCCCGGCTACGTGTGGACAGACTGAGAGATAAATGGGAAATGACTCACACTTGTATAGCTCCTTTCAGAGTAAGGACTCCAAAGTGCTTTACACTACATTCATCCATTCACACACACATTCACACACTGATGGTGATGAGCTACGATGTGGACACAACTGCTCTGTGCTCTGGGGCGCACTGACAGAAGTGGCTGAGTCAGGCTCAAATGAAGGAGGACGATGAGCTGCTGCTGAACCACACCAGGAGATTTCAGGGAAGCAGCAGGGGGTCTTCCCATGACTGTTTGACCCTCTAGAAATGTAGTTTGGAGCTTTGAATGTCGGGTTTGGTAAGCTCTGGTCTGAAATGTGTTCCAACCTTTACATCACTGAGTGAGACGTCCTGATCACCGTGGCACTCATCTGAACCGTAGCTTTGTTTTTTATATAATTATTGTCATTTGCTTCATGTTTTTTTCTCAGGCCACGCTCCTTTGAAAAAGTAGTTTAGAACATAGAAAATAAACAGAAGTCAAAAGAACAGAAAGATCTTCAGGACTGATGCCGGTTTGGGTCTGTCTGAACGAACCTATCAGGTAAACATGAGAAGCTTGCATGACTACAGAGTTTCACCTAAACTGGTTCTAACAATACCATGAATTTAAATTAAGATAATCAATATTCGTAGAAAACCAGAAGATCTGTTAAATGTGCTTTGCTTTAGTAGAAAGATACGACTTAGGTAAGAAACTTACAGTTTTTACATGTTTTGATAAAACCCTAGTCCTGCTGGTTCATTCTCAGTTAGGGTGTGTTGTTTATTATAATGACATTAAATTCCTTTCTGCTTTTGTCTGAAAGGAAATCTTGAGTCAGCGGTGGAGGAGGAAGCTGTGGTGCAACCTTTTCATCGAGATTACAGAAGTATATCAGCTGTTAGGTCAAAGGTCATCAGTCTATTACAGAACTCTTACATCATGTTTAATTACTGTTCCTCACATAACTCTGACTATTGCATTCTGTAGACCAAACCAGGTCATTTGCATATAAATGTTTGTAATTATGTATGTTGGTAAGAGATAGGGGGGGGGGGGGGGGGGGGGGCAAGTAAGTCTTGGACACAGGCAAGGGGATCCTCAAGGAACAAGGTTGGAATGACTGGTCTGGACGGCCTGCTGACGTCCAAACTGATCATCAAAAATCAAAATGGAGAAAAGAGACTTCAGAAACTTTGAACAGGACATGGTTGTTGGTCCCATATGGGATAGAGTTAAAGTGGATGGTCTGAAAAGAGAAAACATGCAGTTGTGAGGGCCTCTAAAATTCCCAGTCGTCAAAATACACACAAAACTTGTTTGATAGCAATTATCAGACACACAATGAAATACAGCAGGTGTGTCAGAATTTGGAGTCACCAACATGGAAGCATGCTGCCTTGCATCAACTCTTCAGGTTGCTGGGTGGGGGGGTGGGGGTGGGGGGGTTCTTGTCCCATTTCGTCCTAGCTGAGCCTGGTTTAAACATCACAGCCTTACTGAGTGTTGCTGCTGACCATGTCCATCCCTGTATGTCATGTTTGCAGATCCAAATGCAGTGAAAAGTCGAGATCTAGGAGGCAGCATGTAAGACAAAAGCTTTTATTTGTGAACACAGGTGGTGGAGCAAGTCAGGGAGACATGTCCAAGCTGGGATTAAAAGATGGGGAAGTGGAAAGAAGGACAATGGAAACAGGTGAGATGATAGCTGATGACAAGGAGGCGATGCAAAATCACAATGAGAGGACTGAAACCGACCCAGATAAAATGATAGTAGGGATGGGGGGGGGGGTAAATAAGGATAAACTGATTAAGGAAAAAGTAAAACATGAGGAAAAAGGCTGGAAGAAATAAATGAACAGGAAATGTACTAAAGAGAACATGTGAACCTAGGGGGAATATCAATGAAGGGCTGGGGCAGAGGAGTGCCTGGGACTGGGGAGACACGGGACACGACAAGGACCACATGCACCCATCTTCTAATGGCTCCTTCCAGCAAGATCATGCACCATGTCACACTGCTCAGATCACATCTAACTGGTTTCTAGAACATCACCATGAGTTCACTGGACTCCAAAATCACCAGATCCCACTCCAGTCCAGAACCTGTGGGGTGTTGTGGAATGCAACACATTCTCACTCCCAGCGCGTCAAAAACAAACGCTTGGTCAGCCACCCTCCACGTCAGACCCTGACGCCAAAAGTGCCCTTTTTCGTCATTTATGTGTGAAAAGGGGTTTTTCCCTTTTCTGACTGCAGATCCCAATGCAGTGTAAAACTGACGTGATGGGATATCCGCTGATGCGGCACCGAACCAGCTCATTTAACCGCACCTAAACTTTAACGTTTCGCTATTTATAACCTTCCCCTCACCCTCATCCTAACCTTAACCCTCTTGCTACCTAAAACGTTACTCTCACTGTGATCAAGCGTTTGTTTCCCATGCATTCTGACTGAATTTTCGTATTTGCCACCCAAGGGGAACGTTAGAACATACCATCTGGCGAGGGGGAGGTTCCAAATACACTCTACTTTTAACCTCCACCTTAGTAGTTGAAACCTCCCCCTCGCGTTGGCTCTGTCCAAACTCGACCAATGACGAGGCGGCTCCCGCCGTTCTCTTCATAGAGCCGGCTCTTAGAGCGACCGTCACATCACTAACGTGTTCGCTAGCAAGATGGTTAAGGTTAGGATAGGGGTGAGGGGAAGGTTAAATAAGAGGATAAGGTTAGGGTGAGGTAACATGAGCTTGTTTGGTGCCCTGGCTGCGGACATCCCATCGTGTCAGTTTTACGCTGCATTGGGATCTGCAGTCAGAAAAGGGAAAAAACCCTTTTCGCACATAAGTCACGAAAAAGGGCACTTTTGGCGTCAGGGTCTGAGGCGGAGGGTGGCTGACCAAGCGTTTGTTTTTGACAAGCTGGGAGTGAGAATGTGTTACGGAACGGGCGGTTCTCTTCACGGATGGAGTTGATGCCGTCCTGTCAGAATGGACCAGAACCTCTGACCCTTGTTGAATCAGTGAAATGAAGAATTATGGTGGTTCTGAGGGAAGAACGGTGTTCTGACCAGGCCTGTTCTGCTGCTGACTGTTTTTGTTACATTTTCTAAATTAACAAAATTCTTTTAATTTCTTAAAATTTCAAGTAAAAAGTATTGTTACTGGAGTCAGAATGGGCAGTAATGTCTCTGTTTTTACTTGGTACGGGATTAATATTACGACTGCAGAATTGCACACTCCTAATCATAATCCTAATCAAGCTGCATTGTTTTGAAGTCAGGCTCTGATGATTGACGACTTCAAGGAAAATGCTTTTGTCTCGTTGAATGTTGAGCAAAATAACCAAACCATCTCACATAACAAGATGCCTTTGCATGATGAATTAGCTAACAACCTAAAATTAGCGCTAAAAGATTTTTAAGTGACAATTGTATTTACAAGGTGTGGTGCTGGCCAAAGGGAGTTTCAGGGAGAACTGACCTCGCAGGATCCTCTGCGTCCTGCTGCAGCACTTCAGGCACATTCTTCTAAGTTTTCTGGAAACTGTAAGAGAGGCTAGTAAACAGGAAGCACACTGGCTGGCATGTTTATTTTCCTTTAAATAGCATAATTCTTAAATAAATATATGTTTAATTACTTTAGAAAATGTTTTTATCATTTATCTGCTTTTCAAATAACTCCAAGACGTTATAGCATAACAGGCCAGAGATGAATTGCTGCAGCCTGTCCTGGGTCAGCTGTGGGGTCTTCTCTCAGCAGGACATGTCTGCAACACCAGGAAGCATCTATGGGTTTTCTGATCAGGAAACAAAGCACATACCAACCTACTGCTGGATATCAGGACACCGTGCCAGCTAGGCTGTTCCCAAGCATGCTGGACATTAGAATAAGAACTAGACCAGGCCACCGTGGTCTCCCAGCCCCCTCCAACATGCCCCTGTTGTCAGACACTCCAGTGTGATCAGCAGCTGGACGATGAGGGCAGCGCACCACTCCACCAGTACCAAGAAGAGGGTAAGAATTGTTCTTGGAAGCCATGAAATATTGGGCTTGTGTGCTTGTGTGTGTGTGTGTGTGTGTGTGTGTGTGTGTGTGTGTGTGTGTGTGTGTGTGTGTGTGTGTGTGTGTGTGTGTGTGTGTGTGTGTGTGTGAGTGCGTGCGTGCGTGCGTGCGTGCGTGCGTGCGTGCGTGCGTGCGTGCGTGCGTGCATAGGGCACTCTGGTCTGCTCGGACGCACGTAGAGACCGCTCCAATTATAAATTGGGGGGGCCCGTCTGGAGCCAGACCTGGAGGTGGGGCACGATGACCAGCACCTGGTGGCAGGGCTTTAACCCATGGAGCCCGGCCAGGCACAGCCCGAAGAGAAAAAAATAACTAAAAACGATCTTTTAATTATTTAATTAGCTCTCAAGATAAAAATCACGAGGTGCTTCACAATTTTTTTTATTAAAATATAAAAAAATTCTAAATATTATTGCAAATATGTTTAAAATAAGAGGAAACAAAAATTGTAATTAAAAGTTCAAGGAAAGGAGAGAGAAAATGAATACGAAAGAGGGAAATCAGTGGATCCCGGGAATGGTGGAACAAGAGCAGAAAAAGGAGAGAGTGGTGAAGAAGGTCACACCAAAACCAGCTTGAACAAGTGAGTCTTCAGCTGCTTTTTAAAGGAGACCACTGAGTCCACTGATATCAGGCTCAGGGGGAGAGAGTTCCAGAGTCTGGGGGCCACAGCAGCAAATGATCTGTCACCTTTGGTCTTTAGCCTGGTGCTGCACAACCAGTAGGCTTTGGTCACTGGATTTCAGAGACCTGCTGGGGGTATAAGGTCTGAGAAGATCATCAAGGTATGATGGTGCTTGTCCATGTAAGGCCCTATAGACCAGAACCAGGATCTTGAAATGAACCCTGAAGTTGACTGGCAGCCAGTGACGCTGGAGGAGAAGCGGGGTGATGTGGGTGTGTTTGGAGGACTTGGTCAGAAGCCGAGCACAGACATTCTGAACCACCTGTAGACGGTTCAGGGAGGTTCTGCTCAGACACGTGAAAAGAGAGTTACAGTAGTCTAAGCGTGAGGAGATGAAGGTGTGGATAACTGTCTCAAGTTCAGAGCGGGACAGAATGGGACTCAGCTTAGCAATGTTCCTGAGATGGAAGAAGGAAGAGCCAACAAGAGAACTGACATGAGAATCCAGGGTGAGAGCTGGGTCAAAGGTCACGCCAAGATTCCTGACAGAAGGTTTGGTGTGAGAAGCAAGCTGACCAAGAGAGTCTCTGACAGCTTAGGCTGCCGCCCCCACAACCCGACTCCAGATAAGCAGCCAAAAATGGACAGATGGACAGATGGCATAAATCTGATTAGTAAAGACAAACCAATTGTGTTAATGTCCTGTTATTATTATGAGAATCAAGTCTCTCTTCATGCACCTACAAACAGAATCCAGCACCAAAACAGAAATAAATATACGTCGTTTCTGTAACAAGACTGCTCTGAACTTAGATGACTTCTTTAGAAGCAGAAATCAAAGACAAAAGACAAAGAAGTTGCCATCATGATGCCTTCATACAGGCTTTCATCGTAATAAATCTCAAAATATATAAAAATTTTCTACACAACACATCCAGAATCTATTGTCACAGAGTTAGATGTTGTTGGCAAAGTCAGACCAAGCCAACTAATGTCTGTTGTGGAAATGATTCTCTCTATAATGATCTGTATTCACCTTCCTCTGACAGGAATGAAGGGGCGGAGAGAGAGAAAGCAAGAGATCTAACAGCAGGAGAGGAATTCTCCTCGTGTTTACCCTTTTCTGTGTCCCAGAGGATGACGAGTCTCACACTGCCTTGTACCCGAGTCCTTTATCTCTGCGCTTCAGCTACTGACCTGCTGCTCAGCGGCGGGATCGTGTTACGTGGAGGTAAAGGTGGCTCTGCTGCAGCCGGGAGACCTAAAAGACACCCCGGTTAACATGTTCACATGGATTCATCTCAACATTATCTGAAATATAAGTAAAAACAAAAACTGCACGTGAGAGTTCATGTTTAAATGTCTGACATATAGTTTAATTGAATAAAGGCACATTCTCATGAAGGCCACATCATAAACCACTGAGAAGGAACCCATCCATCCATTTTCTGGGTATCCCTTTAGCTGTCCTGTAGGCTACCTGGAAAACCTCGCCAGTTAGGCGTCCTAGCCAGGTGCGTGAGCCATTTTGCGACTGAAGCCAGTCTCTAAACCAGGCGTGTTAAATAGCAGTGGTTTTGTGTGACCTCTCCATCCTGCTGCTGGTGAAAGATTCAAACTTGGCTTTTTTTAGAAGGGTGTAAAAAAGCAGCAGTGTCTCAGGAGGGAGAGCTGGTTGTAAAGTACAGCCTGCTGACAAAAAAGTCATACTTGTGTATCAAACACACGCGTGTGTGTGTGTGTTGGGGAATGTCAGCATGAAGGGTCATTTCTGGCCTCTGATGGACCCGCCCGAACCCCTGAGGCTCCTCTCTTGTTTTTAATGCTGTTTTTGACTAAACCAGTGGAACCAGACCTCCGTGGGCACCATGAATACCCCGGCGTCTCACCTGCAGATCCGCACCTTTTTCAGGCCTTTTACGTTAAAGAGAGGCACATTACAGGCATTGTGGATAAACTAGTAAGGTGGCCTGCTGGCCGCAGGGACTGTTGTGATTCAGCTTTTGGGAAGGGGAGGAGGCTGGTTCGGGGGAGTGACCCACGGAGGGGCCAGCTGGGTCCTATAAAGCAGTACCGCCATCTCTGTTTGGGACAGCCCCGGGTTTGTCCGGTCCTAGCCAGACTCCACAGTCCAAAGCGTCTGCAGCTCCTGCTCCTGGGTCCGGTCCGGTTCGGTTCGGTGTGTTCGCGCTCCGCCGCCATGGCACCTGTCCTCCGCCTGCTCCTGGTCGCGGCTGCGCTCCTTCCAACTGCGACATCAGCCAGCCTCAACGAGACGTGAGTCCTCCATCCCTTTGTTCCTCTTCATTAATTTGTTTTTTCACGTTTTGCCGCACCCGAAAGCACCGTGAAAGTTAGCCTACTCAAAAACACCTGCTGGCTTTGTTGTGTCCCGTTCTGACTCTGACCGCTTCTCTGACGTCATTAATTGGGTGGCGCCTTAGCCAATGAAACGGTCTACTGTGGTTAAGATAAACATGGTCACTATTTTTAGTTAATTAATAAATATTGAAATAAATTGTAGATAGGAGTCATATCATAGGACATTTGTACATTTTATTTTAAATTTAGTTTTAATTTTGTTCCTCTAATGGTGATGGTCTGGGCCCCATCCAGCCAATCAGGCCCTAGGCACGTGCCTACTTTGCCTTTGCGTTAATCCGGTTCAAAAGTCAGGTTAACCTCCCACCTTGTTTAATTAAGCCAACCTGGTTTATCTGAGGGGGGTGTTTATTTAATCTCTGGACCCATTTGGGTTAAAACCCCAGTCAGAGCATCAGACATGTAGAAAAGGCACTCTTCCTCCTCATTATTAACCCATCTTTATCACACACAATCATAATCACCCTTCTTAGAATTAGGAAATCAGACTTTGCCCTGCAGGTGAGATGTCTAGGAGCTTTTCAATCACCTTTTATTCCTGCTTTTACATTTTAGGATGCACATTTAGATTTTCATCCTAGCAGTATTCAGATTTTCTACCTGCCATTGAATTCATCATTACTCAATTAAAACGAAAACATGTTTAAACTGGACCGTATGGCCATTATGAATGATGCTCCAGTTAACCTGGGTTAGTTTATTATCAGCCCAGGGAGGAGAATGTGTTCAAGGTGAGTCGCTGCCAGCTGTTCGTCTTTTCAGCTTTGGAGAAAAGCTTTGTATTTTTTTAAGCATTTAGCAGCGTTCTAGTCTCTCCTGTGTGCTAGTCTGAGTTTGGTCTTTTCCTTGATGTAAACTCTCCGCTCAAGTACCAAAAGTTCTTTCAATAGTTACTTTCACATAGATGACCCTAACAAAGAGAGAAAAGAGGAATGGGCTCAGATGTCTGAGGGAAAGGACGACCTAAAGCACCTAAAGAGGCTTTTGTATTGATTTTCCTTCTGGACCTTTGTGCTGCTGTGTTTGACTTTTATCTGGACTGTTGTCATCATGACTCAAATGCACGGAGTAGTTTAGTAGCAGACAGAAATGACATCATCGGGCAGCATATCTGCCTCTGAGCAGTATCAGCAGGCCGCTGGACCGGGCAGCCTCTCAGTTCCTACAAATAAAAGCTAAAGTTCCTTCTCGTGTGTCCGCTGATATGAAAACAGTCCAACTTGTTGCAACGTTGTCTTGACTGATTCAGATTACTGTCCCCAACTTAAATAAGAAGATGAAAGGATCATTGTTTTATTACCTGAACCCTACGAGCTACATGTGTAATTAATACCTCGCACCTGTCACGTCTTTTGTCGTTTTTTTTTTTAATGATGAGGCAATATCAAACATGGACACCTCCAGTATTTAAGATCCACTTTAGGTCAAATACGTACATCCAGTGCAGGTACGTTGGGTTAATGACATACATTCGTGGATTAATTCTCAAATGTGTTTTTTAGTAAAGAGACTTCTGACTTTGTGGATTATGGCGGGACTCCTCCTCAGCCAAGTTTAGTTGGAGCTTTAGCATCACCAGCCTGCCTTCCTCCTCTAAGTTTGTGTTCAAAGGAAGCCTTTGCCTGTGTCGTTACGTCAGCCCAGAACACTCCAGTTTCCCACGTTAAGGAGGCTGCAGCCAGCGGCTTGAACTGGGCAGCTTACGGAAGGTCAGACGGGTCAGCGGAGCTTCCTGAAGGACAAAGGGCTCGTTCTGTTATTTGACTGGCGCTGTGCATGTGAATGTTGGAGTGGTGTTAACAGCAGCCTAGAGGCCATGCTGGGCCCATCACACACAGGCTTTAACCCAGTTTAGCTTCTTTTTGTGGCTGATGTTTGATTTCTGGCAAACCTGAAAATGTTTTAGTAAGCTTATCCAGGGAGTGTCATGTGATGTGCATTCAGATGTGAGTGGTGCTCTAGGGAAAGAAATGATCCATCTTTCAGATGAGGGTGGATACTGATTTTTCTCTAACAGCTTTAATTATCTAGATGTGTTTAAGTATCTAGATGTGTTTATTTTAGAATTTCTGAAGGAATCTGGATTCTGGAAGAGTCTTGGGAAGATGTTGGATTAGTACAGCTGCCTGGAAATGTTCACAGTATTATATTCATTCTTTTGTCTTAGACCAGCTGATCAGTCAAATCAGATGAAACCTGATTTTTATCTGATTTCTGACGTTCTTCTATGTATTAATGTTTTCCTGGTTACTCAAAGGCTTGAAATAACAAAGATGTCACACCTCTCAGTTGAAGAAGACAAATAAATCCTTTTAACTGAATTTTTTTCTTCTTCCGGCTCTTGGAGAGTAGACAAAGTCCTCCTCTCCTCCGTATCTTATCCCCATGGCTCTTTGTCCTGTCTGTGCACGGCGCTTCTAATTTTTTCTGGAAACAGGAAATTATTAAAAATGGATCTGGTCAGCTGGTCTCTCAACGCGATTGACAAAATTTTTTTCAACAATGAGAATGGGAGAAGGGGCTCCCGGGTGCCCCTCTGGGACAGAGCCAGTTGGGCATATCATGGATTCCTGGAAACAGTGAAACCTGATCTGCTTATCTCAACTGTCTGTAGAGGATTCTGAAGACGTCTGGATATTCGTTGTGTTGGTGTCAGGTTTCCTGCTTTTTGGCCTGGGAGGTTACCTGGCTTACCGGAAAATCAACGAGCTGTCTAGGAATATTGGCTCAATCCCTTATCTGAATGTGAGGCCCTTGAGCCTGTGAGGCTGAAACAAATCCCCCCCACCCCGAAGAAATGTGGAATGCTGCCGTCGCCATGGCAACTCTGTCTCCCTATCCCAGCTGTGAAGACTGTCGAATCATTCCAGGAGTCACTGTGCTCTCTAACCCAACTACCTCCCTCCCCTGTCCAGACGGAGGTGACGAGCGCTGCTTATCGTGGCTGCATGTACTGATGTGAGGGGGGTCCCAAAACCCTACCACCCCACCTAGTGGAAACTTATGTTGTATAATGTCTGAAGTCTGTTGCATTTCTGTCTGAGGTGTTTTTTGCATAGAAAAGCTGCCCTCTCTGTGGAGAGTAACTCTGAAGTACCTTTTTTTTCCTCCACCTGACCCAATCCTCATATAAACCCTCTGATCTCTATTAAGGTAGCGCGACTCGGGTTGCGAATGACTACAGTCACCAACTCTTGTCATGTGTCTATGCCTATGTATGTATGTATGTATGTATGTATGTCTGATCTCAGAATTGTGTGTGCTGAAACTCTGATTTCCCTCTGGGATTAATGAAGTATCTTTGAATTGAATTTTGACCTCTTTTACTTGTCAGAAGCAATCATTTTAATTTGCTCTTTTGTATTTAAAACACCTTTACTTACCATTTTTCATTTAACATCTTTCTTTCTGCTATTTAAATGTATTTTATAATTTTACTATGATGTTTTATTTATTTTTTTAACAACTTTTTCATTTTATATTTTTCTAATTTTTAAAAGGTTTAGGCTGGAAACAAAGACTCCAATTATGGCCACTCATCCTGCAGCTGTTAGAGCAGGGTGTGAAACCAGACGGAAACACGGCAGCAGGTTTAATAAAAGAGAAATAACCAAAGAAAAGCGTCCCGTAAACCTGCATCGTCGCTGGTAGTTTGGTTGTTGGGGGATCGCGCTGTCATTGGCTCACATTACTGTGACCTGATTCACTCTGGCTCCTCTGCTGTTGAGGCCTGGCTGAAGCTATTTTAACAGATGAAGTGTGTCTTCTGGAGGAAATCGGTCTCCCAGACCTTTAATAAAACCCTTTTCCTTTCTTTGTTCCAGTACGTATGTAGTGACAGTCAGCTCGGTTCTGACGGGAGGCAAACAGGAGACCTTGTGTGCACAGATCCAGAATCCCACAGCACGCCTCTCCCTGACCATCAGCCTGGCCCTGGACACCACCAGCAGCATTATTCTACAGCAAAGTATCACCCAGAACTTCTACACATGCGTACGGTTCAAGGTCAGGTATATCCTCTGTTGGTTGTATTCCTGATGCAGAACTACTGTGAATGTTTGGATAGTGTGATCTCCCCCCCCCCCCCCCCCCCTTCATGCTCTCGTTGCCCACATTATTGAGTGCCACATATCTTGGCATCATTATGTGCCTCATTATTCTGGGGCATGGTCAGGGCAGTCGGTACCAGTTGGTTGCTCGGGTTCACGTTACACCTCTGCTCCCTACGGCAGGCCTGTTGACGGGAAACTGCGTGCTCCACGCGGCTCCGTGAAGATGGCACGTAGTCTGCTGTCCAGCCCTTGTCTCAGCTTCTGGGCTAGTCTGATAGTGATGTTTCTGGGGCAACAAAGCTAATCCCCTCTGCTCTCTGCTATGGGATTAGCCGGTTACCTGCATTCTTCAGGAGAACACCCCCAACTGGGATTTATGACCCCCCCCCCCCCCCCCCCCTCACGTAATGGAAGAGGTTTCAGCCTCTGTTGTGCAACAGCAGCTTTACTGGCGTGTGAACCAGTGTGAGAGTATTTTATACTTGGATTGTTTTGAAAATGTCTCACAGAGATTTACTTCCTGCTCATTATTTTTGTTACAGATTTGGCTAGAAAATGATCTCCTTCAGTGTTTTCCCTCCTTAGCTGTGAGCTGTGTCGTTTCTGACTGATGCGTTTGACGCTGCAGGTTCCTTTAGTGCTGGTCAACACCGTGGCAACCATTCAGGTATCACTTCAGGACGAGGCCACCTCGGTAAACAAGACTACCAAAGTCATGATTGAGCCTCCGGATATAATCCACCTCATCCAGACTGACAAACCCATCTACAAACCAGGACAAACCGGTAGGTGTCTCAGGAATCCTCTCTGAGGAAGTGTTGAAGCTTCCAGCTGGGTGTAGCTCTGCAGTCTGGCTCTTCATCTTGTTATCGTCTCTGCTCTGCTTACCAATTCAGCTGTACTTGCACAAATGTGGACTACTTCATTAAATCTGCATAGTGCTGAGCCATCACTTGCAAACTTTAAGAATTATTTCTAAAACCGCTCCACAGAAGATGTTTCCTCAAGAGTCTCTCTATCTGCCCTGTAGACGCTGATCCGACACACTGAAGGGATATTTGAGACCAGGGTTGTGTTGGTGCTAAATTCATACGACCTCAGTGAAAAACCACTGGCATAACAAATCTGTTGCAGGAAGTTCAAAGATAACGAGACCCTAACCCAGTATCTCTGTTTGGGTTTCTCATCAGACTGACTGAAAACATCCACCTCATGGATTTAGTAGAAAAGCTAAAAGACAAAGGTTTTAGTTTGAAACCAGAACGAAACAAAATAAAAAAAAAAGACCATTTGGTTTCTTATCTATTTGTTACTATTAGGGTTGCACAACTCTGTGATGAACGATTCAATATGAATCTAGATTCACAGGTTATGATTCGATATGATTCGATTTAAAAACGATGTGCTTTTATTACAGACCGATTCGATTCAGAACAATTCGATCAAAACGATTCTATTCAAAATGATTCGATTCAAAACAGTTTATTTCAAAACAATTTGATTCAAAACAATTCCATCCAAAATGATTCGATTCAAAACTATTTGGTTCAAAACAATTCGATTCAAAGCTATTCCATTCTAAACGATTCGATTCAACACAATTTGATTCAGAACGATTCGATTGAAAACAAATCAGGTGTTGAATCACCTGTGCAGCAGCTCATCAGGCTCTGCAGAAGTCAGGTGTGTTGCAGCAGGGTTTAAACTAAAACGTGATGTTACCGGTCCTCCAGGACCTGGATTGGGCATCCCTGCACCAGACGTAGGTAGTAAGTGCAACATTTCAATGTTAATAAGTTTAAACAAACCAAGTAACAACCTTATAATGATGATGATCATTCATTTCAGCGTCAGGCCTGGGGAGCCAGAGAGGAAGGACAAAGCAGTAACCACATTCTTATCTCAATACTTAACACAGCCACAAGTGCTTCATGTCCAAAATGATAGAAAGTAAATAAATATGTGTCAAATAAATCAAACTACTGCTTTTCGACCTGTGAAATGTACTCACCATACTCTTGACCGTGTTTCTTTGCATGCTGATTCAGATTTGTAGTGCCGCCAGAATCAGTCAACGATGCTCTACACAGTTTACAAATAGCATGGCTTTATTTGACTTCCCTTCCTTCTTATAAAACCCAAAAATGATCAACGCTTTGGATTTTTGTTTCCACAATGCATTGAAAATCTGCCTCGGTGTATTATCACCTCTCACGCTAAGGCTGATGCTGTCGTTCTTCACAGCCGCCATTTCCCGCATTGTCATTTGCTTATCGCTCCTGCTAACATCAGCAAGACACAGGAAGTAAACAAAAGCCGCCTGTACGATCCCGAACCGACGCGATCCTCCCCGACTGTACTGTCCCAGATGTGTACACAGCTCTACAGAGCTTCCTGGGCAGCTAGTTTGTATTTGCTAAGTTGTAAATAAAGATGTTTAAAAACGTTTTGCGGGCAGCTTAAGCTCTTGCATTGTATAATCCTCCCATTGTCCTAATGGGTGTGAGCACCTCACCCCTGCCACATGGACCTCAAGGGATAAACCATCAATCCTGCTCAATGGTCAACTTTCCTCGCGGGGTCACCCATAAAGACAGTGGGAGGGTTAAGAGATGATGGCGCAAGTGTGATGCCACCAACCGATTCAAAATGTTGCGATACCTGATCCATGACTCTGCAACCGATTCATCTAGGAATTCATGGCTACTTCCTATAGATTGAGGAGGCTGCTACTGATCGAGCCATCTCTCTCACACGTTGAACCGATTATCCGATTGCATTGGTTTATCTTTCACAACCATAGTATGACGAATCATGTGTTCCTGCACAGAAATAATCAGCCAAACTCACACATTCTTATTTCTGTGCTGCGTTAAGTTTTTTCCTGCCACCGCTCCGTTTTAGTTCATTTAAACAACTTTCATTTTTTGGTCCTTTTTTATTTTCTTGTTCAACTGATCACTGTAATAAACAGAATTTGCCCTCCATTTTCTTCTATGTTAATTGGTAAAAAAAAAAATTTCCACCATGTTTATTTGTGCACATCTCTGAGTTCTGCTGCCTGTAGTAAACACGGCTTATATTGGTTTGTTTGTTTTCTTCTTCTCTTTAAAGTCCAGTTCCGGATCGTCTCAATGGATGTCAACTTCCTCCCTGTGGACCAAGTGGTATGTAGTAGTAATCCGTGTGTGTGTGTGTGTGTGTGTGTGTGTGTGTGTGTGTGTGTGTGTGTGTGTGTGTGTGTGTGTGTGTGTGTGTGTGTGTGTGTGTGTGTGTGTGTGTGTGTGTGTGTGTGTGTGTGTGTGTGTGTGTGTGTGTGTGTGTGTGTGTGTGTGTGTGTGTGTGTGTGTGTGTGTGTGTGTGTGTGTGTGTGTGTGTGTGTGTGTGTGTGTGTGTGTGTGTGTGTGTGTGTGTGTGTGTGTGTGTGTGTGTGTGTGTGTGTGTGTGTGTGTGTGTGTGTGTGTGTGTGTGTGTGTGTGTGTGTGTGTGTGTGTGTGTGTGTGTGTGTGTGTGTGTGTGTGTGTGTGTGTGTGTGTGTGTTTGGCTGTGGTTTCCAGCGAGCAGTCAGTGAATGTGAGGATCGAGGTCTATTTTGGTTCAGAGGAGTGGGAGGTGAAAGTAGGGCTGTTTGTTGATTTTTGAAGACAGCGTGGGTGTGAGGCTCTGTGTGGAGCACTGCGATAAACATGCTGTCAGAGTTCATTTGGCACACACCGCATTTGACCCAAACATCTGAATCAATACCCGTGCCGGCGTTTTTCCATTTGTGATGTGAGGGTGAAAACATGGCTGCATGCAGTCGACATGAAATCCACATCTCCATACGACTCCAGTGATGCGCGCTGAACGTGGTAAATCCTATCAGCTGTAAAGAAGACATTAGTGTTCCTTCACACATTCAGGCTGCAGCGCGAATTATGAATCTGAATTTTTTCCTCCCATAAGAACTTCCTCGGAGCAGAAAGGGAGCTGCATTATTTAAATGGCTGTTATCCTTAAGTTGAGCATGTTTTATCATTTGCATAATTTAAAATTACACAGCTCAGTTTCTGTCCAATGATGACATGAGCTGAGATTTGCATCTGGATGAGCTGCTTCCATTAGAATAATACAAATTTGCACGTCTCATCTGGGCTTTGTACTATTTTCACTGGGTGCAAAGAACAAAATGTGTTTTTCTTGAATTTAATTGTTTTTCTGTCCTTGTTTTTTTTCTTCCAGTACACAGAAGTGACGCTGCAGGTGAGCAACTTTTAACGTTTTAACCTTTGCACCTGTGAGTGATGAAACTACCGAAAGCTGCCGAGTCATGGCTTTGTGAAAGGCTGTGATGGTTGGGTTTTTCTTGCCTTCGAGCAAGAGGCAGGATGCAAAGTGGAGCGGCAGATCTGAAACGAATGAAGCGCTGCAGAACAAAGAACATCTGTAATAATTAAATAAATAAACGTGGAATAAAAATACAGAGTTAAAGGAAAAAACGATGAAATCTGATCATATAATCTCAATAAGTAATAAAAATAACCACTTTCAATGATCAAAGCTTATTAATAAACAAACTCAAATTAAAAATGCATTTCATCTCAAAATTGATTTTGTGTCTTCTGACCTTCTTCTGGTCCAAACGGGCTGTAACCCTGAATGTAACCTGACTTGAGCTTTGGGGTCTTTTTCCTCTCAGCTCAGATGAAACAGACTTTGATTCACAGCTAAGGTGAAATATCAGTAATAGGTGGTAGAAACAGCAGTCTTCTCTTATTACAGCAGCAGATCAAACAGCAGATATTAAAGTTCAGCTGGCTGTGAGCCCTGCAGGGCAGATGGGCACCGTGGCTCTAACCCCACTGAAACTGTCAAAATACCCAAAAAAGAAAATAAGAAAAAAACGTAGAAATTTAGAAAGATCATTTTATATTGGAAGAGAATAAAATGAATAAAACAAATGAAGATGAATGATTTATTTATTTTACATTAGGTGGTAAAAAACGAACCACATGTTTTTGTTAAAAGCCTTTAAACTGGATGAAAATATTCAGCATCATCTTTCCCACTTTTCCTTAGCATCAAATTTACAAAGTCTCTAAAAACGAAGTTTGGGATTTTGCCTGAATTGTGTGGATCAGGCTCCGCTTCCCTGGCAGACGTAGACTTTCTCCAGGGCCCGGGTCCTCCTGAATGATCATCAGGACACAAACGGGAACAATCAGGAAGCTCGGATGAGATTCAGCAGACTCGGTGCTAAATCTGGTCCCGCACTCAGATGTTAAAGAGATGAAATTAGAATCTCCATGAAATATTTAGAACATCTGTGTGATGAAGGAAGAACATTTTCCAGAAGTCCAGCCCTTTTATCTTTTGAATAATTTGAAAAAAAAAAATGAATAATGAATGTAACATTAAATAAACATGTTTCCAGATGTGTATATATATTTTTTTTTTTACATTACCGCATTTATTTTTTTAGTTTCTTTTTCATTTCTGTTCTCTTTTATTTCTGTACTCTGTCTTTGCTCCTTAGCTTGTCTCCTACCAGCTGGAGGACATTGGGTGCGAGGAGCCTGGTAGATGTTTAGCTGCTGTTGTTGCAGATCTTTGGGTTTGGGTGGATCTCTGTGTGAGATGTTGTGTTCCGTCCTGTTGACCTTCATCTCCTTGCCCGTTAAACACCAAGATACGGTTTAGGAGACATAAACAAAGATCTGGGCTGTCCAGGCCTGGTGTGTGAGGACCAGCAGGTTTAAACAAGATCACTGTGTGCAGGATCCAAACACTAACCGCATCGCCCAGTGGCTGAATAAGACCATCGTCGGCGTTGGCATCCTCGACTTTTCATTCCTGATTATTCCCGAGGCTGCACAGGGAACGTACACGATCACGGCCGTGACGGACAAAGGAGAAGAGATCAACAACAACTTTGACATCAAGGAGTACGGTGAGATGAAGCTAGCCGCACTGGTTCTAAGCTCCCGTTTGTCTCGGTGCTGTTGGAAGGTCTTTAATTCTGTTTCTATACGACAGTCCTGCCAAAGTATGAGGTGAACATCTTCCTGCCCAGTGTGATTACCATCCTCGACAAAGAGGCCACAGTGAAGATTTGTGGGAAGTGAGTGTTCATCAGCATTTTAATAAACCACACAAATCTTTTCTGCATCAGATCTGGTCTTTAACTAGTTACAGCAGAAGCTCCGCTTGGGTTAGGCTCTAGATTTTTTTTATACTGAGGTGAGTGGCATGGTGGGGGATTCCTAGCTTTTCCTGATGGGATCATTACCTCATAGATGAATTATAAGTGAGATTTTCCATGTTTTATGAAGACAGGCGTAAACCTGAGGCTATTGAACTGAAACTGAAACTAAGACGCAGGAAACATCTCCTTGTCCTGCAGATACACCTATGGAAAACCAGTTCAGGGGAGAGCCAAGGTGGAGTTTTGCCGAAAAGCCACCTGGTTTTTCTGGTTTACTGAGCGGAGAGCAGAAGACATCTGCAGGAGCTTTGAGCTGACTGTAAGTTGTCCTGCAGACAGTTAGTCCTAGTCACCACTAAGACTAACTGTCTGTTTTTAATCATCTCCCAGACGGATAAAACTGGATGTGCTTCAGTAAAGGTGAAGTTGTCAGAGTTCGCCCTCAATCAGTACTCCTACGCTGACAGTTTTGATGTAACTGCTGAGCTTGAGGAGTTTGGCACAGGTAGGTTGAGACCCTGGTGCTGTTTGGTTCCTAGGAACACTGATGCCTGATGGCCACCATCTCCATGTTCGTCTCTATCCAGGAGTTACTCTGAAGAGTTCTGGGTCGGCTACCTTCACCAGTCAGATCCGAACGATCACCTTCGAAGACGTTCCCTCATCCTACAAACCTGGAATACCCTTTGAAGGAAAGGTAAGGGCCTGATCAAAGACCCATCCGCCAATCCCTTCGTCACATCACAACTAGGGATGCACAGTAAATAAACATCAACATCAGTATCAGCCCATGTTGACCATTTTTAAGTGGTCTGATGAATGAAACTGGGCCAGACGAGATTTGTCTTGTCGCTGTCTGCGTATCTGTTTCAGGAGCGGAGAGGGTTGGCCTGGTTGTATTATCCTTGGTGTGATGCGGTAGTGATGCAGGGTTTGATTGTGAGGGTGTTTAACTGAAGCTGAGACACAAGTGTGATTGCTTTACACTGTGTCAAAGATGTGGAGAAACTAATGTAATATCAGTAAATATCAGTTATCAGCCATGACAGCTCACAACAACATAACAACATCAAAGCGTGTGACCATAGGTGAGGGTTGGAACGTAGATCGACCAGTAAGTGGAGCGCTTCGCCTTCCGGCTCAGCTCTCTTTTCACCACGACAGACCATTACAAGGTCTGCATTACGCAGATGCAGTACCGATCCGCCTATCAACGTCTCGATTCATTTCACTCATTTCCGTTCAGTTTATTTATACGGCGTCAAATCATGACAAAGGTCGTCACAAGACACTTCACAAAGTAAACCTTCCAACAAAGTTCAGTTCATTATGTCAATCAGTAAAAGGGTTCCTACATAAAGAACCCAGCAGAAGAGTGTCGGTATCTACAGCAACCCTTATAATAAATCCCTAAGAAACTTAAACTCCTCCGCTTGGGGCAGGACCTCCTCCCTGACCCGGAGAAGGCATTCTACCCTTTTCTGATTCTGATGGTCTCGGATTTAGAGGAGCTGATTCTCATCCCAGCTGCTTCACACTCAGCTGTGAATCGCTTCAGCGAGAGCCGGAGATCATGTTCTGATGAAGCCAACAGGACCACATCATCTGCAAAAAGTAGAGCCCCGATCCTCAGGACACCAAAACGGATCCCGTCAACACCTTGGCTGCACCCAGAAATCCTGTCCATAAAGGTTATGAACAGAATCTGTGACAAAGGGCAGCCTTGGCAGAGTCCAACTCTCACTTCTCACCGAAAACGAGCCCGACTTACTGCCAGTTGCAGACCAAGCTCTGACCCCGGTCATACAGGAACCTAACAGCCCGTATACGAATGCCTGGTACCCCATACTCCCAGCCAGAACGACCCAGAACCCAGTCATTATATATAATTAAAATGATCAAAAATACAAAAAGAGCATTAAAGACTGTAACTGTGTGAGATGTGTTGTGGTGTTCCCAAAGGGGAGAAGTTCCTCAGTATCTATCGCTCATAGATCCTGGAGCAGAGTGATTCCTTTACTCTGTGGAGACATTTCTGTGCATCAGCATCAGAGAGAGGCAAATGAAATCAGATCAACTCTAAAATAACAATGACTGTTATCATTAGTCTATTTTACGAAAAAGGTTAAAACCAGAACAAACTGGTTATTTCAGCACCAGAAAGTCATCATCCAGTCGGGCCAGTTGCTGATCTGTCTCCTGGACTCATGTCAGTGAAATGATTTGGTTGAAATCCTGTTTGTTTTACTCTATTTTTCAGATCAGAGTCACGGGTCCAAATGACCAGCCGATTGCTAACGAGGTGGTCTACCTGTATGTCGAAGACTCAACGAAAATAACTCTCTCTACGGACCTGAAAGGCTTGATTCTGTTTTCTCTGGACACGACATACTGGAAGAACTCTGTGTCTTTGCGGGTTTGTTCCAGCCTCTTTCTGTTTAAGGAAGTTCTTTGGCGATGTTACGCTAGACTTCAGTAGACCACAGGGTTTCCATGTGTGCCAGTCTACTGGAACCACGAGCCGCAGTTGGTCTGATGACCAAACCTGATCCATTCATTCTAAAGGACCAAGAAAGGTTCTTGTTGGTTTAAGTCTTTGGAAATTTGCTCTCAACAGGCAACCACTAAGGATACAAATAATGAACCATTTGATTCAAATGTGAGGAGACCAGACTACGGGACGGCCTACCAGTACGTGTCCCCCTTCTTCTCCAAGAGCAACAGCTTTGTGATGCTGAAGCAGATCAACGACGACTTCTCTTGCAACAAAGATGCAAAGATTCACGCTGAGTACATTATCCGGGGGAATGAGTTGAACGACGGACAGACGGTCCTCGACTTCTTCTACCTGGTATGTGCTTTGGGTTGTTGACAGCTGAAGACGTGATCCAGAACTCACCTGGTCTGAGAAACACCATCTTTATAATCCTAATTGTTCGTTTTTGTGGGTTTCTTTGCAGGTGCTGTCCAAAGGTTCAATAGTGCGTCATGACCGTGTCCCAGTGACTGTCAAAGCAGGAGCTTGTATGAAAATTAAACTTAGTTTTTCTTGTCCTGCAAATTATTTTGTTTTATTTGATCTTTTCTAAATTTAATATTGATAATTTTCCACAATTAACCTTGTTTACGTGTGTCTGTTTTCTACTCCAGTAAACAAAGGAGAGTTGAGAATAACTCTGAACCAGGTGTTAGACCTGGCGCCATATGCTCAGGTGGTGGTTTACACCCTGATGCCCAGTGGAGAGTTGGTTGCCGACAGCCAGGACTTCCCCATCCAGCTCTGCTTAAAAAACCAGGTAGGAAACAAGAAGGTATGCAGTAGGTGGACATCATTCATCTCCCTCCAAACCACCAACTGTCTGCTTGTGTGTCCCTTGCAGGTGTCGCTGAAGTTCTCCTCCCTGCAGGTGCTTCCTGCAGAGAAGACCACCCTGACCCTGAAGGCCTCTCCAAAGTCCCTGTGTTCTGTCAGAGCCATCGATCAGAGCGTCCTTCTGCTGAAACCCGAGCAGGAGCTCACTGTGGACTACGTACGATCTATGTTCACGTCCGAGTTGTTACCAAATCTTTGACATTTAGATATAAACAATATTTTTTTACAGGTGTACAACCAGCTAACTAATCAGAGGCTGTCAGGATACAGCTTTGAGATAGACGACAGTGAACCGTTCCCCTGCTTCCCTGGGATAAGACCAATGCCCGAGTTTGTTGCTCCGCCTGCACCTGAACCTACACCTGTACCTACACCTGAACCTTTAACTGGCAATAATACCGTCATACGGCCGAAGCGCTCATTGATCTTCCAACCAAGCGGACAAAAGGACGACATCTACAGCGTCTTTAAAGTAGAACCCTTCTCTGATTTTCCTGAGTTTGTGGTTTTAGGAACACATTTCTCTTTCCCATCATCTTTTGTTCTCTCCATTACCAGATCTGGATTAGAGCTGGGATTAGAACTAATCTAGATTTCTTTCTGTTGACTCTGTTTTCTCATGATGCTTTCCATTCTCATGATGCTTTCCAGTTGTCCTCGGAACTCGTTTTTTTGAAATAAGTTAGCCGGAAATGACACAATGAACTCTCAATTCTGAGCAGCGAGCTTGCAGGTTTTAGAGGAACCCGAGATCCTAAATTTAAAGATGGCTGCGCCCAGTGCTACCAGGAAGTAGTTATTGTCTTTATTTCTTTCTCATTTATATGTTCTGTTTTCTTTCTTTTTGCTGTCTACCAGTAAGTTGTTTGTTGTTGTTATCAATAGTTACGTTGTTGAAAAATTTAACATCGCCTCCAAAATTGGAGATTGTTTATGGTTTTTTATTTTTACATTTGATTTGTAATGTTTTTCTGGTTGCATGTGGCAACTGTCGAAGGGCGTGTGTGTCACTATCATTTAGATGTGGAGAATATTTGGTATATAATTATTTTGGTTTAGCACTCAACAACACAGTTGGCAGCCATTGTTTCCGAGTTGGAAGCTGAAACGCGAAACGAGCCCTTTACGTCATTTCCTGCTCGAAAATTCTGAGATTCGAGGACTACTGCAACACACGACCAATCCTGATCTTTATAAGAAAATTTGACCAATTCCTTGTTTTCTTTCCGTCCACTTCTAGAACATTGGAGTCAAACTTGTGACAAACTCTGATGTGAGGAAGCCTCAGGAGTGCTTCTTCTGGAAGTTTGATGGTACGTTTTTTATTTATTTGTTTTTTACTGACTTCTTAGAAAAACATTACATATCATCATTGCGTAGGTAAATATGAATATGCACTATACACAGCATTCAGAGACCACCAAGCACCTCCTCAAGCACCTCCTCCAGCACCACCTCCTGTGCCCGCTGAGAATCAATCTGGGAATTCCAAGCAGACTGTTAGGGAATACTTTCCTGAGACGTGGATCTGGGATCTGGTGTTTGTTGAGTAAGTGTAGTGGTGAAATGAATGCCTTCTTTTGTGCGTGCCTTTTTAGGACTAGCAATGGCATCTCCCCTCGCCCAAAACATTTTGCCACAAAGTGCACCTCCAGGTGCTGGAATTGCTCAGCCGGAGACTAAAAAGACGGTCAGGACGTTCTTCCCTGAGACGTGGATCTGGGATCTGGTCCCTGTGGGGTAACAAATGCTACATGATGAGGATTATTCAGTCTGGATGTATTATTATTAGCCATGGATCGGTCCGTTCTGTCAGTGGGTGTGTCTGATGGGTCTGCGTATCCATGTGAACAGGGACAATGGCTCGGTGAACGTGGTTAAAAAGGCGCCGGACACCATCACTAAGTGGGCCGCCGGAGCATTCTGCGTCTCCCCAGTGGGCTTCGGCGTGGCTCCCAACACCGGGATCACCGTCTTCCAGCCCTTCTTTGTCAGCCTGACTTTGCCTTACTCCGTCATCAGAGGGGAGGTGTTCACCCTCAGAGCCACGGTCTTCAACTACCTCTCCAACTGCATCATGGTAAAGGCCAAACACACAGCAGCTCCTTGGTGCGTCAGAAGTTTAGATGTTAAGTGTTTGATTCTGATCACAGGTGGAGGTGACTCTGGCTGATTCAGACCAGTTCACCTACAGGGCGTGTGAAGGCTGCCAGTACAGCGTCTGTGTGTGCAGTGAGGAGACCAGGACCTTCTCATGGATTGTGACTCCCAAAGTTCTGGGTAATGACAGACACTAAACTACAGAAACACAAATTAGGGGTCCCTTTTCCAAAAAAGTGAGTCGGGGGTGACTTTAGTCAACTCAAGAGTCACCCCCCCACAGATATCGCACTGGGCCATTTTAGCCAGTAGTTGATTCAAATTCAGCAGTTTTAACCTGAAGAGGGCGCCACACTGATTGTTTTAAGCTGCTGTTGTGTCCTTGGACAAGACACTTTACCCACATTGCCTGCTGATGGTGGTCGGAGGGACTGGTGGTGCCTGTGGGGGGGTTCTAGGACTCTAGAAGGCGCTATAGCAAATACAGGCCATTTACAGGCCAATATTTATGTTTAGGGATTTCTGATATAATTATTGGCCTTGAAAGACCTTTCTCAGTGGCCTAGTGGTAGAGTGTCTGCCCTGAGACTGGGAGATCAGCGGTTCGA
The DNA here is from genome assembly GCF_043380555.1 of Nothobranchius furzeri. Taxonomy (NCBI): domain Eukaryota; kingdom Metazoa; phylum Chordata; class Actinopteri; order Cyprinodontiformes; family Nothobranchiidae; genus Nothobranchius; species Nothobranchius furzeri. The sequence goes on along the minus strand of NC_091753.1, from coordinate 21,022,256 downwards.
TTCCTGGTCGGGTCATACCAAAGACTTTGAAAAAATGGGACCCAATGCCTCCCTGCTTGACACTCAGCATTAAGGGGTTGGATTGGGGGGTTAAACCACCAGGGGATGGGTCAAATGCGGAGAACAAATTTCGCACACACACCTGTGTGTGTGACAACTAATGGGACTTTAACTTTAAATGTAATATCAGAAAATATATTATATTTTTACTCATTTTGTGATCCAACTTTTACACACCATGCACACATAAAACATCAAACTCTTCTGCTTAGTCTCCTCTCTGTCAAATGCCAAAAAATGACAGATCTGAGGTTTAGTTTGTGAGATATTCTAGGTTTTTTTTTTTTGGCACAACTTGTGAATAATTAGGAATTTGCCCTGTGTAGTGAGGATCTGCTGTTCTTAGACCACATACGCAGCTATGTGTAGCTAGTCAGCTAACAACCAACTGCAAGCACCAGAATCTTCACCCAAGACCTGCTTTTCTTAAATTAAGATCTTTATAAAAGTTTTACCACCGTAGCTGCAAAATACAGAAACAGAAAAAACACATTACTGATTATTACGCACGTCTTAGCGCCACGCTTAGCAATTAGCCTAGCTTAGCATGTGCACACTCACGCTGCTTACATTTGATCAGCTAAGTAACTTTTACACATGCCCAAACATTCCCTATACAATTTTTAGTTACAAAGACAAATGTCCTCTAAGGCACAAAGGTGTACAGCCTAAATGTAAGGCGTAAACACCGGGATCAGTGATAGGTCTGAGGTGTGAGCCCTCACTCTGTCGCGTTTCGCACAGACAACATAATAAAGATTGTTTTTAACAGCGATTTCTCACTCATATCAGTTTTCAAAAAACTTCAATTGAAGTAGTTGCAATTTTGCACGAATGTTGGCAATCGTAATGTTTTTTTTTATTTTTATTATTATCAGTATCTGTTTATATCCATATTGGAAAATAAGAGTTAGACAATATAGGATATTTGTGGAAAAGCCAGTACTGGGCATCCCTATTTGCATTATAAAACAGATGCACTAAAATGCCAAAATACACAAGTCTGCAGCATATACTTATACAGTTCATCAGCCAAAAAAGGTTGTGTTGGGGTGACTTGCTCTTTAAATACAACTACAGGAACCAATAGGTGCATTAAAACACAAACACACCACACTGGTCATGGAGGGCTCCTATCCAGCATGTTTTATGGGCCATTCCCATCTGTACCGGGTCGGCCCGGGCCGGGTAGCGTAGGTTGTTTACATATCTGGGTGGCCTGGTATTTTTCCGGGCCAACCAAGGCTCATTCTCAGCCCTCTTCTCGAGGGGGTCTGCTTCAGGCCGACCAGGGCCAACACACCCACTGCTGACAGCAAATTCACACCTTCCATTAGAGCAAGCCTCTGATTGGTGGGTAGAATCAGCCCACATGGGCTTAAGACAAGGATGTGTGGAATCAACCGGGCCAGGCTGGGGCCGACTGGGGCTACCCGGCCCGGGCCGACCCGGTACAGATGGGAATGGCCCATTAGTTGTTCCAACACTCCTGATTCAGTGATTGAATAACTTGATCAGCAGCTGACCAAGCCTGTTAATCACCTGTTGAATAAAACCAGGTGTCTCGGTGCAAAGAAACCTCCAAAATATGCTGGACGGTGGCCCTGGAGGGCCAGGATTGGACATCAATATTGCACCTACACTGTGAATGGCACAAAGACAGAGCAGCGTTATGGCCCAAACCAGGACGAGTCTTGGGTCACTTTCTTTGTTTATGAGATTTGCATCTTTGCATTAACTTGTGTTTTTAAAGCATTAGTGGCTTAAATTGAATCATATTGGCATTCTGTCTGAAATCCTTTAACATGTCATCATTTTGTTGCTTTTAAAAACAGCAACTTGTGCTCTAAAATGTAAATTTTGACACTTTTTATGTGTTTTGTCATTTAGGATCTAAACCAATAAAAACACAATGGTAAGATTGACTTAGAGTGTGAGACGAGTACATGACCACATTAACATGTGACCAGATAGGACCAGTCCCTGCTGACTCGGAGTCAGTCAACACACTGATGACTTTGAATGATTGTATTATTTATACATCAAACATCACTGATCAGGCTGTATCTTTTGGCCCCGCCCACTGGAAGTGAAGCGCTAAGCTGACATGAAATAAATTCTGGTGCATGAAATTAATTAATTTATAGTCAAACTGACACTTTAAATAAAATGAATTGGGTATTTTACTTGGAAAAACTTTAGTGTTTAACTTTGTTTTAGGGAGTTCATTTATCCATATGGATTATTTAGAATGCAACACTTTTGGCTTTCCATAAACTGGCATCAGCCACAGCTCATTATGTGAATTTGGACATTTGATGGCGGTGCTTCACTAATAATCCAAAACAATCTAGAGGATTTGAAGGTGAAGCGTTGACGTGTTTATTCTGTCCGACACATCCTCGCGTTTCTGGGTGAGAGTAGCTAATTAAGCCCGTCTGAGGGCGCTGACAGCCAGAGTGTGTGTGTGTGTGTGTGTCTTTGTGTGTGCTGCCTGGCTGGCCTGAAAATGGAGGATTTCCATCAGCCTCCATCAGCAGGGTTGATGGAGGCGAGGCTCTGATGAATGTCAAACTCCAATCCTCTAACTCCCTCTCAGAGGAATGCTGACAATCACTTGTACTAACAAGTCAGGGAGTTTCTCTGACGAAACATTCAGAAACCTCTCCCTGAGGGGCTGATCTGTACTTGTCCTCCGTGGGAAGGATTGTGGGCTGAGGGAAGTGATGGGGGTGGTTGGAAACAGCTGTATGGGAAGGGGGGTAATGAGGAGGTAAACAGGAGGAGGAAGGAGAAAAGATGAGGGTAATGAGCTTGATGTCTCCTCTGTACACATGGTGTGTGTGTGTGTGTGTGTGTGTGTGTGTGTGTGTGTGTGTGTGTGTGTGTGTGTGTGTGTGTGTGTGTGTGTGTGTGTGTGTGTGTGTGTGTGTGTGTGTGTGTGTGTGTGTGTGTGTGTGTGTGTGTGTGTGTGTGTGTGTGTGTGTGTGTGTGTGTGTGTGTGTGTGTGTGTGTGTGTGTGTGTGTGTGTGTGTGTGTGTGTGTGTGTGTGTGTGTGTGTGTGTGTGTGTGTGTGTGTGTGTGTGTGTGTGTGTGTGTGTGTGTGTGTGTGTGTGTGTGTGTGTGTGTGTGTGTGTGTGTGTGTGTGTGTGTGTGTGTGTGTGTGTGTGTGTGTGTGTGTGTGTGTGTGTGTGTGTGTGTGTGTGTGTGTGTGTGTGCGCGCAGGTGACGTGAGCCTGAAGGTCAGCGCTGAGGCCCTGAAAACACGTGCTCTGTGTGGCAACAAGGTGACCACCCTCCCTGATGTGGGCCGGGTCGACACCGTGATCCAGACCCTGCTGGTCGAGGTCAGTGAAGGTCACAGAACCGTACCAACGGGTCGACCAACACCTAAACTCCTGATTGATCATTTTCCCAGATGTAATTTAAATGATGCCACATTTTGAATCCCAGGATGTGTTTAGGTTAGATGCAGATGAAATAAATAAAAAACTGTTTTACTTGAGTTTTTATGACCAGCCTCAGTATCAAAAGTAGTAGTTGTTTGTTGCGTGTGAACTGGTAGTTTCAGCGCTGATGTGTCTGTAGCTTCAGTCTGGGATCAAACTAAGCGTCTGATGTTTCCTGAACCATAACACATCTGCTGCAGGTGTTTGTCGTGTGTGATCCTAACACACCTCTGTGTCTCTCTCCTGCAGGCTGAAGGAACCCCACAGATGGTTGGCTACAACGCTCTGCTCTGTCCTCCAAGTGAGTCTCTGAACTGAACAGAATCTCCACATCTTCAGCGAGGACGTTGTCACTGAGATGTTTTTTCTTCTTCTTCTCTTTGTTTCGTTAAACCAGAGGGACCGGTGGAGAAGAGCATCTCTCTGCAGCTGCCTGAAGCGTTTGTGCCAGGATCAGCCAGAGCGTCCGTCTCCGTCCTAGGTCGGTGGACGACACGTCCAGCCTGTCAACAAAGTAAATCAAAGCACCGGTGTGTTATTACCTACTTCCTGTGCCTGCAGGAGATCTGATGGGCCGGGCCATGAAGAATCTGGACCAGCTCCTGGCCATGCCGTACGGCTGCGGGGAGCAGAACATGATTCTGTTTGCTCCCAACATCTTCATCCTCAACTACCTGAAGAGCTCCGGTCAGCTGACTCTGCCAATCCTGGACAGGGCCAAGGTTTTCCTGGAGAGCGGTAAGCCTGAATTGGATTAATATTCCACCTTTAATCCCGAGCGTATTTTGTCGATTTGAGAGCATGAATTGTTTTCGTGCTCAGATCTTGTTCTGCTCTCTCTAAACACTCAGTAAGTTCCTGCTTGGATTCAGATTTACTCTCAAAAGGATTCTTCTGCTCCTAAAGTCATACAAACATCCATCTCTGGAGTTAGAATTCAGGATAATAATCCCATTGGTCAAACAGAAACCCTGTTCCCACCCCCACTCATGGGACTACTGGTGATGCTGGAGTCTTGGTTTATGTTCAGTGTTTGTTCCACAGGTGAATAGGAGGTTTTACTCCTTCTGTGTGTTACAGGGTATCAGAGAGAGCTCACCTACAAGCATACCGATGGTTCCTACAGCGCTTTTGGGATGAGCGACGATTCCGGTAACACCTGGTGAGTTGGAATAGGAACTGTTTCTGTCTCACACCAGCGTCCTAAATGGGAACAAATACTGAGACTAAATACTAGATTGAGTGGCTCCATAGGAACCTAAACTAAAAACAATTCATTTCAGTCGGAGTTTCTGAGTCTGACTTTTAATTTTGTTGCCCATTTTTTTGTTTTGAGTGAGAAATACGATGATAGAGCTCGTGTTTTACTGAAGTTGCATCATTTGAGAAGCATTTAAAACATTTATCTCAAGGTTTGTTTTTCATATCCCTCCTTTCATGTGACAAGAAAACAAAAATGACATGCAGACGTGGTGGGAGGAACACACACACACACACACACACACACACACACACACACACACACACACACCTCTGCCAACAACAGACACACTAATAGTTTGGTCTTATTAGGAATCTTCCAGAAATTATGATATTTTTATTTAATGAGCTTAAAGCTCAGAGCGCCTGGGGGGATTTGAAGGGGGGGGGGCAGTTTGGCAGCGGGTTAACGAGTGGGTGTTCCCTTTATTTGTTTTGTTTTGAATGGGGCTGAAGCGTTTACTGCAATTAAAGCTTGAAAAAACAACTGACTATTCAGAAAAACGTAGGGTTACGTTATGTAAACCCCGGTTCTTTGATAACAGAGTGAGGTGTTTCACTATGGGAGTCACCCTGGCGTGACCAACTACGGAAGCTCCAGTGACATCACGTCTGTCCCCGACAGACCGGTTGTGCCGTGCCCAGGCTCCGCCCACCCAGTATAGACACGGGCAACCAACCCCTCCTACTCATTCGGACAATTTCTTACCGTTAATGCAAGAAGGGAATTGTTGGTGAAACACCTCACTCTGTTAGCAAAGAACCGGGTTTACATAACGTAACCCTACGTTCTTTTTCTAACTGCGTTCGGTGTTTCACCACGGGAGATACGGCCCACTCCCGGATTGCATGTCCCTCCTGAAGCGAGCTGCAGCAAAATTCTGCCTAACCACTAAGCAGATGCTGTGCATCCGGCCTCCAGCACTGAATGTGCCAGCGAAGGTTGAGACGCATCCAGCCAGTAAAACCGCACAAAAGTTAGCAGCATGGCCCAGCTAGCTGCTGCACAGATATCCTGGACTGACACCCCACGAAACAGGGCCCAAGATGTGGCCATGCTCCCTGTAGAATGAGCCCTTACCCCCAGAGGGGGTTCAGCACCTTTGCACCTATATGAAAGCCTGATTGCTTCTACAATCCAGTGTGCCAGTCTCTGGTGAGACACATGTTTGCCTTTATGTCTCTGCCCTGTTTGAGCTTTAAGGGCTTATATGGACAGGACTGCTGGTCTCAGAAAATCAGACCAGTTGCTTGTTTCTTGGGCCAAAGCATCTGGGTTATTTCTGCCACCCATGGCTTGGATGGCCACAATGGAGCCACCAAGATCAAAGACATGCCCTCTTCCCTTACTCTTATTAGAATGGAGGAAATCAGACTGAGAGGAAGAAATGCGTACAGCAGCACTCTCGGCCACTGGTGAGCCAATGCGTCGACTCCCAGAGGCGCGTCCGCGTCTGTCAGGGAGAAGAAGAGTGGGCAGTGGGCGCTTTCCCAGATCTACGGTAGCCTGACCGAATCTCTGCCATATTTGGTGCACCACCTGGGGGTGGAGTTTCCATTCTCCGTACAGAGGATTTCCTCTGGGCAGAAGGTCTGCCCCTCTGTTCAAGCTGCCCACCACGTGTGTTGCACGGACTGAGAGGAGTCTGTAGCTGCACCACACAATTATTTTCTTGGCTAGTGAGTGCAGCTGTAGGGAGCGTGTCCCGCCCTGACGGATGATATAAGCTACCACTGTGGTGTCGTCTGTCTTCACTAAGACATGACGGTCCCTTAAGTAAGGCAGGAAGTGCTTTAAAGCTAGAAACACTGCTAGGAGTTCCAGCACATTTATGTGAACCCGTTTCAAACTGCGCGCCCAAACGCCGTTCACTGCTCTCCTCATCAAGGTGGCCCCCCAACCTGTAAGGGACGCGTCCGTCGTCATGGTAACTCTGGACACCACCGCCCCCAGCGGAACCCCAGTTGTAAGAAACTGTTCGGTCTCTCTAAAGAGACACAAGCTAACATGAGACAGCATTGAGACAAAATAATGTGGAGTCTAAAGCAGTGTGTGCTGTTTTCTGAGTGTGTGTGTGCGCGCGCCTCTGCACGTGTGCACACATCTTTGCTTCTGAGATGATTTCCATAAACATCACAGGATTAAACCACACATCATCACCCTCTCACCCTCTGAGTCAGATACACAAACAGCAACAAGGTGGAACAAATATTGTTTATTTAATATCGTGCAATTTTACTTATCAGACCGATATGTTAAGAAATGACTAACATCGACCGATACCAATGCTGACATATCGTGCATCCCTAGTTTTAGTGGTTTGGTGTGAATGAACTTTTGGTTGAGGTTAGGGTTAGGCACAGTGAAGTCACAAAATGAATGGAAATCAATGAAGGGTCCTCACAAATATAGAAAAGCCAACTTGTGCACGTGTGTGTGTGTTCCAGGCTGACCAGTTTTGTGATGAAGTCCTTCGGCGGAGCCAGTTCCTACATCTTCATTGACTCTGTGTACATTAATGACGCCAGGACGTGGTTGTCTCAGCTTCAGAAGAAAGATGGCTGCATCAGATCAGTGGGAAACTTGATCCACACTGACCTGAAGGTTTGGATGTTTCTGGGCTCTGTCGCAGTAAAACACTCTCAGCAGTGAAATTTGACTTCAAACATTTAAAGATTTGCTAACGTGAACTAACACATTTTTTAACTCAGAAGTACCCCTGAAGGACTTAGTCGTTCGTCCTTTTATCAAAACTTATTTTAAGCCTGAGAGGGTTAAATGAAAAATAATTATGAGTTTCCACGATCTCTGCCATGTCATTTGAGATTTAGTAAAAATTCATAATTAAAACCACTACAAATCAGACGTCATTTACGCAGAATCTCCTCTCCCCAGCGTAGCTGCTACTGACCACCTGGCCAGGTTTACAGTGGTTTTCTCCACGTTGAAGAAGGATGTGAAACTCGCCAATCCCACAGCCGTTTTCCTTCTTCTTCTCTGGTTTGATGACATATAAGCAAGTTTTGTGAGATAATTTCACACAAAACCTAAAATAACTTTTGTTGCCTGTTGAAAAATGAGCACTTCATAAGTTAAATCCTTGGTGCATACCAAGCAGGATCAGATAACAGCTTTCACTGCTCCATCGGCTCTCATTCATTCTTATTGCAGTAGGATTAGTGCTAGGACCAGAAGCAGATGGGCATGAAACAGGCTCTCCATACCAGATCCCATCATTGTTCCACGTCTCACTTCTCCAGCATCATCAGCATCCAGAAAAAATCCGCACTGCCACCAGTGTGAATGTTCTGAGGAAAATGCATGCTCCAGCATTGCACCCCCACCCCCCATTCCCACCTGGCTTTAGCTGTACCCCTCTGTGAAGTCCAAGGGCCTGGAAGATGCTGCAGCCATGTTTCCATAAAACATTCAGGCTGCATCCATATTCCCCTTTTTCTGCTTTCTTGTCAGCAGTAAATGAATTCACTTTCATCAGGGAGATGTAATGGAAAAATCTGATGACTGCAGGAAGAACGTGCTCCATCCTGCTCTCCGTTTGGCTCTTGCCCACATCTGTGATGTTTTCAGGCATTAGTAGTTTCAGTTTGTAAACAACTACTGGTTCGTTCCACATCAAGACACCAGCAGAAATCAGTTATTGATTCAAATCTCTGTAAAATTAGTGCTTTCTTTTTTATACATAAAAGCGACAGAGCTTCCTGCTGTAGGTTGGGATGTTTTCCTTGCAAAATCGAAATTTACAAAAGCACGTTGAGAACTGTGATCAGAAGCTGCAGCTCACCCCTTTGCGCTGCTATTTCCTGAAACCCTTTCTAAAGAGGCGATGCATCCAACAGAAGGTTTCCGTGGTCTGATTTATTTGCTGCTTTCATCTGTTTATTGAATCTTTTCTCTGTTTCCAGAAGATGCTCTCTTCTCTCAGTCGTTGTTTTCTGAGAGTTAATCGTTGCTGAGATCATTAAAGGAAATAAAATGTTTAGACACATCCGTCTGTGTGATGATGAATCAGCAGCAGAGCTTTTCCACGTCCTCCTCCCAGGGATTGCTTATTCCCTGATGATTCCTCCTGAGTAATCCCTGGACAGACGTGTTCATAGATCCCGACTCTGCTTTGACATCGTTTGTCCACCAGATGTTGCTGTATAATTTTTTCATGTCCAATCAGTGAAGTCATCAGCAGGACTGGAGCATTATCTGTCTAAAGATTCATGATATCAAACTGAAGACCGCCCCAGTCCTTGTATTGTTGTTGAGATACGGTTCTAAAGCAAACATCCCTTAAGAGAAATTTAAAAAATAACTGAACTGCCTTTCCAACTCAAGATAATGCATTTACTACATCTTTTTAAGTTGGGACTGAAATGTTGATCATAGCTCCTGTGTTTCTGTTAGGGAGGAGTCAATGATGAAGTGACTCTGACGGCGTACGTTGCTGCTGCCATGCTGGAGCTAGATGGAAACTCCACGGTGAGTCTGACATCACTCTTCCCAAATCTGGAGCAGTTTGAATGATGCCTCATTCTGAAGAACAGGCTGAGACCTTACCACTGTCATCAGAGATGATCAAGGAGAAGACGTGCAAAATGTCCTTTTGTTTGGTCTGAGTGCAGGTGGAGGTTGTGGATCAGCTGTAGATGAGCTGTAGATGAGCTATGGATCACCTTTAGATCAAATGTACTTGCCTTAAGACGGCTAGCTAACAGGACTCGATTTCTAGATTCCTGCACACAGTCTCATTGTGTTGGTCCGATTTGTGTCAGGATCCTGTGGTTGAGAGCTGTCTGAAGTGCCTGACGGCCGCTGTGAACGGGCAGCTGGATAACCTATATACCGTTGCCCTGCTGTCCTACACCTTCAGCCTGGCTGGGGACCAAGAGATGAGGAGCAAGCTCATCACCCATCTGGACCAGAAGGCCATCACAGACGGTATGAGCAAGAAGACAACTCAACTCCAGTAGACGATTCGTTTAAGTTGAGGAAACACTAAAGCTAGCTGCAGAGTGTATCTGGTGAAGGAGAATACTGAAACTCTGAGGTTGGTCTCAAAGACTTGGGACGTTACATGAGGTCGTTGGTGGTACAATAACAACTGGGTCTTGGTTTAAATGCAAACCAACGAGGACTTTTCACAGATAACGGGACCTGCTTTAGTGAAAGGGATGAATGTTGTCCAGAAAAACCTTCCAACAGAAAATTATCAACCCATTAGAAAGTGGTAAGATGATTTGTTCTTCACTTCTTCATCATTAAAACATTATTTTTCCACCATTGTGACCGGCAGGAGGAAGCCGACACTGGGAGTATAGCTCCGGTTCAGACTCCCTGAATATAGAGCTGACCTCCTACGTGCTGCTGAGTCTGCTCACCTCTCCACCCCTGGAGAACTTTGGTTTGGATTACTGCTCCGGCATCGTCCGCTGGCTCGTTCAAGTGCAGAACCCCTTCGGCGGGTTCTCCTCCACACAGGTAGCACACCACCATACCGATGGATGAGGGTTCATCTTTGGTTCACCCAAACCGACACAGACTGCTCTTTTACACAGGACACAGTGGTGGCCCTCGAGGCTCTGGCCAAATATGCCGCCGCCACCTACAGTCCACAGTCCACCACCACGGTGACGGTGACGTCTTCAGGAGGCCTGAATAAAGTGTTTGTGGTGAATCAAGACAACAGGCTGCTGTACCAGGAGGAGCAGCTCAGTGAGGTCCCAGGGGATTACAACATCACAGCTAAGGGTCAGAGCTGTGTGCTGACTCAGGTACGGTCAGCTCCAGCTCACACAGCAACACAAACGCGCTGCAGCTGGAACCACACCGGGGTCAACGTGTCGAGCTCCTCTTAGCTTCATCTGTGAGTGTCAGCTGTAGCTGGAGAGGATCACAGCAGACGGTTGAGAACGCACACAGCTGAAATAAAGCTTTCCCAGTAGGGTGGCTGGCCTCAGACCTAGAGACGGGGAGAGGAGCAGGGTTTGCATTACTGGGGAGCTAAGGCGAGCCCGGCTCCCCTAAAAGGGTGATGGGCTGCCTCCCCTGGAAGCCCTCAAGTTACACATCCAGGAAGGGCCGTTTTCTACCTGTGTTACATCCTTTATATGGACTCTCAGCGTACCGCAGTTCTTTTGAGCAAAGATGGCTGATGGTGGCTACACTCCATGCTTTCTGCGCACGGCCCCCTTCTCAAAGTCGAGCCACCAAATGAACGTCATTAACACACGATTGTTCATGTCTCTCGTGTTCTCTGGTACTTTCTTTTATTTGTGCCTGATGCGCTCTGCTGCTGCGGAGCTCCGGTGACCTCTGGGTAGAGCTGCTGCTCCATGTGAAGAGGGAGGAAATTAATCAGAGAACCAGATTTTACTTTCTTTTTTTGCAACAAGAACTGATTTCTCCCAAAATGAAGACTCTGTCCTTGTTAGCCGTGTCACCGTTTTACACGTCAGTCCTTAGCAGCTTTTAAACATTCAGAGGATGCTTTACGTTTTCCCCCTCAGATCTCCCTGTTCTACAACATCCCACCTCCTAAGGGCTTCTCTGCCTTCGTCATCACCACCAGCACCTTGGCTAAATGCAACGCCGCCCGGCCTCAGCTCATCCTCTACGTGACGGTCAGGTACATCTGCTGCAGCTGTTGGGTTATAGATGTCATCTGTGCAAAAGGAGTCAGTGTGTTCATCGTGTGTGTGTGTGTGTGTGTCCTGCAGGTATCGTGGCAGTAGAGAGGAAACCAACATGGTCCTCATCGACATCAAGCTGCTGTCGGGATATGTTCTGGATGGGAGCTCTCTGGATCAGGTGAGTAAAGCACCAGCTGCAGCATCACGGCTCTCAGTGGGCTGCAGGGCCTTAACCTAGAGCCGTTCGTGTCATCCCAGCTGAAGAAAGACAGCTCAGTGAAGCGAGTGGACGCAGACGCAGGACACATCAGCATCTACCTGGACGGGGTGGGTAGCGCCGAGGTTGTGTGTGGCTCTGTGTGTGTTACACCTATGCTGATAGTGCAGAACTGTGGTGTTTGCAGCTGAAGAAGGAGCAGACCCAGATGTACAGCGTGACTCTGGAGGATGATCAGCACGTCAGGAATCTGAAACCAGCGGTTGTTAAAGTCTACGACTACTACCAGACCAGTAAGAGCTGAACTGGTGTTGCAGCAGCACACAGTCACTGGTTCCTGCCGCATCCTCATGTGTGTTTACTCGTGTTTCAGGTGACAAGGGCGTGACCGAATACACATCCCCCTGTGCAGCGAGTACGTAAGACGTCTGCAGACACGCCCATCACAAATGAATGAGTTACTATCTGTTGGCCTTTTCTTTAGCAGCATCTACAGGAACTCTGAACTTATCCTTCAAAATAAAAGTCTCACAGCTTATTTATGCTGTTGTTTATTTAAACCACCTGGGTTAGGCTTAACCATATGAGTCATACGAATAAGAATCCCCATGAGTCTTTGCTGTCACCAGTAAGCAGCTGTAATGCCGAGTCAAAAGTAAGATGTCAGACTCTATAAAGATCTGTGACTGTACACGTTTTAAACCTGCATGTGTTTCCCTGCAGGTGACAACGGCAACTAGGCGTGCGTTCTGATCTGAGCCGACGCGTTGCTGACGGAGGAATCCCTGAAAGCATGTCTAGGCGTTTGTGTCTGCTCCTTTTGAAACTCCTCACCGTTTAAACGTGTTTTGTTGAGGTCGTGTTTCACTTTAAAACCTTTTTTACTTTGTGGGATTTGGATGGTTTTGCCGTTAACATGGTGGCTCTGTTGTGACTAGTAGCTTTATTAGAATAAACAAAGTGATGTTAAATAAAAACAAAACAGACTGATAGTTTTTTTAATAGATTTGACAAAAATCCACATAATTCATACATGAGACATACAGGGTACCAGTAACAGTGTGTGGTCCGAGTACTTCTTGTGACTGTGTGTGTGTGTGTCTGGTGGGCGCTTTGGGGGTGTGGTTTATTCTGTTTACATGTACCTGCTGATGAGTTCTGTAGATTTATTCACCACCATACTGTTCAAGATGTAACTGGCAGTAAAAGTGTGAAACAAAGTCAACAGTGTGCATGATTTTATTGAACCGTTTCATTTTCATTCAGGCATCTTCTGTACATTACATCGATCATCTGAACACACACGAGTAACACAAAGCTGCACGGTGGCGACAGCCTCTCCGTGTCAGAGTTTGGTCAAAAAGAAGGCGGAGGGGGAATATATTAAGGTCTTCTTCTACTTTTCTAAATGAAACGCGTCACGTTTCAGGCAGCACCACCGTAAGTCACAACTGTACCGACGTAAAGAACTAAAGCAGCAGTCTGACACGCGCCGATGATCCTCCTCAGAGCTTACAGTCAGCTGGTCCACAACAGAACCAGGAACGCCGTCCAGAGACGTTAAAGCTTGGTGAGAGAAGGCCTAAAGCGGGGGACTGGAAAAGAAAAGTCTGAACAGTCGATCAGCAAAGAGAGGCAGCTGATTTTAACAGGATTGTAGGTTTAAGGCAGAGATTCACAAAGTCTGACCCAGAAGCAGCTCACGATCACCCAAACAACACCAGCTAATAACACAGAAGCAGCGGTGTCCCTGTCTGGTATCTGTGGCATTAAAGACGTACAGCAGCGCTGAGCGCGGCGCTTTGAGTAGTCGGGTCAGGAGCACTCGACCGTCACAAACCACAGAATTAAACCTGCTCTCCATCAGACACCTGACCCCCACCATCTCCATGGTGATGGGGCTGAACCTACATGTCGATGATCGAACTCACGCACGCCTGTCGGTGCGTCTGTGTGAGTGAGGTGTCCTGACGAGGCCGAGCTGGACTCACCACACAAGGACTGGTTCTGAGAACCACCAGTCTGTGAGGCGGCTCAGCTAAAGGCCACCCGGTAGACGGGTGAGCTTCACGTGTGCACACACACACACACACACACGGATGTACATTTTGCAGATTCATTCAGACACAGTGAGATCAGTCGGTTGGGCTTTTTACAAGCACACTGAGAAGGTGGCAGCTTTGGTGGAACACATGATCTGTTTCTGGCAGCCAGCCGCTGCTGGTGAGGCACAGACTTCCTCATCAGACGAACAAGTTTGTGTTTTTAAATGTAAACACAGTTCAAACGAAGCTGAGCCTAATTTTAAACAGGAACTATTAGATGACATTAGTCCAACACCACTTTTCTGATTCTGATGAGGGTCCTGGTATCGCTGGTCTGTAGTCCTGCACTATAACGTGAGCATAGAGGCCGGGGCTCGGGTCAAACAGGCATTAGGTTTCCTACGTTTCTACCCTTCCATGCTAAGAAACCCTATTTTAGCTTTAAATCAAGCTAGCAAACCTCTACACTGCTGACCCAGCAGACTAGAGGATGAATGGTTTCAGACGCAGCCAGAACAACACCGAGTGAATTTAAACGCTGTGTGTGGCGCTTTAACCCAACAGAGGAGGATCAGGGATCTGGGTTTCCACAGGACCAGCAGCAAAGAGCAGACGGAGGTGGATGTCGACAGTGAGTCCAGCTGGCGTCCCTCCACCTCTCTTCTAGGCTAAGCTCGGTGCTTCCCCTGACTCACCCACGGGTGAAGCAGAAAGCCCTGAAACATCTCAGATGTGTAGAGGTGTGTGAAAAGCAACCAGGTATTAGGGCCAGAACCTCCGTCAACACAGTGGACTCCATAGAGTTCAAGTCACTTTGGTGCGTGTGTGTGTGTGTGTGTGTGAGAGACAGCCAGGCTGCAGCTGCTGCCCGGCGAGGTGATCGTCCTCTCCGGTCCACGCTGACCCGCTCTGCTCCACTTCCCCTGATACACGAGTCGCTTCATCATTTCTGTCACGTGTCTGAAATAAAAACAGCTTTTGTCTAAAGATTCTCACAAAGCTGCTCAGTCAACAAAGTCACGATGGAATCCTCGACAACATCGGCAACGTGTCGTTTGGCAAATTTCTCTACAAGTAAAGAAAAACAATAATACAAAATATTCAACAGTAACTACAAGGATCTCCTTTTGGCAATATAGAAAGGCTTTGTAGAACAGGTGGAGACCATTTATATACACAGGTGTGTGTGTGTGTGTGTGTTTACGACTCCCTTTTAGAACTCCAACAGAACAATCTGCACAGTAAAATTGGACAAAAACCTAAAAGTAAAAGCCAGCTCTGCTTCTGTGCTGAGGTGGAAACAGGAAGTCGTTCCTGCTAGCGACGGCTGCTCAGTTCATGAACTGTGTGTATCCCTCCGCTCCGGTGACGATCACATCCATCCAGATCCGCATGGCCTCGGCCGACGGGGCCACCATGTAGTACAGACGGTCGTGGGTCTTCACGCAGAAAGTCAGGGACGGGTTTGGACTCTGGAGGACACGGAGACAAAATCACAGGTCTGCTCAGAGTTTAACCAGCTGCTGCAGTCGGGTCCAACCGAGTGACGAGGGTGCGTCTGCTCTGCCTTTTTCACTCAATTTAAAGGCGAGCTGATGGTTTCTAACCATCCCACTGGGTTTCCTCTGACATGGACACTCTACTTCCAGAGGATTTCAGGCTTCAGCTCCTGCAGCTCGCCTGAAGCTTTCCTAAGCAGCACGAACGGTGGACGCAAGAGAGCAGGGCCCAGTCTGAGGCTCACCTTTGTGGCACTGCGAAGGTGATCGTAGTAGACCTCCTCTATAGCCTGGAAGTAGATCACACCCTTCAGCTTGGTCTCGTGTTTGTCTGCAGGACAGAAAAACAACACGGGTTTGGTCCAGAACTAAAACACACCTGTGTCCCGCCACCTGGAATGACAGCAGCACACACACACGCTCGTTTGACCAATTTAAGGTTAGTGCTGATGGATGGAAACGACAAGCACAGCATTTTTCTCTTTTCCTCCTTTTTCAGTGTTGGGTTTAAAGCAGCGGTGCTCATTGTGTTTTCAGACTTGACTGCATTCTTACGCTTCTCTGGTACATGATTGCAGTTTGTTTCATCAGCCACTGCAGAACTGCAGTAAGGAACCGGTGGGGAACTCAACAGCTCTCTCTACCTCCAGGCAAAAAAAAAAACACTCCACAAGCCAACTTAAGGAGTAGTAGGTAGAAATGCAGCTCCTTCATTTCGAGGAACAACACTTTCCTTTTAACACGCAGCTATTATCTGCTAATGACCTCTTTAGCATTTAAACACCCATGAATTTGCATCTCATTTGACTGAATCTAAAGACCCCGAACCCTGCTGGCGCCTGATGGTGATCAGCAGGAATTAGACATGTTCATGACTCCCGTTCATCACCTCTTGTTACTCCGTGTTCAAGGTCAGGAGGAGAGGCAGAGCGCTGCATCTCAATCAGCCTCCTCAAAGAGCGCAGCGCTGGGCGCCTTTCCACCCGCCGCCAGAGTAATCTCAGTACGCCTCCTCGCTCTGGCTCGCTTTCAACAAGGTACACTTTAAGCCGCTTTGAGCGGAACCTTCTGAGCACTTCAAAGGCCTGACAGCCAGTGAGTGTCCCACAGCTCGAGGAACCACATCTAATCACACACTGTGCACACTACTCGCAGCACGTCACCCTCCTGTAGGTCTGGAGGATGCACGTTCTGTCACAGCACAACATTTCTGCCACTTCACATGTTACACACTCTCAGCAACCACTTTACAGCCACGGCGTCGCATTTCCATACAAATTCTATTTAAGTGACTGATGCAACACAAAACTAACCCTGAAGTTCCCAAAACAAAGTCCTCCCTGCACACATCAGCCCCAATTAATACTGAGAGGAAACAGCCGCTGGAGCCAAGTCAGCGGCTCGTCTTTGGGGTGCAGCCAGGGGGCAACAGACTGGATAAAAACAAGACAGTAAAAATGCACGGGGCAACATATTTGTCATCGTTAATGGAATGAAGGCCAAGTTCACTGAGAAACCGTTTGTTTACTTGTTATTTTTTTAATCTGATAGGCCACTCACAGCTAATATTGGTCTCCTCAACATTCGCTCCCTCTCTGGTAAAGGACATCTCCTCCAGTACACCGTCGAAGACCATAAGGTTGCACGCTTGCACTGGCTGCCTGTTAAATACCGCATCCAATTTAAGGTTTTGACCTTTGTCTACAATATTCTGAATGGTCAAGCCCCAGCTTATCTTTCAGAACTGATGAAGCCGTATGCTCCAACCAGAAACCTGAGATCTGCAGATCATTTGCTTTTGTGTGCGTCCCGAAAATGAGGTATAAATCTTGTGGAGAGTGGAGCGGGCCTTTGCGTTCACTGCTCCTAAACTCTGGAATGTTCTCCCCCTTAGTGTTCGACAGGCCCCAGAACTGGGTCGATTTAAGTCGGTACTGAAGGCCTTCTTCTATCACTGAGCTTTTATTCAATGACCTAGCTTGTAGTGTTTTTACGTTTTATTGTGACTCTGTATTTTATTCTTGTATGTTTCTTTTACAATTTTTTAGATTTGACCTCTTACCTCGTATATGACTTTTATCTGTTTTTATCTTGGGGTTTGTCCTTTTTACTGTACAGCACTTTGGTCAGCTGTCATGCTGTCTTTAAATGTGCTATATAAATAAACATGGTATGGTATGGTAAGCTAGACCTTCTTTGTTTAACCGAGACTTGGCAACAGCCCGGTGATTTCTCACAGCTCAATGACTGTACTCCTGCCGGGTTTGTTTACACCTGAAAACCACGGGGGTCGGGCCGCGGCGGTGGTGGAAGGTTCTTCCTGTATGTCTGCCTCCTCTCATCACTCTGGAATGCATGGCCGTTTCCTCCTATGTGCAACCTATGCTGCTGCAAAGGGCCCCCAAGCCACTAGGGGCACCCAGAGCTGCTGCGGTTGTGTCGATGGCGACAAAAACTGGCTTTCATACTTTACCGTAACTCTTCGACAGTTTGCACTATCAACATATTCTGAAAGCGGAGACGATGTACTTTCCAGTGGTATACGATACATTACGGTAATGTTACGCACGTCCCTGCCTGAGAACCAGGAATTAAACAGTCTGCCATGTGCCGTGCTTAGAGGAGTGGAGGAATTGTTTTGGACGTGTATTTTCAACTTCTATCTCTTCTACTGGTGTAAACAATAATTATTTTCAGTAAATTTCCTACTTTATGTTTTTATTTAGTAATTTTAGATTATATTTAGTCATATTTGACATTGTTTTGCCGTTTTTGTACTCGTTCGGTCACCCGTAGTTTTGCATTTTTTCAGCTGCGTTTTTCACTCAGGCTTTGTATTATTTTATACGTTAGATTTGTTTTTGTAAATAAACCAGAAACCAGGAAACCTTCTAGAAAGAGGAAACTTCCCTTAAAAAGTTGTTGATGAGGAGCAAGATGTGCCCACATTGTTTTTCCATCCCAAATGCAGTAAGTGTCTCTGTACTAAACCCGTTCCAGTTTCTATTGTCTAGAATTTCTGCTAATACTATTACTTTACTATTATATACTATTACTGCTACTTCCAGGAAAACAAAAGGTCCATGTACATCTGTGGTGAGGGTTCAGGTGTGGATGAAGATTATTTGCCATCACAGCTGCAGTAAGTTTATCTACAGTTCAAACATATTTCTAGCTTTACTTCTGTATTTTTAATTTTTTTTACAATTTTCATTTCTAGTATTTACCACTTGAGTATGTTTGATCAAAACTGATGTATTTATAATTTTAGAGATTCTTCTGATGAAGAGCCATCTGCCATCACCAGCAATAGGCAATGTCAGAGACAGGATGCTGCTGGAGATGCTCCACATCTTCTGGACTCCTGGACAACAAAGTCCGACCCAGGTACCGCCGGCCCATGACACCCAGATTTATCCCCAGAAGAACCCCTGGCTATCAGCTATCTCTCACCACCAGCTCCACAACAAATCAGCAACAAGTAGCAGAAGGAGGCCATGAAACATCAACAATTTCAGGAACAGCAGAGTGCACAGAATGAAAACCCTCCAGCGACCTCCGCTCAAGGTCACGTCCCTGTCCCTGGGACCAGTGGAGAAGGAATGGGCAAAGCTGTAATGGAATGAAATGACTGTTTTCCACCAAAAGTCATTTCCCCCCTCTCCTCTGACACAGAACTAGTCTGCATGAGATATGGCCTCAAGGTCTCATGCATTTGCTCTAAACTGCTTCTTTCCAGCTCAACAGAAGAATGAAGAAAGGACTCTCTCCTTTTAATAACTCAAAGAACTCTATTTTAATAAAGCTAATCAAACAAAGTGTTAGTCAATAAATAAGATGTGACCAATCTGTGAAATCAAAATATTAATTACTTTATTATAATCCTATAGAATATGATGAGTAATATGACTTTAAATGTTCCAATAGGACTGATCTCACGTAGCGTTAAAAGACATGACACATTGCTTTTACTGATCCAATCAGAATCTGCCAGATCTGACGGAGGCGTGGTTTTGGTGGTGTTTGGTAAATCTGTCACCTTTTCATTCGACCATAAACCAAAACATCCGAAGTATAAAACTATGCCACGTCATCTTTAACGCCAGTTCAAAGCGTTCTAGAGAAGTGTCGGAGTGGCCAATCCGTAACTTTCCTCTTCAGCCAAAAGAACCAACGACAAGCTGGATAAAATCTGTTGCTGTTCCAACTGCTGCAACAGTTCCTTTCAGAATAAAAGCTGAACCATCACGACCCAAGCTTGGGTCTCACTAGATGCCAACAAAATCGTCGTGACCCGGAAGTATCTCACAGACTGGTCTGGTCGGCAACTGCTGCTTTTCCTACCGGCTTCGGTTCCAGAGAGGTCAAGCTGGACCTCGACATTCCTGATCTAACAGGGACTTCCAAAAGGGTATGTAGGCAGACAGAATGGCGTTGAATGTGTTTATGAATCTCCTAACCAAAGCTTAGTGCGAAGACATCACCTTCAATTCCCATCAGAACTAATCGCTTCTTTGGATTTGCTGGTTCTGAGCAACATTCCACATCACACCATTCTCCGTCTCATTCACTTAGTTACACCATACATTTAGTGTTAAAGTTAGTCTAGTCTTAATTGGTTTAGTAATAAAACTTTAAACTTTTAAACTTGACTCTCTCTTCTGTTGTTTCTGAGTGAATACGAAGCTGTTATCTAATCCCCGCAATAAAAAGTTCCAATCTTCTGGTTAAACAGTACCCACAGATCCATAAGGTTGATTTCATATTT
The DNA here is from genome assembly GCF_043380555.1 of Nothobranchius furzeri. NCBI lineage: Eukaryota > Metazoa > Chordata > Actinopteri > Cyprinodontiformes > Nothobranchiidae > Nothobranchius > Nothobranchius furzeri. The sequence continues at coordinate 21,002,319 of NC_091753.1, read as the reverse complement.
GCTATAGAATCTTATGTCTGATGTATTTATAATTCTAGAGATTCTTCTGATGTTCGGGCTGGGCCTGGCCGGACCCCAAGGGCGAAAGCTCGGCCACCAGCCGCTCGCTCACGGGCCCCAACCCCAGGCCTGGCTCCAGGGTGGGACCCCGGTAACCCTCCGGATCGGGTACTCCGACTCCTTGATAGTTCATCCATGAAAGATCCTCTGTAGGGGGCAGCATGGAGCTCTATGGCATGCATCCAACACTAAACCGTAGTAGAAGTAGAAATTACTGTTGTTTACAACACGGCATTCCAGCATTTTTTAACAGTACCCTCGTCTTTTCCGACAGTGTGAGCTATTTCTCTCCAAGAATTACTAACAACATGTTGATCACTGTGATCTTTGAGAGCTGAATCATACAAATGTCTGTTTTTACGAACCTCTGCCATACTAGTTCTTGCCAGTCCGCCATGTTTTTCCGCGTCCGACCGTCCGCGTGGTTAGAAATTTTCCTAGGTGCGGAAAGTTTTGGCCGTGCGGAGGCGCGGTGGAGGGGTGTGGTTGTTAAAATGATGCAATTTTGCAGCACGGAGCCGTGCGAACCTCGCGGACGCGTCAAGCATAAACCAAGCTTTAGCCTCCAAGTTTTTAGATTCTCGCACGAGGGGAAAATCGGCTCAGGTTGTATACTCATTTTTTGCACAGACATTTGTTTACTGTGAAGTAAAGTTGAAGTGCTGAAGTTCTGAAAACTAATTTTGAATACAACTTGAAGAATACATGGCAATTGCTTGCTCATTTTAAGGGGTCTTTCATATTTTATAACATGCTATTTGATATAATGGTTTACAAACACAAAAGGGTAATTTATTAGAGTACTCGATTACAAAAATATTCGATAGCTGCAACCCTAGTTGTAATACATGTTATGCTTGACTTCTGCTATTTCAGATTTTTTGTTCAAGTACATTAACATTTTCTATTCAGAAATTTCTGAAGAAAAATCTAAATAATTTTTTTACAGTTATAACATACTGTTTTGGTTTAAAATCCCAATTCTACACCACACACCAGCTTTAAATGTTAATAGCCCAATAAAACCAGAGTTATACTGAAAATAATTCAATCTAAGACCATCAGAAAGATTGTAATCTTGACCACTGTCTTGATACAGGAATCTTTAATCAGTTGCCGTACTTGTTCACATGCACTTAGCCCCTTTATTATGGTATGTGTGATGTGAACACCCCTCCCAGGGTGGAGGTCTGCACTCTGACAGCTTTTTAGTTTTTATTAGTTATTTATATTTCTGGAGTGAGTGCTGTACCATGTTTTGCTTGCAATTTGTGACAATTCATGGTGTGTTTGTAGATCATCAATTGCAGTTTGTCAAAATAAGGGGGCCCAGAACATTATCTTGCATGGGGCCCCCACAATGCTAGAAACAGCCCTGCTGGAATGCCTTGTCTGTCAACTATTTGGCCCGACCCCCACAATCATCGCCACTATCTATCGTCCCCCCAAGGTCAGCTCTTGAGTTTTTAAATGAATTTTCTGCTCTTCTCACACATCTCTCCACTCTCTCTCTGAATGTAATTTTACTTGGTGATTTTAATATTCACACGGACAATACAGCTCTTCCCCTCACTAAAGATTTCTCCTCATCTTTGAACAGTTTCAGTTTTCATCAATATGCCAATTTTCCCACTCACATTAAAGGTCACACCCTAGATTTAATCTGCTGCTCAGGCCTGACCCCTTCCAACTATACTGCTGATCAGCTCCCTTTCACGGACCACTTCATCTCATTTTCACTTCCCCTCCGTTTCTCCATCATCAAGTCAGCCCGTATCATCTCATTTCATAATATCAAGGACATTGATCTAACCTCGCTTTCCTCCAGCATTACCACCCTGACCCCAGATTTATCCTCTAGTCCCGACGATCTTGTCACTCAATACAATAATGGTCTGGCTTCCACCCTCAATTCATTTGCTCCTATCAAATGCCGTTCTGTTTATTTCACTCGGTCTGCTCCATGGTTTACCCCTGCCCTACGCTCCTTGAAAGCCACAAACTGAAGGCTTGAAAGACTTTACAAGAAATCTGGTCTCACCATCCATTAAGACTTATATTCTGCTCAGATTTCTCTCTACAAGGACTCCATCTCTCGCGCCAAATCACAGTATTACTCCGGCCTCATCTGCTCCCACTCCAGCAATACTAAAACATTATTTTCCATCATGAACAGCATATTTCAGCCTCCTGATTCCTTACCCATCCATCTTTATTCTTCAGAAACCTGTAACTCTCTCCTTCAGTCCTTCAATAAGGCCAGTAGAATCCATCGTTCTCTACCTCACCCCCCCCCACCCCGATTTCTTCAAACCCTCCATGCAGCTCTCCTCCTTTAAACTTCCCCATCCCTCAGAACTATCTCATTTCATTACTAAGTCCAAACCTTCTACCTGTCAGCTAGAATCCCTTCCAACAGTTTTAGTTAAGTCCCGCCCCTCCTCCCTGCTCCCCTTTATAACAGTCATTATTCATTCCTCACTATCATCTGGAACGGTCCCCTCCCACTTCAAATCTGCTTCAGTCAGTCCTATACTGAAAAAAACTGGTTCAGACCCGAATGATTTCAATAATCTCCGTCCCATTTCCCATCTCCCCTTCATTTCCAAAGTCCTAGAGAAAACCGTTGCATCTCCGCTCCACTCCCATCTGACCCACAATAACCTTTATGAACAATTTCAGTCTGGTTTCCGTCCTCAACACAGCATAGAAACAGCTCTCATTAAATTCACCAATGACCTACTCATTGCTGCTGATTCTGGTTTGATTTCCATTCTCATTTTCCTCAATCTGAGTGCGGCCTTCGACACCATTTGTCATCCCATCTTCCTCAACAGACTCTCTTCCTTAGGTATCACTCACACCCCCCTCCGCTGGTTTCACTCTTACCTTACCGGCTGCACTCAGTTCATCCAGTTAAAATCCTTCTCCTCAAAACCCTCCCCAGTCAAGTCAGGCATGCCCCAGGGCTCTGTCCTGGGGCACCTCATCTTCATAATCTATCTCCTCCCTCTTGGCAATATCTTCCGCAAATTTAGTATCCAGTTTCACTACTTTGCGGATGACACCCAGTTCTACATTTCCAGTAAACCTAACTCCACTCTCCCACCCTCCTCCCTTACACTCTGCCTGTCAGAAATCAAATCTTGGTTCACCTCTAATTTCCTCAAACTCAACGGCAATAAAACTGAAATTCTTCTTGTTGGTACCAAATCCACCATCTCCAAATCTGACAGCTTTTCTTTAACTATTGACAGCGCCACAGTCTCCCCCTCCCCTCAGGTTAAGAGTCTGGGTGTCATCTTCGACAGCTCACTTTCTTTTCATGCTCAAATCAATAACATAACTCGGTCAGCCTATTTCCATCTTTGGTCCATAAACCGTCTCCGCCTCTCCCTTACCCCTCACACTGCCGCCATTCTTGTCCACAGTCTTGTCACCTCTTGTCTCGATTACTGCAATTCACTTCTTTTTGGTCTCCCCTACAAACTCCTTCATAAACTTCAACTGGTCCAGAACTCAGCAGCCCGTATTATCACCAGAACACCTTCCTTCACCATATCACCCCGGTTCTCCAGCAGCTTCACTGGCTTCCAGTTAAATTCAGGTCGATCTTCAAGATTGTCCTCCATACCTTTAAAGCCATCCACAACCTCTCTCCTCCATATATGTCAGACCTTATAAGTATTACCACCCCCTCCTGTTCCCTCAGATCATCTTCCTCCCTCAATCTTGCTGTTCCTTCTGCCCATCTCACTACTATGGGGAGCAGAGCTTTCAGCCGCTCTGCTCCCTATCTCTGGAACTCACTCCCCCAGACATCAGAAATATTGACAGTTTCACCCTTTTCAAATCCAGTCTCTAGACACACCTGTTCAAATCTGCCTATGATCTCAGATTTCATTTGAATTGTTTATTTTTGTATTTTCTTTTATTCATTGTTTTTTATTGTTGTTTTAATGTATTTTACTGCTTGTATTTTCCTGTCAAGTGACCTTGAGTGTCCTGAATGGCACTTTTAAATAAAATGTATTATTATTATTACTCTGACAGATTTTCCTCCGTGAACTTTCTGACTTGTTTGCCCGAAGAAAAAGAAAAGTTGTGAACTTGGGTCGTAAAGTACAACAATCAGCCTCAAATTAACAAGTAAAAAACCAAACTAGCAAATTAATTACCGTAATAGAAATTACTGGTGCATGTCTGTGGCTAGTGTTTCCAGTTTTCCAGATTTGATGCTTTCCATGTATTAATGGTGCATTCACACAACTTCAGAGTAGGACAATTAACCAAAATCTTGGCCACCTATGGCCCATTTAGGCCTAGTCCACACGTAGCCGGGGTTTTTGAAAACGAATATCCGCCCCTCCAAAAACCTGCATCCACACCACCTCGTTTTAAAACAAAAACTCTGTCCACACGTACCCGGATAAATACGTTGTTAAGGACATGCCAGACCTGTAGGCGGCAGTACTTCCCCCGTTCTTAACCTCGTCCTTCGTCTGTGGTCTTCCACAAGGAGCAGTAATTCCGCTTGCAAAAATAAACAAGTAAAAAGCGCCTGGACAATTGATAAAGCGAGCGCAGCTCTGAGGACATCCATGCTGTCGGCTAGTGTAAACACAGGTCGCACACGTGATGTCAGCATTTTTTGTTGCGGAAAGTGACGTTGCAGACCTTAAAACACCGATTTTGTCTGTCCACACGCAGACACCCAAAACGGCGAAAACGCAGATCTTCACTTCGGTCGGAGTTTTTAAAAAGATCCGTTTTCGTGTGAAAAAAACTCCATTTTTGTGTGGATGACAGGCCAAAACGTAGAAAAATATCTACGTTTTGGCAGATCCCCGGCTACGTGTGGACAGGGCCTTACACTAATGGCCAGTTCACATGAAATGTGGTGGTCACATTTTCACCAACAAATTGACCAGAATTTAACCTTCATTTGCAGACACAAAAACACCATCTGTCTGGCCAAAACAAAGAACTCCGCTCCAGACCTGAGACATAACATTGTCAGTCAAGGTCTCATGCAGCAGAGACTAACCTCTCTGGGGATCTGACGGAAGGAGTGACTGAGGTATTTTTGATAATGCCCTCAAACGTGTCAAATTCGGATTTGCCCAATTGATAAACAATGGGATTTATTAAAACAGGAATTACTTCCTGATTAATTCTGTTTCCAGCTGACTTCCGATTTGGCCAAATTGGTGGAAAAAGCATTTTTGAAACCACCCTATCTTTTGACATAATGTCAAAGCCTCTGCCACGCTTGGTGATATCAGACAAAACGACTGTTCTAAGAGCCAACGAACAGCCTTAGACACAAACAAGCATTCCAGCTTCCTGTTGTGACCTGGAGGTATCTCAAGACTAGACGGGTCATATCGGAGCTAATCTACGAGTTCCTGGTACCTAGAGGTCCATGCCCATCCCGACCTCATGACCCCCTGGATCTGAACGGGGATCTCTACACAAAGGATGCGTAGACTCAACAGATTGCGTTGAATGGTTTTATAAACAAATCTCTAGTTTACAAACATACAACCACATTTATTTTACACCCCAGACTCCACAAACTCTCTCAGATACTTAAGAAAGGTTTTGCTAAAACATCTAGCTTCACATTAAACCACTTCATATCCATTACATTACACCATTATTCATACCTTGTTTTGTATAATCATAGTTTAGGGAAAAAGAAATAAATTCATTTTTACAAACTATATGTTGACTCTGTCTGAATTAATATGAAGTGTGTTTATGGTCCCTGAATAAGTAAAAGAAGAAATCTTCTGATTACTCGTTCAAAGATCAATCAGATTGATATTCATATCTATATGGAATTATCACATCTTATTGATCATTTGTTACATATGTAGCCACTCCTTAACGCTACACCCATCTGGGCCAGCACAAACAGGGCTGGGTGGTGTTGATCTGCGTCCCGGGTTTGATCTCACACACTTCTCAGGAACAGGGAGATCTCCGAGCATGTGAGCGGGGCAACAGATGCATGGAAAAGTCGGTGGTGTCTCCCTTAAACAAAGGCGGCCGTGAGCAGCGTTGGTTTTGGAGACTCTGAATCTGAATCTAATGAATAGCACATGCGGAAAGCCCCTGCTGGTTAATGCCATCAGCCAATCGGAGGCTCCCCCTAATGGTAGGCGTGAATTTGAGCCAGCCAATCAGTGTTGGACCAGTTCAGCCCAAAGCGGACTGCCTTGGTTTGATGGCTGAAAAACTGACCAGATGAGCAACAGAAAAATATAAGGCTACCTAGATGTGAACACTTTAAAAGCTACCCAGTCAGCTCCGTGCTTGGCCAGATGTGAAACTGTTACTAGATCAGCTTGGTCTGAGCCAGGTGGGGACATCCCAGCACCGCACGGCCAGGTTGTGTTTACACAGCCTTCTCAGGAACAAGTTAGTAAACAAAAGCGTGCGTGAGCAATGCTGCTCATGGAGACTCTGACATGAGGAGTACAACTTCCTACTCTCTCACCGAGCAGCAGTGCTGCCGTGGGCTCCTCTCCCGTCCAAGAGCGCTCACAGCAGACGTTGGTCAGAGATGCCGTCAGAAATGATGTTTAACTCCGTGAATCCAGATTGCTACTGGATCGCACATGCGGGAAGCTGCCACTGGCTGATTCTACCTGTGCCAATCAGAGGCTCCCACTAGTACAGCGGTACCCACGCCTGGTCCTGGAGAGCCAGCATGTTTTCGTTGTTCCTCTGCTCCAACACACCTAATTCAGTGATTGAATCACCTGTGGAGCAGCTCATCAGGCTCTGCAGAAGCCTGTTAATCGCTTGTGACTGAATTCAGGTGTGTTGAAGCAGAGTTAAAGCTAAAGCATGCTGGATACTGGCCCTCCAAGACAAAGGGTGAGTACCACAGGGGTGTAAGGTCGGCTCAGCACGAGACGGATCGCAGCAATGCAGGGCTGAAAAATCGGATCCACTTCACACGGACAACGCCAAAGTGAATGCAAGTACTCTACTCTCTACTATTAGAGAGCAAGTGGCGTTACTTCATCTAAACAGCAGCTGAACGGCTTTTCTAGGATTGTGGCGAATATGAGGTTTTACTCAGTGGTACAACGTTAACTACTTTATCACTTTTGTGGTCAGAATGTGCTTCGATGTGAACCTACAGAGCCTGTTCTACTCAGTTCCTCTAACGAAACACGAGCTGGTTCTGATGAGGCGTGTCCTGGGTCTGCTGCATTGACTTATAGCACTGAATCAAACATTCATTCAGTGGTTAAGGGCAGACAGTTGAAATATTGAGATAAATATGGTGTGTTGGTGTAAATCCCAATATGAAGTCATCACCCAGCCCGAGTTCGAGACTCGTGCTCTACAGCAGACCCACAACAAGCCAGAACCAGTCCAAACACACAAGAGTCTTACCAACATAGTAGGAGAAGGTCCTTTTGAGGCGGTCGAACACAAACCAGCGCTTCTTCCATGACTTGATCTTGCCTCCCATTTTCACCAGGTACCCCTTACACATCTTCTCTGTGAGGATCATGTGGTAGCACGTCTCCACGCTGTGGCCCGACGACTCAATGTGTGAGCGCAGGTCAAACTCCTCCTTCCTGATGGGCAGGTAGCGAGTCATGGGGCGGGCCTGGGTGGACAAAGACGCACAGAGGTAGAAATTAAATCCTGTTTTCTTTGAAACTATAACAAAGCTGCATTTGCTCCATGAGTGTCAGAACAGGGTCATTCCTAAGCCTCACTCGACTGACCTGTGAGAAGTTCTTGGCCCTCAGCCTGACCTCTTTCTCCACCAGCTGCTCTCGATGGAACGTTTCATCCTGTAGTCTGATTTCTGCCTCCTCCCTCCTCCTCCTCTCCTCCTCCAGCATCTGATGGCGTGCGAGGCTCTCTCGCTCCTGGGGGTAGCAGAGCTTTCATTAGATACTGGTTTGAACTTTGGATGCAGAGTGCAGACTCCTGTTGTCACAGCACCACATTCGTACATTTATGAGGGATCCTGCAGCTCAACCGCAGTGGCTGCTTTGGAGGGTTGCTCTGTAGAAAGCATCAGGCAGCTCGCATGAGGCGACGCTTGGGTTTTTATCAGTTTTTCTTCACAGACGTGTAGAAAAACGACTAAATACTCGTGAGTCACCTCTACATACTCACACGCAGGTCTGCTTCAACACTCAGACTTTTAGAGGAGAGGAGTCAGACACAAGAAGATGGGCCGGATCATTAAAGGATGGCTGGGAGTCACGGCCACCTGCCAATCAGAATGTTGCTCCCCTGTGTGTGTGTGTGTGTGTGTGTGCGTGTGTGTGTGTGTGTGTGTGTGTGTGTGTGTGTGTGTGTGTAGAGGCTAGAGAAGCTCTATAAATCAGGTCCATTAATCATCTTCATGGACATTTGCACATCGGACCAAACTGCTTCATCGGAGCACAAAAAGACGTTTTCAAGCTAATAAAAATGAATTTCAGTCGCCACATCCATCATGAGCTTCTGTTTTTTAAAATTCCTGTTTAGTTTAAAGTTAATCGATAAGGGCCGTCGACAGACTCATCCGTCACAGAGAAGGCATGAGTTTTGATCTTACCCGTGACTCGATAAGTCTGGCTTTCTCCAGCTGCGCCTCCTTCAGCATCTTCTCCATCTCCTCGATCTTCAGGACGTCCACTCCCCCCACGCTGCTGTCAAACACACCGCTTTGTTAAGTCACAACAGCTGTTGTCTGGTTAAGGTGCCGCTAGTGAACATTCATCATCTTCAGCATTCCCTTCACGTGGAGAAAAGAGTCTGAAATGGTCTCTTTTCTGATCAACATGAAAGAGAACAAATCTTCACAAAAAAGTGGTGTTACAGCAGTAAACGTGAGGCTTTCATCAGCTGTGCTGTATTGATCAGCAGCAGAGATCTCTCATTTATCAGAGAGTACATGTAGATAAAGAGGAGCACCGTCTGCCTCCAACCACCTCACATCCACCCAGTTATCAGAGCTCAGAGCAGACGACGACCTTCGGACGCTCAGAGGACCGGTGTGGTGTCTCAGATGGTCCATTGGAACATTTCATGTGTTTGGTTCATTATGAAGTGTTTCCGTCACCTGTTGCACGGTTAAATAGATCAGTTTGGATGTGTCTATCTACTTTATTAAGTTGACCTGATCAGTAGGGCTGGGGGTTAACGATTATTTTTAAAACGATTATTCTGACGATTATTTTATCAAACTATTCTAATGACTATTTAGATGATTAATCTAGCGATTATTTTTCTATTGCACAATTAATAAAAACCAGAAAATCTCAAATAAATTTCTCAAAAAAATTGATAAATTGTTACTGTAAGAGAATAAACACTACAGGTCTTCCATTTTGTATAACACTGCTTTTATTGTGTTGGTTGGTTATGTTCTGGTGACGTGTAGAACTTGGGAGTGCAGGCTGCTGCCCGAGAGGTGGTTGGAGACGGAGTGTCTCCATGCTGCTTTGTTTTGGTCACATGTGCGTGAGGCGAGTGGTGTTACGACCCTTCCTGGGGAGTTTGGCTCGTGTGCAAAAAGGAAGGGACAATAAGGGGATTTAAAAGTTAAAATGATGATCAGGTTTATTTACAACTACAAAAAAACATAAATCTTTCCATCCACAGGTTGGGAATAATAAAACTAATTCTGCCTGTGGGGAATTAAAACAAAAGTACGAATAAGTAGGGATGTCCCACTGGGCAAAGATTACAGGGTTCTGGACCAAAATAAGGATCTCCAAAGGTGCAAACTCTAAACTGGGCGGTTAAACCAAACTTAAGGTGATATTTTAAACTAAACCGAAACCCACAACACTCTAAATGTAATAAAAGGGAGATCTGCACCACAAAAAAGATGAACTCTAAACCAAATAACAGCTTATCGAAACGCAAGAAGCTGTTAGCGAAAATGCTAACAGTAGCTTTACCGACGTTAAGTTCAAGTTACCAAGTTTGAATAAAACAAAAACACCCAGCAGCAAACAGACCAGCACGGAGGAGAGACTGCTACCACCAAAACAGCTCTCCTCATGTCTGAAAGAAGCTCCTTTATGAAGGGAGAAACGCTCCCGGTGATTTTCTACATCTGCGGTAGAGACGGAGCAGCGCATCTAATCCGGGAAGTTGTTGTCTGTTGCCGGGAAACGAAGGCGGGCAAAACAGGAAAATAATCTAGTAGCGGACGGACGTTGTTTCGGGTCTTCGGTATTTGGTGGAGATGTGAGTGAAGGCGGAGAAGAGGGCGAACTAGAGGAAAAACAGGCAGATTCCACCTCTATTTACAAAAGTGGGCGCGGTGCGTCGACTACCGGATCTGACGTCGACGAATTTTTAGAATCGAGCCGTCGACGTCATCGATGCGTCGCTACAGCCCTACTGATCAGATCCAACCCCATAAATACATGGCTGCTCCCCACCTGGAGATGTTGTCAGGTGAGCAGGCCGAGTTGTTCCCCGTGGACACGCTGGTGTCCATGCTGTCGGAGCTCTCCAGACTCAGCGTGTCGTACGGCTGCTCCCCGGCTGATGAAGGCTGGTGGTGTAAGATGGAGTGGTGCACCAGAGGAGGAGGGCCCATGGAGCCGTGGCTCAGCGTTGGGCTGTAGGCCATGGCGGGAGAGTAAGAGGTCAAGAGGTGAGGCTGGGAGCTGTGGAGCGCCTCCCACTGGCACTGAGCCTCTGCTGCAGCTCTCTGTTTGAGTTCAGCCAGACGACGGCGTTGCTCCTCAATCACCTGCTGACCTGGGAGGAGAAGGGGAGTGGGGGATGTCAGAAGTCTGTCACACCAACCAAATAGCTAGTGGTGCAGATCCACAGAAGTGTGAACCAGAACGAGCTACAGCCCATAATCATGCAGCACACATGCAACCAGCTCTAACCCACGAGGTCCCGACAGGCTGAAACAAAAGCCAGGTCTCAGATTTCCAGCTGGTTAGGAGCAGAAACACGAGGAAGGAGCTCCACATGTAATATTTACTCTCCAGCAGCAGGAACGTTCAGAGCAGTTTGATTAAAGTAGAGAGAAGATTAGATATTAAAAAGAAAAGAGACGGTGTGAGTGTGTTAATAACCATAATAGAGATAAAGGTTTAAGAGGAGACGAACAGCCGGTCTAAGTGAGCAAACCCTTTGATGCATCAACACCAGGAATCAGGCTCAGATGTTTCTTACTTAAGTTAAACACAATCACTGATCTGTGGGATGTAGGTGCCTGCAGACACGCTGCTGACTGTTGTTTCGTTTAAAACAAAATGTCTTTTTAAAATGACTGAATGGAAGGAAAAGAAGCCACATTAGAGCATAAACCTTGTCTGAATGTGGGTGAGGCTGGAAGGGTAGAGCCTCTGCACCACCACCATAGTTTAAATTATCTTTACCTGCAGTAAAGAACTTTGACTCAACACTTTCAGCATCTTCTAACCCTCTTAAACAACTCGCTGAAGACACGAGGATAAACAAGTCTCAGGCTGGCCTGGGCTTGGGAGTGTTCATCAGTAATCAGATCTGTACCCATGGTTCCTGGACGCTGGGTTTGGTGTGTAACCTCAGAAGACCGCAGCACCGTTACCTTTCTGCTGCAGAGCAAGCTGCCTCTTGGTCTCGATGTCCTGAAGGGTTGCAGCCAGGTTCCTCGGCAGACTTCCGGTGTTACCGACAGCCAACATGGGGCTCTGTCAGGTCAGAACAAACCGTCTAAACACACAGATTCCCATCTAAAAGGCTTATGGCTGCACCTGCTGAAAAGCCATCCGCTGCTCTACCTTGGAGCCTGTGTTGCGTCCTAGTGTTGCTGCTCCGTGGTGCAGGGGGGACGCAGAGCCAGACCTGGGCTGGTGGACCGAAAGACCGGGATCGCTGTCCAGTTTGGAGCGAAACACCTGAGGAGGGAAATTAGACAGTGAAGAAGCTCCAGTTAAACGTAGATAAATAAATCAAGACTGAATGACATCACATCATCCAGACTGTAGTTAGACACAAAGGAGTCTGGTCCACAATAATATCCTGATGTTCAAATGAATGAAAAGCATTCATGCCCTCTGCGCCAAAGTCAAACACACAGACAGCTAAAGCGTTATGTGGAGGACCGTTGTTTTAGCCGTCAGCCTGTCAGCCTGACCTGGAAGATGATTTGGGTTCCTGCAGAAGTCGAGCTTCTCCTCCACAAAAACAAAGCCCACTCACCTGAGGAAGAGTTATTAAGATGATGCAACCACTGAAGAATTGCCCAGACCTAAAACACTGACTGAATCATTGGTTCCTTTGTCAATAAAACATCACTGAGGTATTCCTGTCAGAGAAGATCGATCCGCTCAACAACACCATGTTTTATTAAGCATCCGTTTAGCCTGTTTGTGATTCACCTGCAGTCTTCGGTTTCTCTGGCTGCAGCGTTGGAAAAACGCACAAACAAGTAGAGACTCAACTAGCTTTTAATCTTTTACACAGTAAAATATGTTTACTGCATTTTTTATGGTTATCAATAATTATTGACATCAACCAATATGGAACGTTTGGCGTCGATTTACTTTATTTCTCTATCGTCCAGCCCGAGCTCATGCTGCCTCATGAATCAACTCAGAACACAGAAAGAGCCGGTTTCAGTCAGGTTAAGCCTAAGTTGTACTTCGTCAGTTCCACGAGGGAGAGACGCACGAGCGGAGACGTTTTACTCCGTCTCCTGGGGAGTGTTGTAAAGCAGTTCCCCGCCAGGACACTGGAGGGCGTAGCTCTGTTCTGTGGTATCCTGTCATGCATCCGGTCCAAGATAGTGCTGTTGTTGAATTTAAGAGACTTTTGTAAACAAACACATTTTCCCCTCATTCTCCTCCACCTTTTCATGCGCTCGCCACCTCTAAACCCAACGTTTCCCGTCATTTCCATCCACGAATGAAACGCTTGCTGCCTACCTTTTCACTCCTCCAGTCACGGGGGAATTAAACGTTCATGTTTTTAGAGTTTTTCCACAAGGTAAGCTGCTCAGTGTCTGCCGCTAGATATTCACGGGTTTATTTGTGTTTTTGTGACCAATCACAATCTTGCGTTCTCTGTGTGGTTGGATGGATGTTTAGAAAAGTGGGTTCGACTCCATCCGTCCGTGCGAGTGTGCTGGACAGCCCTAGCTAGGGCGGATGACAGCGCTGCATGCCTCCGCACCAACGCAGACGTATACATTAGGCTCCAGGTGGTTCATCCATCCTGGTATGCTACCCTGAGTCTCACTGCCTCTGTAACTCTAAACAAAACCCTTTTAGTTCCTTTATAGGATCATCATTGTGGAACTTTGTAAGAACTCTTAAAGCTTCCAGTTCTTCTGCGTTTTTGTTTAGGTTTCTTTGTTAAAACACGATTTATCTTCCGACCATTTTTGTGTTGAAACAAATAAACTGATATTTACACCTAACATCTTTGTTTTTGTCAGTACAACATACTGAGGGTCTCTGTCTGCAGGCCTCTCTCATGAGAAACACGTCTGTGCGGTTACCATGGTGACCCCTCATCTGCTACTGGCAGCAACTTCAACACTTCTTTTCATCCAGATTTGGATTATAGATTAAATTGAATTTCAGGTTATTGCAAAAGTTGGTCTTGTTTTACTTCTGGGCTGTATAGCAGAACACACACACACACACACACACACACACACACACACACACACACACACACACACACACACACACACACACACACACACACACACACACTGTGTCTACCTGCAACACCGGCCTGCGGCCTGACAAGGACTTGGCTGGCAGCGGGGGGACGCGGAGCCGGCCAGAACCAGCCATCAGCTCCTGGTACCACTGTTCTAAATCTAGCTTGGGGTGGTGAGGCTTACTGGCCTCGGGCTGCTGAAGGTGAGGCAACCCACGAGGAGCAGAGAAACAAAGAGCAGAAGCCAAACAGAGAGGAGAAAAGAACAAAGATTAGAACAAGAGAAACGGGATAAACGACACCCTCACAAGACTAAGTGAAGTTTTTGGTGAGGCGTCACCTCACGTTGCTGCTAACAACCATGTTGTCTTTGACTGTTTAACGTTGATAATCTAAACAGTAAGTAATCATCACAGGACTCCAGACTAACTCTGGTGTTCCCGGATTCTCCACAGCTCCTGGGTCACAGCAGAATTACACTTTTAACCCTTACATAAACCTTTAATTTTCTAATATTTTTGTCATTTGAGCACAAAAATAATACACTAAGGTCCTATAAGGGTTAAGGGAACATTTGTGGAATTTCTCATTTCACTATGAGGTCATGTTAACCATCATGAAGGTAAATGTTTCTTCACTTGGGTCAAAAAATAAACATGTCAGGGATCAAAGGTTAAAAAGGTCTACTGTCTTTAACAAGATCACCCAGAGGTACAGAAGGGGGGGGGGGCAGCACACACCTCCACACACAGAGAGAGGGAGGAGCCGTGAGGAGAGGGGAGGCAGGAGAAGGCGGGCCGCAGGGGCTGAAGAAGTGGGGAGGTGGGGGACGACTCCACCTTTGGCATCCCATACAGCTGATTTACCTGGCCCACTGTGACATACTACACCCACACGAGAGGAGCAGGAGGAGAGAGAGACACGTCAGCAGCAGGAGAACATCCTAAGTAAAAAACATGGCCAGCTGTTTAACACACTCAGATTCTCACTGTTCACAATGACGCCTGACCCTCTGCTTCACTTTTGCTAGTGATAGCTCCATTTTTTACCCTTTACAGAGATCTGATTGCATTTCTAGTGAAAGCTGCTTTAAGTTTCCCAATTCTAAACATGGAAGCTGCCCCCTGACAGCAAAGCACAGAGCAAGGTCAGTTTAATTAGCAGCAAACCAGCAGAGAGAGAGGAGACGTCACATGAAAATGAGAGGATGGATAGAGAGAGTGAAGAAGACAGCAGGTGATGGTACCTCACAGGCTCCTGCTAACGTAGCATCAATGGCAAACGGGCGGCTGTGTGGGCCAGGCTTTCTGCGCTCATGGTCGTCACCGCTGCCGTACATCCTATAGACATCCGACAGCTCGGTGCACTCCTGAACATCAGCCAAGAGCCAGACAGGATGAGAAGCCGTGAGGGCAATGCTATGCTAATCCTCTCAGACACGTCAATTTAACACAGAGACGCTCCAGCAGCACAAACGTCAAACTTTCTTACAGTCAACACCCCGCAGAGAGCTAACAATCCGACATTGTTATTCAGCCACAGAACGTGCAGGGAGACAGCAGACGAAGAAAAGCACACTCAGCCACAAACACGCTGCACAAATCAGCAGGCAGGAAACAGAACCTCAGGGGCACCACAGGTGAGACCAGGAACCCGTACTGAAGCAGGATCTGAGTCTCAGAGAGGTCACTTCTGGTCCAGGTCTGGTTTACAGCATCTAACAGCTAGTAAACTCATCACTGGGGGTGGGGGTGGGGGGTGGGGTGAAGGTTTCCTGATGCGGGAGCAGGCACCTCCTAACCAAGCTTCAACATGAAATATTTAGTTAACCTTTACAGGAATGATCTGGAACAAGGCAGCAATATTTATTTTTTAAATATGACTGCATATGTATCTAGCATCAGAAACCAGAAAGCATAAAGCGGGGGGGTGGGGGGGGGGGGGTGGGGGGGGTTGCAGTATTCCAGAAAGAACGTTCAACAATCTTCAGCTCTATCCATGAGTTGACTTCCTATGAACAGCAAAAACTTGGGTTTTCAGTTCCGGAACAGCAAGTTTTCATGTGTTTGATCACTTCAGAGCATTTACTAAATCAAGTGAAAGCCATCACTAATAGATCTCAGATACCATGATTCACTATTGGCGCTTACACATTAGCGTCGGAACGGTCGGGGTTTGGTCGGGCTGGATGGCGTGATTTCGGTCACCCATAAATCCAAGGGACTTCTCAAGAATGCGGAAATCCTGAGCCTGTGGGCGGAGTTTAATACGCGCAGGAAAGTCCGTGGTGTCCTTACGGTAAACAAAGGTGGACATGAGCTGTGTTGCATTTGGAGACCCAGAACCACATTATTTTATTAATTTGCTGTGTGTATCCTCATAATCTTGTGGCACACACACACACACACCCACACACACACACACCCCCACCCACACACACACACACACACACACACACACACACACACACACACACACCCACCCACACACACACACACACACACACACACACACACACACCCACGCCCACACCCACACACACCCACGCCCACACCCACACCCACACACACACACACACACACAGAGCTATTCCCTTTTCCCGTTCCCACACTGAGCGGCAGCTCCGGAACAGCAGCTCTGTGCTACAGATAGAAGTTTACTCAACAGTTTCCAGTATGAAAATGAATCGCACATGCGGGAACACCTCGTGTGTGTGAAACCAAATCCTGGTGCCGTTCGGTACCTTTTGGGGCCGTGCTGACGCTAATGTGTAAGCACCGTATGGTAACCATGGGGGGGAGAATTGATTGTCAATACAGCTCCTGAAGAAGAATTCAGTCACATTCATACCAAATAAAGACAAATAAAAACAAGGCAGTAGCAGCCTAGGAGGAAGAGGAAGTAGCTTTACTGACTAAATGTATTTAAAATGATGTGGTAGGAAAATGAATGCTGATTCTTTTCATAATTTACACTTTTTACTGTAAATATTAAATCGATTTCAATGTGTTGACATTTAACACTCCAACAGCAGTCTGAGTCCTGCTACTGCTTCATGTTGACTGTTGACTCTGTTTCTACAGTATTCTGCTGCTTTTACTCTCACCAAGAGTTGACTAATAATGCTGTGTAGAAGAACTTTATGAATAAACATTAAATTGGACTGATTTTCAGACAGAGGCTGACTGTCTGCTCTGATGTGAGGCGCTGTGTGTTTGGAGAATGCTAATGACAGTCAGACAGACAAAAAATAATTAAAATTTTAAGTCATTTTTCAAGAAAAATTAAAGTTTTTCTTAAGTCCATTCGATAACTTCACTCCCAAAACCGACACACATCTATAATTAGCATTAGTTTTCACTTTAGGTATTTCAAACATGACAGACCCCCTCAAATCATATTTTCCATCTCTTAGTTTAAACATACTTAAAATATAAATTTGAACATTCTTTTTCACCACTCTATACATCATTTCTAAAGTTTTAAGATATATAATGTCCTTAAATTTTAACGTAGATGATCCTACAGACAATTGGTTTGTGTACTCCCTATATTCAGCTTTCATTTAAAAATTGAATCCAGATATGTTTTGTATGTTTTCCCCCAAATTTCCACACAGTAACTCATATAAGGCAAGCAAAGGGAAGTGTACAGTAAATAAAGGCAACTCTTGTGCAATAAATCTCTCGTTTTATAAAGAACAGAAACAGACTTTGATAATTTCTCTTTCACATGATCTATGTGAGACTTCCAACAAAGTTTATCATCAATTATTACTCCTAAAAATTTAGTCTCATATACTCTTTCAATTTCAACATTATTTAAATTCAATTTAACTTGAATATTACTCTTAATACCTCCAAACAACATAAATTTTGCTATACTTTCATTCAGTGATAGTTTATTAAATACAAACCATCTATTTAAACTTCATCAATTCTATTTACACTGTTTTCAGTAATTCCTTTATGTTATCTCCAGAGCAAAATAAGTTTGAATCATCAGCAAACATCACATATTTTAAAATATCACTAGCTGTACAAATATCATTTATATAAAGTAAAAATAGCTTAGGTCCCAACACCGATCCTTGCGGAACTCCACAAGTTACTTTTCTAAGTTTAGATTTCATATTATTAATACTCACATATTGGAACCTTCTTTCCAAGTAACTATTTAAAGAGCAAGTCACCCCCAAATAAACTTTTTTTGCTGATAAACTAAATAAACGAGTGTAATCGTGCTGCAGAAACATGTCGTCAATAATTTGGCACTTCAGTGCATCTTAGTTAAAATTTAAATATTCTGCCTAAAACTGGCAGTGTTGTGCCGTTGTCGGGTAAAAACTCTGCACTGTATTTTAATTTAAATCTGCCACCGCTATTGGCTAAGAAGTATGCTATGATGTAAACTGGTACATTATGATGTCACAATGCTGTCGTGAGCCTGAGTGTGTGTGTATTTGTTAGCGGCTCCGCCCTCTCGGTCTGCCAGGCAACAGCATGTGTTGCATTTTTCAAACATGAAGTGGGAGTGGAGTTAGACTCTGATAGGGGTTGACTTGCTCTTTAACCAAAGTTGTACAACACCTCTTAAACCAGATCTTTCACATTTCTGTAACAGTAAAGAATGATCTATCGTATCGAAGGCTTTGTGTAAATCAATGAACACACCTATTCCAATATGTTTTTTATCCACAACCATTGCAATATTTTCAATAAATTCCATCACTGATAAGAGATGCAGAGAAGCAGCATAAACGAGTGGATCTGATGAAAAACCAACCAGAAACAAATAAAAACACATCCAGTCAGAAGTCTTCTTCAGGCATAAATCATTTTAAACCTTCTGCTGCAACATCAGTCAGATGGTTTCAGGCTTTAACTGGCGGGTCGACTGATTTTAGTCCCAATATCTCAGAGCAGCTGGAAAAACATTCCATATAAACTAATATCATTTTACATTATAACTAGAAATGTTTTACCCCCTAAAATATGCCAAAACTACTTTTCAGTTTTTCTTGGCGAGGGTTAATACCAGGTGGTTCTTCAGATGGGAGATGAAACAAGCATGTTTTGCCGTGGCGACAGACTCAGAGCTTCACTCGTCTCTCTGGGACGGAAAACAGAGTTTTCGTGTAATCCGCGTTCTGGGACTAAGAGTCAGGCCGTGTGAGCTGAGAAACCCTGAACCTGCTGGACGTTACAGGTCCCTGGTCAGTGACGGGTGAGCTGTCACAATCAGCAGACAGGAAGCTGTGAGCATCATGCAGGACTCATCTGGTCAGTTACCTCTGTAGGGCTGCTGGGACACAACTCACAGGGAGGGGAGGGAAGTAAGAACAAAGGAGAAGCTCCACAGAGGGAACGCTGGGAGGAACGCACATCCTCCAACTGCATGCGGGTCTCACTGGCACAGAGAACTTCCTGTCAGGGATACGCGCTTTCAGTTCCCATGAAAGACATCTGAGACTAAACGATAGTTTGGGTCATCAGAGGAAACTAAAAGGGAGGAGTCTCCCCACTGGGTTTTCTGATGACGATGTTAGACTCTCCACACTAAGCAGGATAAATGAACATTAAATCTGCAGCGAAACCCCGTCGGTGAGTCGGATCAAACACGTTCCTCTGACCCTTTAACGTGAAGGCTTCGTCAGGATTTAAATGTTTAAATGAGACGAGTGTGAAATGAACGTGTGTGTGTGTGTCTGAACGAACACCTTCCGTGGTTCCTCACCTCCCTTAGAGCGGTGGGAGACCTGGGGAAGCCTTTTCCTCCACTCAGCATGTGGTACCTCTTCTCCAGGGTGGACAGTCGCTCCTTCTCCTGGAGGAGGATAAGATGAGGACTTTTAAATCTGACACTAGAACATCTGCTGCTTTCTCTCCCATGAGGCTGAAATAAGGCCAGAAGTTCTCTTTAGCACCTTTTGGAGCACTTGCAGTGTGAGCACCCTGTCTTTGGCCAGCCTCTCACACTCCTGAGATGCCTGCTGGCCCAGCTGGTTCGCCTGCTTCTCCAAAGCTGACACCTTCTCCTGAAAAGGTTCACAAAGCAACTATTCCAGACAAGTTGTAACCTGCAGCATTCCCAAAATCCATCCTGCTCACACTGGGACAGCGTTGGAGAAACTCACGTCCCCCCCGTCCTCACCTTCCTCTTGGCCACGCTGCGGTGGTATTCCGCTCTCTCCTGCAGTAGCTGCTGGCTGATGGTCTCTCTTTCCTCCTCCAGGCTGCTTTCCCTTTCCAGCTGCTGAAACTCCAGGTCCTCAAACTTTTTGGTTCCTGCTTCTAGCATCTCTCCATCCTAATGAAGCCATCACAACATTATTGTTGGCAAACAAACAAGAAAACATAAAATAGTCCCTTGTTGATATTGTCTAACCCATCTATTATCGGCAGACGAACATGGCTGCTAAAAGCAGAGATATAGAGTCACCTCCTTTTCTTCTAAGATAAATTAATGAATACCATCTGGTCTCCACCACATTACCCTGATACCATTTCTTTAACAAAAACCAAGACGCAGAACAAAGTCCACTCATGGCTTCTGATTCTACATAAACAATAATTCCAATCCTCCAGGAAGTGGGCCTCAAACAGAGGTCACCTGGGGTCAAACATCACAACAAGCAGATTTTAGAGCGGAAACTTCACACGGAGGACACAGGTGTATCATCATGGGCAGCACTCCACGTTTGCAGCTGTGCATGCTGCTGCTTCTGTAACAAGAAAACAATTTTTCTTTCTAAGATGATCGTGACATAAGATGACCAATGAGACTTCAGCAATAATGGCTATTGGACAGATGAGACAAAAATAAAAGTCTTTACCCAGAATGCAGAGCTGCTGACGAGAGAAAACTTGATCGCTGCACGTCAGCACAAACAGCTGATGCTAGCAGTCAGCACGGTAGTGGAGGGCTAATGGTCTGGGTCTACAGGATCTGCACACCAGAGTATCTAGTCTTGTCTGAGAGACTGAAGTTTGGACCAAACTGGGTCTTAACCATGAGCCCAAAGCAGCAGCTTATCTGCAACAGAACAGCTGATAAACTAACAAACCATTCTAAGGAACCGGTCTAATCAAGTTCCAGAACTCAGCGTCACTGAAGGTGAACAGTACATTCTGTTACTAACCAACACACAGTCGTTTATGGCTTTAATCATTTGTTTTAAGTCATTTTACCTCAAACCACTGGACGTCTGTCCCGATACATCAAAGCAAATCTAATTTAAACAAACACAGCTAAGAACAGGGGTCTCCAACACGTCGCACTAATTAACGAGGGGCGGCTTTTAATTTGTTGGCAAGCCGTCTCCGTTTGCTGTAGTATTTAATCTACAATTAGCATTTTGTGGAGGTAAAATAAAAATCTGATTATTGCACAAATCTTTCGGCAAACGTGTTCAACTGGAATCAGACGGATGAATTGCTTGGGTTGCAGCACGAATCCCCATTTCTGTCAACTCTGACCTCAGCAGCTGCAGCTGGATGAAGACCGATGATGAAGAGTACAGGGTGACGTCGGTTATACAGACCTGGTTTCAGAATAACACCCTCAGTAATATTTCCTGGGCAACAGTACAGTCCTATCTGCTCAGTAATGCTAATTAACTGCTGTTTGTTTGCATGATGAACACAGGCTTCCAAACTTCCTGGACATCTCCTTTCAACAAATTTCCCTCAACAGTTACAGCTGATGGTCCCGTTTAGTAATAAAACACGACTGTGAACGCTCTCTCGCTCTCCCTCTGCTCTGTGTTGTGCACAGCCGCAACACCCGCGGAGAAAATAAACTAACAGATTGGGAGAAAAAAGATTAACCTCCAACCTTAATATTGTCTGCAATAAACACAGAAAAGCATCATTTACCTGCAGCTTTTCACTAGTGAAGCTGAACTTAACTTTCATGTGATATAAAATCCATAAAAATTTACAATTACGTGTCTTCATCACCTTTAGCTTGTATTTTATTACATATCCTTCAGCTTTATTCATTTTATGAGAATTTTTGTGTTGTATGTTTGGAAAAATACCGTATTTTCCGGACTGTAAGCCGCTACTTTTCCCCACGCTTTGAACCATGCGGCTTATAATGAGGTGCGGCTTTAGTCAACCAGAAAGGATGGATGCTGGAAAGTCTAATGAAGGAATGGTTAAAGGAGTGCTACGGAAAGCACGCAGGGGGATTTTTTTCACAGTAAAACAGCGCTGCTTGTTTTCCCAGCTTCACCCCGGGATGATGACAGCGACGCTGACATCGCCACAGAAAAGGTATGTGACGAAGCTCTTCTGAGGCTGTTCAGCTCCGACACTGAAGAAGAAGATGACGTCAGTGGTTTCAGTGTGCAGGAGGATGATGAATAAACTAGTCAATAACTTTTCTGTTTTGTTTGATACTGATCAGTTCAGTTACGTTCAGTTAAACTACGTTTTCAATTCAGTAGATATCTGCGGCTTTTAGCCCGGTGCGGCTTATATTGAGGTGCGCTCTATAGTCCGGAAATTACGGTAATCATAACAACAATTACTTGAGAGGTTTTGCATGAAATGGCATTCAAAGAACATTAAAAGTTCTTTAAATGCTTCGGGTCCAGGCAGGAACAGGTTAGCGGTTTCTGTGTGCTCAAAACGTTACGTTACTGATCCGTTCAAACAAAAATGCTAAAGTCATTCACATGAAGTAGATTTGTTACTCATTGTATGAAACTATTCCATAAGTTAAAAAAACAAAAAATATGTTTTGTTTAGTTTTTTCAGAATGTCACTATTTTCCTAGTATTATTTTAGAATGCTGATGTATTGAAATACAGAGAAATCAACTTGTGAATAAAACGCATGTTAATACAACAAGTATAGCATATTTAACATAAACATATTCTATGTGAATACATTGTATGGCAGTAGCTCTTCCGTACGTTCACTGTGTAAAGGTAGCTCACGGGCCCACTTAGAACAAAGCTGCCACTGAACAAATGCCTATAGTCTGAGCCAATAAAGCTCCACGACCAAAACGCTAACACGTAACCTTTCCCTCGGCATACTGGAGTTTTAAAAACGCTAACACGTAACCTTTCCCTCAGCATACTGGAGTTTTAAAGACGCTGACACGTAACCTTTCCCTCGGCATACTGGAGTTTTAAAAACGCTAACACGTAACCTTTCCCTCGGCATACTGGAGTTTTAAAAACGCTAACACGTAACCTTTCCCTCGGCATACTGGAGTTTTAAAGACGCTAACACGTAACCTTTCCCTCGGCATACTGGAGTTTTAAAAACGCTAACACGTAACCTTTCCCTCGGCATACTGGAGGTTTAAAAACGCTAACACGTAACCTTTCCCTCGGCATACTGGAGTTTTAAAAACGCTAACACGTAACCTTTCCCTCGGCATACTGGAGTTTTAAAGACGCTAACACGTAACCTTTCCCTCAGCATACTGGAGTTTTAAAGACGCTGACACGTAACCTTTCCCTCGGCATACTGGAGTTTTAAAAACGCTAACACGTAACCTTTCCCTCGGCATACTGGAGTTTTAAAAACGCTAACACGTAACCTTTCCCTCGGCATACTGGAGTTTTAAAGACGCTAACACGTAACCTTTCCCTCGGCATACTGGAGGTTTAAAAACGCTAACACGTAACCTTTCCCTCGGCATACTGGAGTTTTAAAAACGCTAACACGTAACCTTTCCCTCGGCATACTGGAGTTTTAAAGACGCTAACACGTAACCTTTCCCTCAGCATACTGGAGTTTTAAAGACGCTGACACGTAACCTTTCCCTCGGCATACTGGAGTTTTAAAAACGCTAACACGTAACCTTTCCCTCGGCATACTGGAGTTTTAAAAACGCTAACACGTAACCTTTCCCTCGGCATACTGGAGTTTTAAAGACGCTAACACGTAACCTTTCCCTCGGCATACTGGAGTTTTAAAAACGCTAACACGTAACCTTTCCCTCGGCATACTGGAGTTTTAAAAACGCTAACACGTAACCTTTCCCTCGGCATACTGGAGTTTTAAAGACGCTAACACGTAAACTTTCCCTCAGCATACTGGAGTTTTAAAAACGCTAACACGTAACCTTTCCCTCGGCATACTGGAGTTTTAAAAACGCTAACACGTAACCTTTCCCTCGGCATACTGGAGTTTTAAAAACGCTAACACGTAACCTTTCCCTCGGCATACTGGAGTTTTAAAGACGCTAACACGTAACCTTTCCCTCGGCATACTGGAGTTTTAAAAACGCTAACACGTAACCTTTCCCTCGGCATACTGGAGTTTTAAAAACGCTAACACGTAACCTTTCCCTCGGCATACTGGAGTTTTAAAGACGCTAACACGTAAACTTTCCCTCAGCATACTGGAGTTTTAAAAACGCTAACACGTAACCTTTCCCTCGGCATACTGGAGTTTTAAAAACGCTAACACGTAACCTTTCCCTCAGCATACTGGTTTTAAAAATGCCACAGTTACGTGTTAACGTAACCTTTCCCTCGGCATACTGGAGTTTTAAAAACACTAACACGTAACCTTTCCCTCAGCATACTAGAGTTTTAAAAACGCTAACACGTAACCTTTCCCTCAGCTTACTGGAGTTTTAAAAACGCTAACACGTAACCTTTCCCTCGGCATACTGGAGGTTTAAAAACGCTAACACGTAACCTTTCCCTCGGCGTACTGGAGTTTTAAAAACGCTAACACGTAACCTTTCCCTCGGCATACTGGAGTTTTAAAAACACTAACACGTAACCTTTCCCTCGGCATACTGGAGTTTTAAAAACGCTAACACGTAACCTTTCCCTCGGCATACTGGAGTTTTAAAAACGCTAACACGTAACCTTTCCCTCAGCATACTGGAGTTTTAAAAACACTAACACGTAACCTTTCCCTCAGCATACTAGAGTTTTAAAAACGCTAACACGTAACCTTTCCCTCGGCATACTGGAGTTTTAAAAACACTAACACGTAACCTTTCCCTCAGCATACTAGAGTTTTAAAAACGCTAACACGTAACCTTTCCCTCAGCATACTGGAGTTTTAAAAACGCTAACACGTAACCTTTCCCTCAGCATACTGGAGTTTTAAAAACGCTAACACGTAACCTTTCCCTCAGCATACTGGAGTTTTAAAAATGCTAACACGTAACCTTTCCCTCAGCATACTGGAGTTTTAAAAATGCTAACACGTAACCTTTCCCTCAGCATACTAGAGTTTTAAAAACGCTAACACGTAACCTTTCCCTCAGCATACTGGAGTTTTAAAGACGCTAACACGTAACCTTTCCCTCAGCATACTAGAGTTTTAAAAACGCTAACACGTAACCTTTCCCTCAGCATACTGGAGTTTTAAAAACGCTAACACGTAACCTTTCCCTCAGCATACTGGAGTTTTAAAAACGCTAACACGTAACCTTTCCCTCAGCATACTGGAGTTTTAAAAACGCTAACACGTAACCTTTCCCTCAGCATACTGGAGTTTTAAAAACGCTAACACGTAACCTTTCCCTCAGCATACTGGAGTTTTAAAAACGCTAACACGTAACCTTTCCCTCAGCATACTGGAGTTTTAAAAACGCTAACACGTAACCTTTCCCTCAGCATACTGGAGTTTTAAAAACGCTAACACGTAACCTTTCCCTCAGCATACTGGAGTTTTAAAAACGCTAACACGTAACCTTTCCCTCAGCATACTGGAGTTTTAAAAACGCTAACACGTAACCTTTCCCTCAGCATACTGGAGTTTTAAAAACGCTAACACGTAACCTTTCCCTCAGCATACTGGAGTTTTAAAAATGCTAACACGTAACCTTTCCCTCAGCATACTGGAGTTTTAAAAACGCTAACACGTAACCTTTCCCTCGGCATACTGGAGTTTTAAAAACGCTAACACGTAACCTTTCCCTCAGCATACTGGAGTTTTAAAAATGCTAACACGTAACCTTTCCCTCAGCATACTGGAGTTTTAAAAACGCTAACACGTAACCTTTCCCTCAGCATACTGGAGTTTTAAAAACGCTAACACGTAACCTTTCCCTCAGCATACTGGAGTTTTAAAAATGCTAACACGTAACCTTTCCCTCAGCATACTGGAGTTTTAAAAACGCTAACACGTAACCTTTCCCTCAGCATACTGGAGTTTTAAAAACGCTAACACGTAACCTTTCCCTCAGCATACTGGAGTTTTAAAAATGCTAACATGTAACCTTTCCCTCAGCATACTGGAGTTTTAAAAACGCTAACACGTAACCTTTCCCTCAGCATACTGGAGTTTTAAAAACGCTAACACGTAACCTTTCCCTCAGCATACTGGAGTTTTAAAAACGCTAACACGTAACCTTTCCCTCAGCATACTGGAGTTTTAAAAACGCTAACACGTAACCTTTCCCTCAGCATACTGGAGTTTTAAAAACGCTAACACGTAACCTTTCCCTCAGCATACTGGAGTTTTAAAAATGCTAACACGTAACCTTTCCCTCAGCATACTGGAGTTTTAAAAACGCTAACACGTAACCTTTCCCTCAGCATACTGGAGTTTTAAAAACGGTAACAACAGATTTGCCTACAATCTCTTCCCTGTAGTTTTCATTCCATAAAACAAACAGACCAACTGTGAGCCAAACAGCAGCGCTGATTTCAACAAAGGTAGTAGTGAGATGAGAGCAAGGGAAAACAGAATGGTCTGTCTCATTCGATTAGTGAGGAGTTACATAAAACATGTTTTGTACCAGCAAAGACGCATATCAGAGTCACACATGCAGTTCAGTGGAGTCTGATCAGATTACATCACTGCTGGGTGAAGGGGAGGAACCCTGACCCCAACCTTAGCATGTGCAGCTAAATGTCCGGAAAATCTATTCAAACGAAAACAACTACATCAAAATTGGGGCTGGGTGGTGATAATGTGACTGGGGCATCAAGTGTGAAGAGTGTTGCTGTAAACTGCTGCCCTTTGTAGCACCTGGCTGCAGCTACTACTAAATGCAGGTCTCCCTCAGATGAGATGCTCATCTGTGGCTGCAGGCTGAGGGGACTGGACTGGTGTTTGTGGGTGGGGGTGGTGGGGGCTGCAGGCTAGAGGATACGGGTGGTCTACGTGCTCTGACCCACCCTTTTGAGCTGTTCCTGTAACTGTTCCCGCAGGGATTCAGGACAATTATGAAGCTGGTTCTTCAGCTCAGCATAGCTCTCCTGGAGTCTCTGCAGGGTGCGGCGCTCAGCCTCAACATTAGCCCTCTCCTAGAAAAACACGACACACACACCCAGGATGGATGGACAATTGGAGAGCAAGAAAGACAGAGAGACAGAGAAAAACAATCAAAAAATACATGTCAAGCAAAAAAAAAAAAAAAAATACAAGAAATGCAGTAATTGTGTGTTAGTAACTGAGATCTCAGGTTTTGACTAAACTGTAATTAAAGACCAAGTTCACTAGTTTTTTCAACACATTTGTCTCCAACATGAAAGCCTTTTGAATCAACCACTGAGGGGAAAAGCTATGACTCCATTTGCACTGCAACGCTGATGTTTTATCTCCACAGACACCACGCGCCTGGAGGAGTTACCCAAGTGCTGGAGTTGCTAATGCTAACAGTTAGCTTCTACTAGCTGAGCCGAGACATGCTCTTCCTCTCTCCTGAAACCAACAACAGCCTTCCTTGTTGTAAGCCAAGATGGTTGAGTCCATGAATGCCCAATTTTCAGTCTTAAGTGGACCTGAGCGACCTTTCTAATCAGAGTGTTTCTCTGTTTATCTTCTATCGGCGGCTCATGCAGGAAATAGAAGACCATTTCCACGTTCAGCGTGCATGTTAAACTCAGGAGTGAAGTAGAAACTGCTTTCTCAGTGGACTTGGTCTCTAAGGCCCGAAATTTTCTGACAGAATATGAGCCGTTTGCTTCTGGTTTGACTAACCAGTGAAGGTGTGCTCAGAACCGGTTACATATGCGAACCTATGTTTTAGTTTATGGACTTTAAATAAATAAAAGATAAAAAAACACAGGCCAAATAAACTTTCAACTCATCTCTCGCTGGCCACGGACCCCCACCCCAGCACTCCCCAGTGTGCTGCTCCAGTTTCATGCCCAGAACTGGATCGACCCCCCCCCCCCCATCGGCTGTGTTGAAGCAACACTTGATTCAGTACTTTAACTGCTGTGATCTACACTTGATGTGGTAGGAAAAAGGTCCTCTAGGACCCACAGCCAGACTCACTCTGCAGCACCCCCCTCTCTCTCTGTTTTGCTCAGTTTAAGTGAAACTTTGAGCAACTGAAAGAGAAGCTGTCGATTTATCCTGACACCATGATGTCAAACATCCTGGAAGAATCACTAATTCCTGAAGAGACTAAACTGTCGTTTCCCATGTGGCGACCTTGGTGCATTCATGGCAAATTTTGATCTACTTAGATGAAAGCTGACTCCCGTGTAGGGGTCAAACTGAAATAAGGGACAGCTAACCCACCTCACTGTGTCTCTGAGAAACTATCATTTAGGAGCATCATCCTCAAATTTGCAAGCAGGCAAGATTAGTTGCAGCTGCTGTGGGTGGGCGGGTAGCTGAGCAGGGATTAATACGTTCATGGTTATTTGATGTCAGCAGGTTGAGCAGCAGCAGTAAAAACAATAACATTAAGATGAAAAGATGTAAAAACAAGTGGAGGACAATCAGGTCCTTTATCTGTCCCTTCATTGGCCTTTTGAAACCAGGAAGCTCTGGAGAGACAAACACCAGCAGCAGACCAGTGGCGAACACAAGATCAAACTAAAAACCACGCGGGTGCTATCTCCTGCATGCTAACCACCAAACACCAGCTCTTTTGTTTTTTGACACCTCTCTGGGTACCTTGTCCTTCTCCTGCTGAATGGCGTTCTCCAGCTCATCCAGCTTGTGCTGCAGCTGGCTGATGACATCCGTCTCTGCCTCTACCTGGTCCAGCTCTGCCTGCCTCTCGCCCTGCAGCAAGGCACGCTCCATCTCTGCCTGCACCAGGGAAAAACACAGAAACCGTGTCATTGGTTAGAAACGGGAGAAAGATCATCCTGAGATTTTAACAGTTGATGTGGAACATTAATCTGGGATGAGAATGTAATACTGCTGATTAGGCATCTACAGTTAATCTAGCCGGGTTCATCTTTAACCCCTGACTCCACCTCTTGTTTGGACTCCTGAAGTTGCTGCTCCAGCTCCGTGAGCCGGGTTTTCAGCTCATCAATGTGAGCCAGAACACGCAGCCGCTCATCCTCCAGGTAACTCAGCTCTGAGCGACATGCGCTGCCTGAGCAGGGGGAGTCTTCGTGCTGCAGGACAGGAGACAGTCAGTTTAGTCGAGCTCTAAACGGCTGCAAAAATACAACTCAACTCAAAAACCATTTGAAAAATGCTAATTATGAACAAATAAATACAAATCAAACAAGAACTCAAGATGTTTGACACGTCGCCTCATCAACCCGTTAGCAGAAATCCGTTCATGAACACCAAGGCTGCAAAACATTTCTACTAAACAGAGATGAGGGCCTTATTTCAGACAGGCTGAGTTAATGGTTGGTCATGATCGGGTTTGGGTATCAACGGGAGAAATACTGAGTTTTTAGAGCAAAAACAAGCAAAGGATGTTCCTCAAAGACAGACGGAGGGGGGCTGGCTCGTTCCTCTCTGAACGGTGCAGAATATCATAAAACATTTAAGGAATTGGATTGTGGTCAAACAAATCTGTGCAGAAGCTCTACGCACCACACCGAAGACGAAAAGTAGAAACACAGAGCAGAGGTTCTAGACCTCATGTCTTTCAGAAGCATCCATTCAGGGTCAAACCACATCTACTGCGTGGAGGGCACCGGCGCCCGACTGACCTGCCTACAATGTTGTCTCTAACAGAAAGTACGAGGAGAATTCTGAAAAGAAAAATACAACAGCGATCCTGAACTGTTCAGTACCTACGGCAGGTTGAATGCTAATATTTAGCAGGCATGCAGCAGCATTAGGTCTGAAACTAGCAGACCGTCGGTTATGGCGTTTGTATTTCAGGTGAAGCGTGTTTGTTTTCTGAGACTTTTATTCTATGGGTTCTTAAACGTAAATAACAACAAAAAGTTAAGCGGAACATATTAAATCTAATTGCCTCAAAATCTGATCAAAGCACCACATTTTAAGGACTGCAGCAGGTTGAAAGGTTAGCTGTGAGGTGGCAAGCAGATACACTCAACGTCCCAATTATGAGTCTTCATCATCATCATCACAACAGTGAGTCTCATAAAGGTGCTCTACTCTTTCTACCCACCTGTGGAAACCACAGAAGCGCAGCAGGAACGTCGCAGTTAACAGAACACAACACTACAGCCAGGCTGCAAGGTGTTAACCCACACGCTCCCTGTCTTTGGGCCCATTTCTGGATCCGTGTGGCTAAACAGGGAACGACCTGAAGGTGGTTTCATTTTTGTACATTTCACATTCATATGGCAGATTCTGCTGCTGTGTCGATAAAAATCAAATAACCCATTCTTATCAAAATTCTAAGAATCTAATGAAAAAAATTTAAAGGTGTAACAAAGGATCTCTTTCTTCCGGTTGGATCATCTGAACCATTGGTCCACATAACTGTCAATCATTCTGGTGAAGCTTTCATGCAAGGCAGTCGTCGTGCGTGCTCATTCCTGGGTTAGTTTTCACTTCCTGCACCATTCTGTTTACGTGTAGAGTGATACGCCTTCATTCCTCGCCGTTCTCACTGGGTTCGTGTGAAAATGGCTGAGCGTAGCAAGAGAAAAAGTGTCTCCCAAGTGAGAAATGAGACCAGAGTTTTTTAGGTGACTCGTCATAGCTATGGCATGCGCTGAAAGCGAAGGTTGGGCTCCTAACGACGTCTCTGTCGTCGGTTTCTGCTCGACAGGTAAGCTAAAACCCGCCATGCTATTTGGAGAAATTCACTTCAGATTACTGCTTAGAAGTTAGTCTTATGAACAGAGCGTGCACGAAGATAACTGGGCGTTCTCTCTCATGGGCATTTTTTCTAAATGTGGAGTGGTTCTTTCATGAAATCCAGAAACATCCTCCCCCATACCTTTAATTGTGTAACAGTTTGTCCTGTTCCAGCTAAAATAGGAGGGAAAAGTCTAAACAGTCATTTTAAAGTTTAGGTCAGAAAGGGTTAGTACAGTTTCCCCCGTTGAATTGTAACCCACCCACTGTTGCATCGTTGAATAACGAGCATATGATTAAGGTAACAGCTCAAACATAAAAATGTTTTAATAGAACCGACCCATAGCGATACTGAACTGGGACACTGAATGGGATCGGACCATGATAATCGATTCTAACCCTTGAGAATTGGAATCGAATCCATTCTCCAAATTTGAATCAATACCCACGTGTAGCAGATTAATGGTTTCATTTCTCAACGAGTGACTACATGATTTAAAATTTTTTTTTTGAATAATTAAGTTAAATAATGTTTCAAATGATTTTAAATATAAAGGAAAAAGAGTACAAGTATAGAAATGTGTGTTTTATATCAACAGTGAAAGAAAGAAAGAAAGAAACAAAGAAAGAGAAAAAACTAAGAGAGAAAGAAAGAAAAAGAAAGAAAGAAACAAAAAAGAGAGAAAGAAAGTAACAAAGAAACAAAGAAAGAAAGAGAAAAAACAAAAAGAGAGAAACAAAGAAAAAGAAAGAAAAAAAGAGAAAAAACTAAAAGAGAGAAATAAAGAAAAAGAAAGAAACAAAAGAGAGAGAGAGAAAGAAAGAAAGAAAGAGAAAAAACAAAAAGAGAGAAACAAAGAAAAAGAAAGAAAGAAAGAAAGAAAGAAAAAACAAAAAGAGAGAAAGAAAAAGAAAGAAAGAAAGGAAGAAAGAGAGAATGAAAAAAGAGAGAAAAAAGAGAAAAAACAAAAAAGAAGAAAGAAAGAAAGAAAGAAAGAAAGAAAGAAAGAAAGAAAGAAAGAAAGAAAGGAAGAAAGAAAAAAGACAGAAAAAAAGAGACTTGACTTTTAAATTATTTTTTTTTCTTTACAAAACAACAAACAGCATTAATGACTGTAACTTGTTTTCTACTAATAAAACCAGGAAAATTGATAAACCCACAGTTTAGAAGTTGATCTTTAGGGAGCCCTGACCACCCAGCAGACAGAGCACCTGCCCGATCCCCCACACCGCTCTAAAGAAGTCCAGGTTCCCAGTAAGTTCTTTATAGGAGCTTACACCAGGCCCTTCAGGCTCCGCTCAGCATCAGTCCAGCTCTGTCCCAGCATCTAGTTTTTCCTGGTTTTCCAGATGGCTAGTTTTGCACATGCAAATAAAAAGTTAATTAACAATATTGTCCGTTTTTTTCTGACACTGTACTTATTTGCCCGAAAACAAATAAGGGTAGGGTAAAAGCCTCCCCCAGTGCACTAACCCACTGTTCCAAAACCTTAAACATCCCTGATAACCTAGAACATGCTACCACTAGATGCTCTAGGGACTCTGTTTGGTTACACAAAGGACATCCCTCCCCGGTGCTTGGATCAAAGCGGGCTCTGTGTCTGTTCATAGCTAAAGCTCCATGTATGATCCTCCACTGGAGGTCTGCCATCCTTTTTTCCACTGGAGACTTATACAAACTCCTCCAGCTGCCCCCAGGGGCATCGTCCGCAGCAAACACCTGAGTACACCTCAACTCCTTGACTCCTAACAAAGAGCGCCTATTGATAACCTTCACACAAGTGTGATAGATCTGTTTCTTCCCACAAGAAGGGAAGGAGCCCAAGACTGGGGAGTTCAGGTTCAGCAGTGATCCACTCTCCTCCTGCCAACCCTCACCAGCTGCTTTAACCTCCAGAGATGGAAAAACATACTCACTGTCATCATCCCATTGGTCAGATAGAGTACAAGTCTCAACGAAGGCTCTCTACGACACAGACAAGGACCTCCATACCTCCTCCACCACTCTCTCCATCACTCTGGTGGACCTCACATCCACCCGCTCACCAAGGGTTCCAGCCGGGATCTTCAGTAAGTGACCAAACTTTACAATCCTAGCACTGGTGAACTTCACTTTCAACGCAGACTAAGTTAAAATGACAGCTCGAGAGAAGAAGTCATTGTCAAACAAGGGTTCTTGTAGCAACCATGTCCCTGGTCCCGTGTCAGGCGCTCGGGAAACCGTCAGCAGCTTAAAAGTATCCAGCATTGACGAGTAGAACGGACTAATCCTTGTGAGATCCAACACCTTCCGATTCAACAGGAACAGGTGTTTGTTCAGCCCAAGCCCACCAACCTTCTGCAGCAGGAGATGAGCCAGGGGGAGCCAGCAGAGTCTGTCACCATAAAGAAGCTTCTGAGCTGTCTGTAACCTGAAGGCTGCAGTTCTAGACACCGCGTGACACGGGTAGGCAAAGAGCCGAAGCTCTGATCCAGTGGTGACCGGACCAGAAGAATTTCACCAACAGCTTATGAACATCTTCCAGCAGACCCGGTGGTGGAACCAGTACAATCAGTCTGTGCCACAGAAACGAGGCGACCAGGTTGTTTGCTATCAGAACCCTGCCTCTGTAGGACAGCTTCCACCTTCTCCAGCACCTTCTCTCAGTTCTGTTTTTGAAACCTTTCACTACCCAAGTACAGGCCTAGTGTTTTAATACCTCCCGTTCCCCACCTCAACCCTTCTGGCAGAGGTGGGACATTACCAAGAAAAGAAAGAAAAAAAGAAGAAACAAAAGAAAAAAGAAACATTAAAAAAGACAAAAAGAAAAAAGAGAAAGAAAGAGAGAATAAAAGAAAGAAAGGACAAAAGAAAGAAAGAACAAAAGAAAGAAAAAAGAGATAAAGAAAAGAAAAAAGAGAAAAGAAAGTAAAAAGAGAGAAAGAAAAGAGAAAGAAAAGAGAGAAAGAAAGAAAAAGAGAAAAATGAAAAAAGAAAAAAGAAGAAACAAAAAAGACAAAAAGAAAAAGAGAGAAAGAAAGAGAGAACGAAAGAAAAAGAAAGAAAGAAAGAAAGAAGAGAGAAAAATGAAAAAAGAGAAAAGAAAGTAAAAAGAGAGAAAGAAAAGAGAAAAGAAAGAAAGAAAAAAGAAAGAAAAAAAGAGAAAAATGAAAAAAGAAAAAAAGAAGAAACAAAAAAGACAAAAAGAAAAAGAGAGAAAGAAAGAGAGAATGAAAGAAAAAGAGAAAGAATGAAAAAGAGAGAAAAGAGAAAGAAAGAAAATAAAAAAGAAAGAAAGAAAGAAAAAGAAAGAAAGAGAGAACAAAAGAAAGAAAGAAGAGAGAAAAATGAAAAAAGAAAAAAGAAGAAACAAAAGACAAAAAGAGAGAATGAAAGAGAAGGAAAGAAAAAGAGAAAGAAAGAAAAAGAGAGAAAAGAGAAAGAAAGAAAAGAAGAAAGAAAGAAAGAAAGAAAGAAAAAATAAAGAAAGAAAAGAAAAAAAGAAGAAAGAAAGAAAGAAAGATAAAGAATGAAGAGAGAAAAATGAAAAAAGAAAAAAAGAAGAAACAAAAAAGACAAAAAGAAAAAGAGAGAAAGAAAGAGAGAATGAAAGAAAAAGAGAAAGAAAGAAAAGAAAAAAGAAGAAAGAAAGAAAGAAAGAAAGAAAGAAAGAAAGAAAGAAAGAAAAGAAAAAGAAAAAGAAAGAAAGAATCTTGTATAGCGTCTCTCAATATAAAAATCACGAGGTGCTTCACAAAAAAAATTTAATTATAAAAAATTTTTTCTAAAAATGATTATAAATGTGTTTAAAATAAGAGGAAAACAAGATAAAAATTGTGATAAAAACAATAATGTAAAGGAAAGGGAGAAATCAGTGGCTCGTGGAGAAAGGCGGAACAAGAGCAGAATAAGGAGAGGGTGGTGAAGGTCACGCAATAGCCAGTTTGAACAGGTGCTTTTTAAAGGAGACCACTGAGTCCACGACCTTGAGTTGTATGAGTATACTTTACAGACTTCATAAACATCATTACCAAAGGAGCAGGAAGTGGCTCTAGTTTAGTAAAGTTGGAATTATCCTGAACAGAACCAGCGCCTGGTGTTCACGCCACACGCACATGCATTAGTAAAGCCCTCTGAAAGTGTCCAATGTCTCCCTTGGTGAACGGACATGCATTAGAGCTGCTCTTCTAAGTGTTAGATGTCTCCTGAGGGAGTCCGACTCCTCCTCATGGGCCCCTTGAGGCCCCTAAAGCACAACGTACTGATAAATGGAGCCATGCACACGGTTTTCACATGCCGGAGCCTCAGCAGCATGCAGAAACAACGAAGAGCTGACTCTGACCTGTCGCTCTCCATTGTGCAGCGCCGCGGCTGCACTGACAGCAGGAGACGTCCTCACCTCCTGATGAGTGCTCTCAGTACTACTGCACTCCTCCTTCAGGTTCTCCTCGTCGCTCTCTCTCTGTCTCTGAGCCAGGCGAGACATCGTTGGGGACGATTGTGTCCCTCCAAAAACGTTTTCCACAGACGACCTCCGTCCAGAGTCATCGTTCAGGCTGCCAGGGAAGCCGATCCTCCCAGAGCCCAGAGCATCCAGCCCCATGTTGTCCCCCTTGTTGTACTCGGCACAGAGAGTCAGGATGGTCTCCAGTCGCTGTCTCTCCTGAGGAGCAGATCAAACACAACCTAATTACAATCAGAGCTGGACGTGAAGGACACATCATAATAAAATCTACATTTGATCACTTCTCTTTTTGCTCATGTCTGATTCTCATGGTGTCTCTCAGTAACCAAGGTCTCTGTAGGTCTGAGCCAAGTGTGTGTGTGTGTGTGTGTGTTCTGTTACCATCCACCAGTATCTGGCCTGAACAGTACAGGTTAAAGAGTTTTCTCCATAAGTTATTAAGTAAACTAGACAGTGAAACCTTGTTAGGAAGCTGTTATTTTAATCTAGAGAGGGTCTCTTACAGATTAGTTTCAGCCATCCGGACAAAAGGCTACAGCGGAAGCCTTGGCCTGCCCTTGTCCCGCTGAGGGACCATCTGCTCCACTCGGAGCTACATCCCCCTCCATTAGCCTTGAGCTGTGAGGTGGGACCAGAAGAAACCGAAATAAAGCTCATCTCACCTCCTATTGAAGGTGGAAAGGCAGCATTTGTTTCAACAACAGTGTAGGAGTTGTCAATCTCACGTGGACTGGGATGCTGTGAGACGCTGCCAGTTTATTCAGCATTAACTCCTCACATCCCCGACTTTCGTCATCCTCATTTCTCCTTCTCCCCCTGGGAGTCGGAGCCTCCTGTTTTCTCACGTGCACTCTTAAGGATTCTTCCTCTTCCTGCGGCGTTCCAGGGGCCTCTCCCTGTCGGTGCGTCTTTGATCAGAGTGGTTATTTTTTAAGTGTACAGCTGGATTCGACTGTGCCGCGCTCGCCTACGTCACAGGCGTAAACACAAACTTCATCTGCATAGTATTTTCACAGTAAACTGTGAAAGTTCAACAGAGCTTTATTGTCTACATATATCTGCAGGCGTGCGTGTGTGTGTGTGCGTGTGTGCATGTGTGTGTGTGTGCGTGCGTGTGTGTGAGTGTGTGTGGTGAGGACTCTAACAGTGTGCAAAATAAACCCTGCTCATGATCAAACTTTGATCATTTGAGGGTTTACCACGCTCGTGTCCCAGGGGAGGAACAAGAATCACAAAGAAGCACTTCTGTTTTATTTTCTGCAGCAGTTTTTTTTTTTTTTTTGGTCTTCCTGTGTGTCTCTGTGGAACACTGGGATCAAAGCCACACAGGGAGAACAGGAGAAGGGACTCTCTGGAGCCCACCAACCCCTGAAATAGTAAGCCAGTGGCCTCTGTGCTTGTGTCACTGGCACCGAGTCCCAAATACAAATGCAGGATTTTTACCTGGATGGGGGTCGACTGGCGTTTAACCCAATGAGCCCTCCCCTTTGACTGGGATCCAAGCCCCACGGGCACCTCTCTAAGTTATACAAGGTTCCAGTTATCATGTCAAACACTGCCAGCACAAAGATGAGAGCATCAAAGAGAGCCATGAAAGGCTAGATGGGAGTCATACTTTTACATTCACTTAACACTGCTGGGGATAATGAGCAGCTGATGTTTTCTTTATGAAACCGATTCGCTCTACAATATGAGCAGCCAGTTACATCAGCTGTAAGTTAAACAATTTGCTGTGCACAAGAAATTATCTGATTAAATATCTGCTAAAAAATCCACAGCAGATGGTTGGTGCAGCAGAGGAACCCGGAGCACCACGTGGGCTTCCAGATTCACAACAGCGCCCTGCAGAAGCTTCCCAGCATGCACAAAGGGTGGATGCACCCATCTGCCTGGAGCACCAGGCTCAAGATAAGAATGTCTGTCACAGGCCCTGATTAGCATGTGCATTAAGCTAATATTTATGACATGCTCTGCACACGGCTCTTGGTTCAGATTCCCGAGACATAGTAGGCTTTAATAGATTATGACCGTAGGAAATAAAGTTCAGTCTGAACAAACTTCATGTTTTCTGATGATCATTTTATATTCCACAAGTTCTAAAGTTCTCCTACTTAAAACTGTGACTCCAGAAGAAGACAGCCTGAGGACATAAACCCTTCCCTTGTTATATTTTGTGGTTGAATCGCTGATCATCACATGCAGAAACGGGCCTTAGAGCAGAGTATAAACAAGCCAAACCCAACCAGAACCCGATCACTCATTCAGACTCTTAAACATCTCAGAGTCAGGCTGGCAGCAGCCTGCTTTACCTTTCTGAGAGCCGTCACGCTGTTGACAAAGACCGCTGTGTCTGTAGTCAGAGACCGTAAGTACACCAGCGCCTGCTCCCTGGCCTGAATTTGTCCCAGAGACAATACGGTCCTGCTGTCAGCCAACATGTGGTAGCGGTCCATAGATCCCCCGGTACCAACCACAGAACCGGACCATGTTCAGCTTTTACTGTAACAGAGACTACCCCCCACCCCTCACCCAGATCTGGTGGTTCTAGATCACCACGCTCAGGGACTCCCTCCTGTGGGAGGCGGCCTGCTGACGGAGCAGACTAACTTTATATGCCGAGCACAACTTCATACTGTTCAGATAAAGTTCTGCCTGGTGGACCTGACACAGACGGAGAACATCTGATAGCTTTCAGCTGTGAGAACACACCCATCACCAGACACAAATTACACTCTATTACTTCTTTATAAAGTCCAGCTTAGGGCTGAACGATTAACTGCATATGCAATTAAATTGCGATGTGACAAAAGGAGATTTTCTAATCGCAAAGGCTGCAATTTGACTGGCAGTGAGAGGTTAGCACTATGCTAATATACATTTAAAAACCCGTAGGGATGCTAATGCTAATATTACATTCTTAAAAATTACGAATTAGGAATGTGCTAAATTATTACATTTGGAGTCTAATAAAAACTTAAAACTGTTATTAATCAAATAAGTACAGACAGATATTTTGAGCTAGAAAACTGTAAGACTTTAACTCCACTAGCTAGCAGCTATGAACAAAATTGAACTACGGAACCTCTGCATGGACAAAACGTCAAAAACTCTAAAATCAAAATACTTCAATGAATGGGACACACTTCCTGCAAATCAGTTTTCACAATCGATGCTAATACCTATGGTCCTTCAATGGATGTGCTCCTGGCTGCAAGCATTGCACCTTAAAATACAACATATTGTTTTTACTTGTGAGCGTTGATACAAACGCTTTTTGCTTACATTAGTGGAAAAATGAGGAAAAGCCCCTTGAGAAAATAATCGTGAATGAAATCGCAATTGCAATATTGAAGAAATAAATCGCAATTAGATTTTCCTAAATCATTCAGCCCTAGTCCAGCTTCATCTTTGCTTGGCGTTTCTGGAACAAATACATTACGATGTCTTTTATGGTGTCGGAGACTTCAGGGAGATATCACAGCCGTTAGGACAACCAGAGGAAACCAGAGTTGTGTTTCGTTCCCTCCCGACTGCCAGTGGCAGGAAACAGAGTGGATGTATCTCCTTGCGCTCTGCTCAGGTCGAGTACTAATGTAAACAAAGTCACGCATGTGACACGTAGCGCACCTGGTCGCGAGTCTATAAATTACGCGCCGATAGCTACGTTCGGGTCTCCCGGGATCTTCTCGCCAGAGAAGTTCCGAGTGACCTCTGTGACTGGCAGTCATCCAGGAACTCACAGAACCATAGTTACACCGTAACTTCCGTTGTGTGTGTTTGTGTGTGTGTGTGTGTGTGTGTGTGTGTGTGTGTGTGTGTGTGTGTGTGTGTGTGTGTGTGTGTGTGTGTGTGTGTGTGTGTGTGTGTGTGTGTGTGTTGGGAGCATAAATCCTAATTAAACCAACTGAAACCTGTTTACGCGCACCACCCTACACTGAAACCCTGGAGAATTACACTATAAATTAGAAGAATCTCCTTGTTGACCATTTTGCTTTAATGCAGAAACTGCAGTGATAAAAAGTTTGGACATTTCTATTTAAACATCTCAAGGAGGTAATTATTCACCTGCTTGTTGCCGTCTCGTTTCCAGTCTGTTGACTTGGTTAGCCAACAGCCGAGGTGC
This sequence comes from Nothobranchius furzeri, assembly GCF_043380555.1. Taxonomy (NCBI): domain Eukaryota; kingdom Metazoa; phylum Chordata; class Actinopteri; order Cyprinodontiformes; family Nothobranchiidae; genus Nothobranchius; species Nothobranchius furzeri. The sequence goes on along the minus strand of NC_091753.1, from coordinate 20,963,110 downwards.
ATTAGCTGCCTCCTGTGAAACAGTAACACCATTGTTGTCATGTGGAGGCTAACGGGAGCCAAACAACACATTTCTGCCTCAGGGCTCCCTGGAAATTCCACCCAGCCATGCTTGAAGCTCAGCTCATTACCACAGAATGCTGTGACAGGAGGGCTCCACAGCGCTGACCTCATACAGGAGCGTAGAAAAGTCCCGAGCCATTCCTCGTTTGTTTGATTGGGTTTGTGACACTTCTTAGGGACAGTTTCAACTCATTTGCTGCTGATGTTCTCTTGTGTTCTGAAGACCTTTGAATGCTGGTTGGTTTTTATTTCAACTTGGATTTAGTCAAATACACCTAACCATGTCCTGTCCTTCAAATAAGGTGCAAACGAATGAGCACGGTCTGAAACACCATCTAGTAACAGGATCTGATTTTTTAGAATAAAAACAAACATATCGACTTAAAGTGACAGTGCATCTTTTCTCTGGCGATAGGGGGCAGTAGATACCTAAATTGTTGCAAGCAAGCAGTAGTTTTGTGTTGGAGTAAGACCTTACCAATGGATGCTCACTTGGGTCAAAAAACCCTGGGGAGTGCAAACTTTAGCAAAATTACAAGAGCATGAGACTCCCTTTCATCACTGGCAACTGGTGAAGAGGTAAATGTGTAAAACAACATTTAAGAATGACGAAAGTTTTGTAACCGTTTGTTACAAATCAGTAAATGCATTTTGTCCTCATGGGCTCCCGTAGAAGGAAACATGGCATCTAATGTGAGGTCGCCCAGAGACTTAGACCAGCTCCCATGTCTTTTAGACCTGATTTATATGGTTATATGTTACAAAGCCTCCAACATTTGTCAACAATTGGGGGGCATCATTTCATTCATTTCCAACAACATTCTGATGGATTTTTCCAGAAATTAATGGTAAAAACTACACATTGTCTCTTTAAGAAATATGCACCATCTATTATCCTATTATGGGTCCATAGCTCCTGAAGAATCAGCTGGTTTATGAAGTGTGAGATAATAGTCACATTCTGATATTTTTTGGCATTTTTATATAAATTATATGAACTAATGTGACACAAAATCTTTGGTTATTCTCAAAGTAAGATTCCAGAAGGGAAACGTTGATAAATAATAAAATCTCCAATGAAGTGTTAATGTTTAAACTCTTATAGTCATGATGGGGCAACAAAGTCATACATTATTAGCCAATACATCATATATTTGCTGCTGTTGTACTGAGAGAATGAGAACAGCAGTGGTATATCTCCCTCTAGTGGAGAGGTAATGAAACTGCAGGCTGAGCGACTGCTGTTGTGTTTTAATACAGAAAACCACCTCAACAGAGAGAAGACAGTCCCTGCTTCAGTCCATCCTAATCCATTAGCACAGAGTGGATCTGTCTAAGCGCTGGAATAATGCTGCGCTCCCTCATATAACCAGAGAAACAGTTATTTTTGTCCAAGACACCGAGTCACCAAGTCTTCTGTCTAACGTGTCCAACCATGTCTTCTGTTTTTCTTTTCCATGTTTTTACGACATAAATGCTCAAAATGATTCATCTGCCCGGTAACGGCAAACCCATGCTCTCCACACAAACATAAAAATGGGCGGGTTTAATGGTGTGGAGGAAATGTTTGTTGCATGGTCAGAATTAT